>NW_024609841.1:4861539-5221840 GCF_016920785.2 Ixodes scapularis
TAAGTTGCAAACTTGGGACCCCTTACGGCTGTGGAGGAACTCGGCTCGCCCGCCTTTGTGTGGATCCTTGTTTGTTGAGTTCGGCTGTGGTCGGTGCGCCCGCTGGTAGCGTGGTCGAAGAGGAGGGCGAAGAAAGTCTACAGAGGTTAGGAGTGTTTCCACAAAAGTGTTTTTGTCAAACTGTCCATCGTGTTGCAAAAGAGGTTCTCTCATATTCGCCGAATAAACATCATATGTAAATCGAAGCATTCAACGCAGTAAAGAAAGGTCGGTCGCGCACCAGTCACCTAGCTGTGTTTGGAGATTTGTGTTTGTCCTTTGTCCCTCTTGTTCCCCTTCTCCAGGGATTACTTTCGTCATTCTTGTCCAGCTGGCTTGCACCTTTGCATTTAATTGCATTATAATAATAGTAAAGAAAGTTCCTACTATTCTTCGTGACAGCATACTCCGTTTTGCCTTAGGATGAACCGCTTGGCAACTACGAGCCATCGAACCCGGTTCAAATGTAGCGCGAGTTCCACCTGACCATCGGAAAGGGCACTGTGACACGCGGGGATTGTAGTCAAGTGACACGTTTACAGCACTGGGTTGACTGGGATGGGATTTCTTCCCCTGCGGTTCATCGTAAGGTTGAACAAAGTTTATTGGCGGGCGTGCTGATCGCGAAATGAAGACGAGCGGAAACTTTCAGCGTTGTCTACGCGGCAGTGTTCGTGCCGCAAAGTCCTCGTCGTGGGTGAATGCAGCTGTGAGTTGGCAGGGACGGCACAGTATCGCCGGAGTCCGGATGTTGGAACGCAGGGAAGAAGTTGAACCGAGGCGTCTCTCTATACGCCCCCGATCGTCTGTGCGAGTGGGTGAGTGTCGTTCCGTAAGAGCCATCAGGCACACAATCGGGAGTTTTAGGGAACCGGTTTTGCACATCCGGTATGGTACGATAGACCCTCCGGTACGAACTGCGTATGCGCTACCGCAGAAGACTTTCACGCGCACAGTTTGTACCGGAGGGCTTATCGTACCGTATCAAATATGCGAAAACGGTTCCCTGAAACTCCCTATTAACTTTTCTTGTTTCGGGAACCGTTTTCCTGGGAGACGAGCCACCTTCACCACCGTTCGAATCCATGTTAGCGTCCTCACCTTTTTTTTTTCTTTTTTCTTTTACTTGTTTTCTTTTTTTTTTCTTGTCGTTATAGTTTCTGTATCGTATGTTGCGCGTGCTGCATAAAGTGAACCGAGAAGGGGTGGAAAATAAAGAGGAAGAGGTTCTTGTTCCTGGCTTCCCCACACCCGGCCCGTCATGTTTTATCTGCAATACTAGACGATACATGGTGTCAGAAGTGCCAAGCCGAACCACGCACTTCTTTGAAGAACGACAGACGCCGCCACAAGAGCCAGTCAAATCATGGATTTCGTGAAACCGCCAGGTCCGCTCAGCACGACAGGGGAAATAAGCAAGAACTGGCGGATATTCAAGCAAAGGTTCGAACTCTTCCTGACCGCTTCGGAACCTAGTGGCAAGCCTGGACCTGAGTCATCAAAAGCAGCACTTCCTTTAAGCATTGCAGGCGAGGAAGCAATCGAGATATTTAATACGTTCAACTTCGCAGAAAACGAGACTATGCTACTGTCGTCAAGAAATTTGAAGAGTACTGCGGCGCTCAGCACAACGAAGTACATGAACGCTACCTTTTCCGGAATAAAGTACAAGCCCCGGGTGAGCCATTTGAACACTTCTTGAGAGAGCTGAAGAAGCAGGCACGACTGTGCAACTTTGATGAGCAAATGAACTCCATGATAAGGGACCAAATTGTTTACGGAACCAATGACGACAAGGCTCAACAAAAGCTACTCAGGGACAACAGTTTGACCTTACAGAAAGTCGAACAAGTCTGCAAGGCGGCTGAAGTATCAGAAGCACACAAAAAAGTCTGGGCCCGGGAGCAGAAGCAAGTGGATCCAGTCCACAAGACAAGCGTAAGCCATGAGAAAAAGCAGCCCAAGTTCTTCAACTGTGGCAAGTGCGGACGGACGCACGCGCCTCGAAGCTGCCCAGCATTCGGGCTGACCTGCAAAAAGTGCCAAAAGCAGAATCACTTCGCAGAGTGCTGCAGAACGTCCACTCAGGTCGGCGAGCTTCAAGACTCCGAAGACGACTTCGAGGTTCTGGACGTGTCGTCGAGAAACGCCATGAACCAGCGTGACTGGATAGTTCAAGCACGAGTAAAGAACTTGTCAGTCGAGCTGAAGGTCGATACAGGAGCACAGGCTAACTTACTGCCCTTTGGAGCATATTGCAAAATGCACCCAAAGCCGCCACTGAAGCCCAGCAGTGCAGTATTGCGTTCCTATTTTCGGGGGCGTAATTAAGCATGTGGGTGTTATGCGAGCAGAAGTGGGACTGGACGACCGAACTGCTGTCCTCGACTTCTTTGTAGTACGCAAGGGACACCAAGCCATTCTTGGGCTACAAGCCAGCGAGCACCTCGCACTGCTGTCTCGAGTACAAAGCGTGACGAGGAGCACCTCCGAAGGAATCGTCGAAGACTCATTCGCCATCTGTTCACTGGCACCGGCTGCGTCCAGCGAGTCTACTGAATGGTTCTGCGGGACGGAACCACACCAGTGGTCCAAACGGCGCGACGCTTACCACTAGCTCTACAGGAACCCCTCCGCGAGAAACTGGAAGGCATGGAGCGCGCAGTGGTCGTGGTGAAGGTTACCGAGCCCACAGATTGGGTAAGTCCTCTTGTCATTGTTCGAAAGAAGGACGGAAAGATACAGGTATGCATCGACCCCAGGAAAATAAACAAATGCATAAAAAGGAAACATTACATCATGCCGCGGCGGGAAAATATAGAAGCCGAGCTGTCTGGAGCAAGAGTGTTCGCGCGCCTTGATGCAAATTCAGGATTCCATCATATCCCTTTGGATGACCAGACGTCCAGGATTTACACCTTTGCAACGCCCTTTGGCCGTTACCGCTACCTGCGACTACCTTTCGGTATATCATCTGCTTCCGAAGTTTTCCAAAAAACTCTAAACGAAGTTTTTGAAGCTCTTCCTGGCGTCAGAGTGTACGTCGACGATATACTAGTGTGGGGCTCGTCAAGACGAGAGCACGACGAACGCCTAACCTCAGTGTTGCGAGCAGCCGAACGCGCCGGACTAACTTTCAACCCAAATAGATGCGCTATCGGCGTCGAGAAAATCGAGTTTCTCGGAGACGTTATCGACGAAGAAGGCATAAATAAGGCCATGCCCGTCCCTGATCAAACGCGTGACGGAGCTACCGGCGCCAGCGGACAAGCTCGCGGTTCAAAGATTGCTAGGCGTTGTCAATTATTTCAGCAAGTTCCTACCGTCTTTATCTCAGAGGACAACACTCCTTAGGAGCTTGATAAATCAAGATTCTGTTTTTGAATGGACGGCCATTCATGCTGCAGAATGGAAGCAGTTGTGTGAAAGTCTGAGCAAGCAGCCGCTGCTATCAATATTCGACCCGTCTAGACCAACAAAGGTTTCATGTGATGCGTCGCAAAACGGGATCGGTGCGGCGTTGATGCAGAGCCACGACGGCACGTGGAAGCCGGTAGCGTATGCTTCGCGAACGCTCACAGACACGCAGCAGCGCTATTCGCTGATAGAAAAGGAAACGATGGCCGTCATGTTTGGTTGTGAAAGATTTAACCATTTTCTGTACGGCCGGAGGTTTATCGTCGAGGCGGATCATCGTCCTTTAATTGCTATATCACAGAAAGCGATCGGCGACATGCCGCCAAGGTTGCAACGTATTTTTTTTTTTACGGCTGCTGCGCTACGACATTGAAATGAAATATGTTCCAGGAAGGCTACTCATCCTGGCCGACATGCTGTCGCGGGCGACGATCAGAAGTGACTCGGGTGGCGTCGGCACCGACGATGTCGAAGTACACGCTGTAAGTGTTGTTTCTTCACTGATTAGCGATGCCACGTGGAACCAGTTGGCTACAGAAACGAGCCTGGACGAATCTCTAAAAAATGTCCTAAAAGGCCTCGAAACTGGAAAACCAATCCAGGGTAAGTGGAAATCGTTTGATGGAGAGCTCTCACAAGTCAAGGGAGTCCTCATGAAAGGCTGCAAAGTCGTGATTCCGGACAGCCTGAGACGGGAAATGTTGAAAAGAATTCATCAAGGACATATGGGCGTAAATAATTGCAAAGCAAGGGCGCGACACCTTGTGTACTGGCACGGAATGAATGCAGACATAGAAGCGTTCGTGCAGAGGTGTTCTGTATGCAGAAAGCACGCATATAGTCAACCACGAAAGCCCTTGACGATGCGTACTGTGCCAGACCAACCGCGGTACCGCGTAGGAATAGACATCTTCGAGCACGGACGAAAGTCGTACTTATGCGTATACGACGCTCTATCTAACTTTCCGGAGGTCGAGTTACTCAAAGATACTTCTGCAAAGACTGTCATTGAGGCAACAAGTGCAATCTTTGCGAGGTATGGCATACCGGTGGAGGTCTGCTCTGACAATGGGCCACAATTCTCAAGTCACGACTTCGCGTTGTTCTCCAGAACGTACGACTTCAAACACGTCACATCCAGTCCAGGGTTCCCACGATCGAACGGTCTAGCAGAAAAGGGTGTACAGGTGGTGAAACGAATTTTAAAGAAAACCAGCGAAACTAACGAAGATTTTTGGCTGGGACTTCTTGCTTATAGGACCACTCCACAAGAATTGGGTCCAGCACCTGCCGAGGTACTTCAAGGGAGAAGGCTGCGAACATCGTTGCCAGACGCCCATGTCGGCCCCTGGTCACCAAGTACGCAAGCATCGCCAAACGGTTCATTCCAGGGGGCCGCTTCCACATCTCAACCCAGGAGATGCCGTTCGTGTCAACAAGGGTGCATGGACCACGAAAGCGCAAGTCCTGAGACCTTCTGGGCATCCCCGATCGTACAACGTCATCACGGCGGAAGGGAAAGTGCTGCGACGCAATCGCCAGCACTTGCTGGCTACCAAGGAGGCATTCCACTTTGACGAAGATGACGACAGCGAAGACGACACACATCGAGATGTCACTCCAACACAGCGCTACCCATCAGAATCCTCTAACCAAGCGCAAACAGCGACAAGTGCTTTGATGGCTAGTGCTCCTAGAATCACGTCTCCAACAGCAGCTCCAAGAAGGTCGCTCAGGCAACACAGACCCCCGCGCCGGTTGAGTTACGACCGGGAGGTCGTTCAAGAACCATGAGCTGTTGTTGCGTTTCTTGACTTAGTTTGAACTGTTCTTGCGCGTTTATTGTTTTTCTTTTGAGGACAAAAGAAGGAGGATGTATCGTATGTTGCGCGTGCTGCATAAAGCGGACCGAGAAGGGGTGGAAAATAAAGAGGAAGAGGTTCTTGTTCCTGGCTTCCCCACACCCGGCCCGTCATGTCTTATCGGCAATACTAGACGATACAGTTTCTTTGTGGGCTTTTTCTTATGATGTTTTGTACGCATTGTGTGTATGCAGATGGTAAGTGCATGAGCCCTTAAAAGCTAGTAGTACTTTTTTTTTTTTGTCGACTGTACACAGTGTTTGCGCGGACATCTCTTGCTCGAAACAATCTGCCGATGAAACGTCGTTTGACTAATTAATTGCCGCAGGTTCGGGGAACGTCGTGGGTACGAGGGTACGGTATCTAAAATTATTTGATGCACAGGAGCTCCACCGCAATCGAGGCTCTGTCGAAACATCTATTATCAGCTTTCTGCCTCCATTGATATTTCGGGGTTTCGGGAGCACATAGCCAAGGCATAACGGAAGGAAACTTTCGCGGAGTGGAGGTAGAGCTTCCATATTGCATTTTCAATATTTCCACTGTCGAACGGGATAAAATATATCGATTTTATTTTTTCATTACTGAGAACGGCCACAATAAAGTGGCAGTGTATAGGATACTGAAAGTCGTATTGCGATACAGACGTATGGAAACATTTTTTTTGTTTCTTTATTCCATGAGAACAATCCGAGCAAAGTGACGTGAAAGTACTTGTAAGGAAACGAGTAAATTAATAAATAAACTACCTTTTTACACAAGTAATTAGTAACGGCAATTTATCACATTTCATTCTAAGTAATTTTTAATTGTAATTCATTACATTTTCCAACTAAAGGGTAGATGTCTGCATGTCATGGAGCGCTGAGACGTTATCAGCGAGAGTGTGCGCAGCTTCGTGCACACCCGGCCGCTCTCTCTCGCGATAGCGCCTCGGTGCTCCATTACACGGCACTGACTGTCCCGTTGGTCAACGCTACCGTGATACTGTTCATTGCAAAGCTGTGTTGGTTCTGCATTTGCGGAACTGCTTTAAATCGCCGTTACAACAGATTCACCGAAGTCCTCGGACGCACACTGCCCCCCGACACGATATAAAAGTCAATGATCGGACTTCGTCTCATCAGTACAAAGGTGATGAGATGGACTAACTGATATGATGACATGTTGAACATAACTGCCCACAGGGACAAGGACAGGGTTCAGCTGAGCCAATTAGAAGGGACAACAGTATCGTTACCTGAGTGGTCATGCCTGCTGAGTGGCGAAAAAACATCAACCCATTTGCCATCGAAATCACGCCTTTCAATTTACAAAAAAACGTTAACTACTGGAAAGTAATTAATAACTTAATTATACCGAACGCTATAAAGCTTTTTAAATGGGCCCTTTAACAAAGACCAATACGACATCGACACTTTTTATTTCTATGTATGATGCGTACTTTTTGCAGGACCGATTTGGCCCCGCGTTTCGTGAAACACCCTGTATGTTCGCTGAGAGCCAATTATGTTAGGACATTACTCAATAAAAACTCCACAGGAGAAATTACGATGCAAGAATCGCGGATTGTGTTTCTTTAGCCTACAGTAATTTTGTCTCATCGTAATCATGTTTTTGCTCTCTCGATGCTAAACCAGTCTTTTCTCTTTTTTTTTTTCAACCCAGCATGAAGTCGCTGGTTAGGACAAGCATTCAGGTTATCCTCTCTGTCGTTTATTCAGAAAGATAAATCAATAAACCACGAAGGTAAAAAAACACAAAGAAGCTGGTGAAGTAAGTCCCTAATAACGAACACGAGAGCGGGATCAAGTACAAATAAACGGACAACCACAAACACCATCGGAATATGCAGCCACTGATTTTATTAGTACACAATCATAGGTATAAAATAAGTAGCTCTGTTTCGAGACTTTGTATGTGGCTGTCTGTTTTTCTATTTGGTCCCAGTCTCTGGTCTATCACTACAGAGCAATCAACCATGCGTGTTTTTGTTGTAAGATGAACATTTCTTACCCAAAACATGGAGAGAGGAAAAGCAGGGCACCTCGATTCCAATTATTTCGTCGGCACTACGTCGACGTGTCAGCCGCTCGGTAGGTTCTGATATCAAGCCGCACTGTGTTTGTTCATAAGGGAGGACCACTCCAATCATTCGTAGGATATAGGCATTCACCGCTTCGTCCAATTATCTCCCAAGGCCCGCCTCCTCTACAATGTCCGAACGCTCAGAAATGTTGCGTTTCTTTTTGGCTATATATACTGTAGCGATGTCGAGGCGTGTACGCCTCCCAGGAGAGGAAATCAGACACCGGGGTCTGAGCGGAGGGGAATCGTAGAGATGCGTTGCCTTACTCTATGCAAGACAAGTTATCTGTGACAGCCCTGCAAACGAACATCACCTTCCGTGTGTGCTGCCCCGCGACTGACTCGGAGCACGAATAATTCTTGTTCTCTCGATCAGTTCAGCCAGTGAGGAGAGCGAGTAGTGCCGTGTTATCTGGTCAGCCTTTCCCGTCCCCCGTCCTCCCCCGTGAGAAAGAGAAAATACATCGTATTTTCAATCCCCGAACAGAATTCCTTCGTAGCCTCAACGCTAAACTTTCGTTCGGATACTAATCTCCTACCTCTACCGGTTAATGCCACTAATATTTCACTCTTAAAGACGCGTTCTACGTTTTGGTGTTTTATTCTGATTTTCCGCCGCCCTTGGGCATCATACCTTCAGTAGCTTTCCTCTTTGTTTTTATAGAAACATTTTTTATTTCACCCTAAATACTCTCCTTCCCGGATTTTGTAACGGAGGAGCTTTTTTTTCGTCTGTATTTTGGACTTGCTGGCACGGCCCTAATGGTCGACTTTCATTTCATGTCCCCATGCTGTCCACCCCCCATCGCCCTCCCTTTCGCCGCCAAATACGTGGACTTCGCCATTTTCTAACCAATCACCGCACTCCCTTTTCTGACATCACCCTCCGGTTATTTTCTAGCTGTGCCTGCAGTTCATAAAAAAATCCATTTTTGAAAGGTTCTTCGACGCCCAAAGGCCTCTCTGAGCTCGTAAAGGGCAGTTTCGCCTGAAGCACTATCGCCCCCTGGCGGACTAGAAGTGCCATTTCAATTTTCAATTTCAAGCTTTATTTTCCAGATATAAACTGGAGGCACCTCCAGACAAAAAGCTGCTATGTGAGCAGCTTGACGGGGTCTGCAGTCCGGGGACGGGGTCTGGGGCAGGGAAGAACGCTTTCGCATCGAAAAAGGAGCTAAAAAGAACCCCTTATAGGTTTTTTAAGAAGAACCATTTTACGAGTTGATTAAAAAAAAACTCTTTACCGTACAAAATATTTTCAAGCCGAAGAACCTCTGAGAGTTCTTTTTTGACTAGATTTCTTTTTTTTTTTCTAGAGTGGTATCCTTTTATCATTTCGGTAAAGGGCGCACGCAAGCCATCGTGTTTTATTTCCGTTTTTGTCCCATTCTTCTGTCACGTCTTTCTCCTTTTTTATTTTTTATTCACACTTCTATTTTGCCACTGGGGCAAATCGACCATCAGAGCATGATGCCGATCGTCCTTCTCATTCCCTAGACTAGCCGAAAGAAAAATAATCGGGGTGCCGTGTACATCGCGAAACAGCATACATTCCGGAGTATCTACGCACCGACACTATAAAAGGAAAGAGATTTAGTATTGCGTAGAGGAGAAATGCAAGCACTGTGAGTTTGCGTGAGCATCGCGTGTTCCCAATTCGCATACTTATACGCACGCAACACCGCGAGCTTTACGCACGTACACTCGCTGTCTATTTTTGCGTGCGTGAGCGTACCCTTCTCGTAGCTCTCGTCGTGTGCGGGACAGCGCGAGACTCAGATCAGTTTGAAGAAATACCGTAGATTGCTTGGAGCAGCTTGCATGCGCACATCTAGATGGCGCTGCAATTGCTTGCTTATGCTTTTGCGTTTCGCTTTACTAACAGCGCTGGTTTGACATGCTCCCCAGCATGCCGCTGAGGGCTTGCGTGCATCGTACTCAGTGTTAAAGCAATGATCTTTACGCTATTCTTAAACTTCCTGAAGTGTTGGTGCGCCCACTTTTCCGCAACGCATTCGGAGACCTTATATTCGCGATCTGCGGAGGGAGCCTAAAATATGGCTCCATTTAAAAATAGATTAAATCAAATAAAGTAACATTGAGCGTGCCCTAATCACGTGAAACATCACGCTCAGCGTCACAACGCCAAATTCGGGTTTCTGCTTTAATTTCGGCGTCATAATTTGACAGGGTGTGCTAGCTCCTATCAAATTGCTGGGATGGCTCCTCTAGTGCTCTGAGCGAAAGTAGGAGCACGAAAATTTTTAAGAGTGTCTTGTCGCCAAACTAAGGTTTGCACTATCTTATTGTGCTTCTCGAAGAATCAGACAATTTTGCCCAAAGCCAAAAATTGTGTTCATAAAGATTAAGAACGTGCAATTTTTGTCTTGTTGCCCTAATTCCGTTTTTTTTTGTTTTTATTTACTTTAACTGCAACGGTAGCTCTCCGCACAATGCAGGTCATTCCTTTTACTGGATCCGTGCATCGTAATTGCTCGAGAACTTTTTCTCGCCCCTCTCATGTTCTGGCCGGACAGATCGATTTCGCTTGAGTGGCCCGCGTAAGAATCCCGGACTCGCGGGCGGAAGAAAAGATTGATTTCGCTCCCCGGAAAATTAATGCCGGGCGTGAATAATTCGGAGTCCCTCTGTTATTACCGCTCTGGAGGTGGTGTACTCCTTAAGCACCGCCGGCGGCGTCGGCGGTGGGGAAACTTGGCGTCTGAAATGGCAGATCGAAATTGCATCTTCCGAGGGCTCCCACTATACCGAAAGGAGCAGGTGCGGCTTTGCCCCAGATGGGAAGACAGGCAGCAAGATCTGTCGGCCGGAATTTGGGCAGAAGACAGAGGGAGGCGTCGTGTGAGAGCTCGATCATGCAGCGGATATGCACGAGGTACGGAGAAATCGATCCAGCGAACTCGTCGAATCGATGCTCGAGTATGATTGAATAAAGTGTTGATGTACTGCTTGACTTCGGGCTCCCGAATAAATTAAGACGCTTCCCTGACACTTTATTCTGAGAGGACTCCTCGTGATGTTGGTGACAAAGACGGAGACTTAGAAGAAGATGCGCGTTACAAGAGGCTTTGGCGAGAACTAGTGTTTTTCCTCACCCTATGCGGAGAGAAAGTCGTCTGCTTCTTGCGCAGGAGTTCCGGTGACGTCAGAACGACGCGGAGTTCTGCTTGGCTTTGACTGAAAAAATAGTGGGTAGACCTCAATGCTACATGCCTTGAGTTTGTGGGAACCCATCGTGTTCCTTCCCACCGCATCGTGCGTTGCTGATCCCATGCGGTGATAACATCGAAGCGGGGTCACCGAAGTGGACAATCTCGTGCCCACAGCGGCGTTGCCTGAGGATGACGAAGCTACAAAAGGGACCAAGAGACGACGGTTAGGGCTCTGGGCTGCTGAGGACGAACGAGATTGGCTGCCCGGCTTCTGGGCCGCGGGGCTTTGATTGCCGCCGCAAGCCGGTGACCTTCCCGGAGCCCCTAGATGACAGCGCCCGTCGAAACCAACGCGGCCACTTGCCCGGAGCCACAGCTTCCCATGTACGGCGTTTGCGCGCCTCCAGACCATCGAGAAGCCGACCGATGACGACGTTTGCGCGCTACTCGCCGACGGCCCGGACATTGACATGAGGCTTGCCTCGTAAACATTATGTTGGGTAAATAAACCGTTAACCTAGAGCGTGTACCGTGTCCACCCACGGCAGGGGCGTTAAAGAACCGCCCACAAGGTCTACCAACTATGTTTAGCTCGGCGTTCGGGCATCATCGTAACCCCTGTGCAAGGCGCAGACGAACTTGCGGTACCCACTGAATTTGCGAGTGGTTTTTGGCCGTAAGCACTGATAGTATACTCGCAAATTAAACGAGTCTTCTACCGCGCCCAACGTTACTGACGCTTTCTCGTAGAAGCCCCTTCAAAAGGCTACTCGTAGTTTTTGTTCCCTTTGTTCTGTTCGGCTCATCAATATTCACCGCTACCACTACCGCAGCCCCCGGAGGTTTTCCTGCCCTCCTTGAGGAGCCGCGTAGTTTTGATTGTTACGGCGGCTTACGGGACGGCCGAAGACCCGCTACCGCCTCGCACTGCGTCGTCCAACGCACATACTACGACTACGGCGGACCCAGACACAATCAGTTCAACAGCCCCGGCAGCAGCTACAATGATTGCCACGGGGCGCCCCCAAGCAGACACCAGGACCGCCACTGAGGTTCACCGGAACACGGCGCTGTAAGTTACGGCCCCGCGTGTGCCTATTTCTTGCGCAGGCGACGGGCCTGCACCAGGGGTCCCTGCTGATGGTGTACACCCTCGAATCGGAGAAGATGTACTTCGAGAAGCTCTTCAGATTGCTCCGCTTGTTCGGCAACGTCGTGAGAATCAGGATTCCGGAGAGCAAGAATGGCTGTGCCTTGGTAGGGATATGCACGACTCCCTGGCCGTGGTGCGAGTGGTGAGACACAGAACAACGCGCAGTTCTTTAACATCGTGTTTATTCCATGAAGGCGGAATTGCGAACCTCGCTGCTCGCGCTATCGGCGCCAGAAGAACGAGCGTCGTCATCGTCATGTGATCACAGTTCCTAACATCTCTTTACCGTTAGAGAGAACCTTGAAAGAGCTGCAGCTGTTTCCTAGCTGAGTTGAGCGCCGCGGAAGCCCATTCGTGAAACCCGAGTGGGTCTTTCTTCGACGCTGGCGCACTTGCCCTTGGTGGCGACGCACAAGCTCCGAATAGGTCTTTACGGCAACCATACAATAGTCTTTCATGCTCTTGATGATTACAGGCAGCCATTTTGGGCCCTTACCGAAATTTCTTGTGAATACCTTATGCCCTGGCTTGAAGAGTGGCTACTGCCTCTCGCCCTCCGCAGTCTGCCGTGATCTCTTGTCTGGAAAGCATTTGTCTAGACGCGAGTGGAGCTGGTATCCCAAGAGCAACTGGAGTGGAGACTTGCTTGAGGCCACAGTTGTCCGCCGATAATTGAGAAGGAACCGGCACAACTTGATTTTCAGTGTGGACCTTGCTGTATTCTTCAAGAAATTTTTAACCACGCGGACGGCTCTTTCAACGAGGCCGTTCAATTACGGGTGGAAGGGCGCTGTACAGAAGTTGTCAACGTGGTTCTTGTCCAGAAACTGAGAAAACTCTCCCCTATTAAGCAGGATTCACCTGTTTACAGGTAAACAGGGCCGGTCCGTGACCACATTCCTTGGAATTCCAAAACTGCTAAACAACTTGCGAAGTTGTCGGATGGTAAAATCCGAAGTTGCATCATTCGTAGCCGTCGCTTCAATCCACTTTGAATGCGAGTCGATGACAACCAAGATCATCTTCCCATCGACGGCCTCAGCATAGTCTAAGTGTAACCTCGACCAAGATTCACCTGTCACCGGTCAGTCAACAGGCTTCCGAGCTGCTGATAAAGACGCTTAAATGCATGTCTTGCAGCGATGGGCGGCGTCTACATTAACCGAGTTCAGAGAGGGACACCATGATTTAGAGCGAGCAACCATCTTCTTGGTTTACGCGCCTTGATGGGTCTCGTGAAGGAGCTTGACGACACTTCCGCGGGCCTCTTCCAAAATGATGACCCGGTGTCCCCAGTATACACTCTCAGAAAAAAGGGGTATATTCTTATACCCCTTATACGACACCCCCAAACTTCAGTTCGACATACAGTGCGTTGACGTCGAACAGGTGGCCTCAACTTTTACGGTGTGCTTGAGAACGGTGAGATATACGTCATTAAACAGCTAAAGTGCGTATTAAAGAATACAAAAAGTTATACTGAGGTTTTGCAGTAATGCCAAGAAAACCTTCATTCCTTTTTTTGTAGACAAGAACGCGTACATTAGCTATTTTATTAAGTTGTTCAACGTCAGCGCGCTGTACTCCCAACTAAAGTTTTGGAGTGTCGTATAAGGGACAAGGGGTGTAAGAAATACCCATTTTTCCTGATAGTGTAGCGACTTGTGTGGCACCGAAAGCTCGTCTTTCCTGCTCCAGAAAGGCCGAAGCCCTTCTTGTACAACTGACAGCTTTCGCGGCCATCCGCGCTGGGTATAGCTGATGACGTCATGCAGTCCCTTATCTTCCGCAGTCATTTGTGCCATCTGCTTCGCTGTCACCGGACCGTTGTCGAACTCTTCCAAAGACACAGTTATTTCAGGATGTTCCTCTTCCAGTTCCTTTAGATCCGGAAGAAAGCGAAGTCTACTCACGCGTCGGCATTGCCGTTACTTGTCCCCGCCCGGTACTCCATGCGGTAGCTGTATCCACCGAAGATTATGGCCCACCGTTGAATCCTGGCCGCGGCCATTGCCGGCACGGCTTTGTCGTGGTGAAAAAGGCATACCAAGGGCATCTGGAGAGTCACCAGGGTGAAATCCCTAGCCAACAGATAGTCTCTAAACTTGGTGACAGCGAACACCAATGCTAAGGCCTCTCGTTCTGGTTGGAAGTAGTTTTATTTTCCGCTTTTGACAATGCCCGGGAACTGAATCCAACACGGTGCATGTCGCCTCCACAACGATAACAAAGGACAGTTCAAATTCCATGTAGTGAAACGTCACATTCAAGAACCAGGTGCTTTGTAGGGTCGTAGTGAGTTACCATGTAGGACTCACTCAGTACTGACTTTACTGCATGAAAGGCCCTGTCCTCATCTTGTCCCCAGTGCCATTTGCGTCTCTTTTGTAATATATCATACAGACGAAACAACAACACTGCCATGTTGGACACAAACCGGTTATAGTATGTTATGAGGCCCAGGAACGAGCGCAGCTCGCTGACGTTGGTTGGTGCCCGCGCATCCTTGAGCGCCTCCATATTCTGGCCAGTTAGATACAGCCCGGCCTTACTGACAATCCTGTGTCTTAGGTAGACCACCTCTGCCTTTCAGAAGCAACATTTCTCTCTGTTCAGCTTGACTCCGTTGTCACGGAGCACCTGCAAGACATGACGAAGTCTTTCACCGCCGTCCCCGTTCTTCTTCGCGACCAGTACATCATTCAGATACACTTGTACTCATGATATGCCTTGTAGCAGGGTTTCCATTCTCCTCTCGAAGATCGAAGGGGCTGACGCCACGCCAAATGGAACGCGGTTGTAACGGAACAATCCTTTGTCCGTGTTCAGTCTTGTCAGCCTTCTGGACTCTTCGTCTAAGGGAACTTGGTTGTAAGCTTCACGAAGGTCCAGCGTGCTGAAGCAGTCACCACCAGTAAGCGAAGAAAAAATGTCATCGCTCAGTGGTAACGGGTACTGCTCAGTCGGACCCACCTTGTTTGCGGTGAGCTTAAAATCACCGCATAGCCGGATGGAGCCGTTTTCTTTTATTTTCTGCTGGTACGAGTGGAGTTGCCCAGTCATGATGAGAAACAGGCAAGAGAACACCGTTCTCCAAAAGTCACCTTCTGCCGTAGCTCGGACAGTATAGGCCTGGCCTTCCAGAATTTGAGTGTGGCTCCAGCAATCGCGTGCAAGTGTAAATCCGGTCCTTTGATTAGACCCAATTCTGGTTGAAAGAGTTCTTGGTATTCTGCCAAGACCTCATCCGAGTATTAACGTTTTTTCTCACTCCAAAAAGAGCAGTTGAGCTGGAGGAAGGCCGAAAGCTCAAATAACGTCGCGGCCAACCAGACTTGTTCCGTTGCATCCCAAAACTTGTAGCTTGGTGTCCACCTGACGTCCTTCGCAACAGACCTTGAAACTCAAATTCCCCATGATGGGAACTTTGCCAAGATGGTATGACAAGCTTACTGCTGTGGGTTGCAACCGAGGACAGCTTGCTTTTGTTCTCTTCGTATACTGTTTTTGGAATGACACAGACCGGGGAGCCGGTGTCCAGTTCCATGAGAAGAACACCCCCCCCCCCCCCCCCCCACGTGAACAGGCGCTGGACTGGCGCAATCAAGTTGATCGTGTCTTCTTGATGCGGTCGCGGAAAAAAAGATGTCAATAACGCGGTCGTCATCAGTTCCTCTTACAGAAAAGACGTTAGCCTCTGCAGCCGACGATGTCTTACGTGAAGTACAGTGCTGTACAACATGTCCAAGTTCCAACCTTGCCACAGCGAAAACGTGTATTTTTCCAAAATCCGCAGTCGCTGGAAAGGTGTGAGGCTCTTCCAGAACGACAGTAAGGCTCTGAAGTTCTCACTTTCTCTTGGGCCTTGATTGCAGTTCGGATCACAGAAGTTCCGCTCCTTTCGTTGTCATCTTCTGTAGTCTTCCCTCTGGCTTCACCTTCTGCGGGGTGCCTTTCGTGGCCGCCTCTGCAGTAACTCCCATGTCCACCGCTGAATCAAGCAACTCTCCGCTATCTCATTTGACTTAAGTGTGAAGTAACTATCCAAGTGCTTGGCAGTCTCCTCATAAGTGAGCTCAAACACTTTTGCTGGTGTGCCACTTGCGGGTGACACGTGATAGCCTTCGTTCCTAGTGTCGAGTTTCGGCACTTATTAGGGTCGATGCAAGCTTCGACTCTAATAAGATATGAGTCCCACCTGTCGGCGACATCGTCGAAGGGAGGAACGCCTGTACGCCATGCCAAAGGAGCTGACCAGTGGTAGCCCGACGATCAGGGAACCGTTTCCCACGTGGTTGTCCCTGGTCGTCGCCAATATAGTGAAGCGTTAACCAAATCGCCGGTGTGGAGATTTATAGCACTGCTATTGTGGAGCCAGGCGGAGGAAAGTGTTTATCCCATGATGGCGAAACTGGGAACCTCGCGGCTCACGCTGTCGGTGCCAGAAGAACGAGCATCGTCATCGTCGTCTGGACACAGTTCCTAACAGAAAGGTATTCGTGTTCGCCGCCCGGCGCGTAAGCAAGGCGCGCGAGCTAGGCACAGACTCGGGCGGACAGGAGTCACTGGCCAGATTGCGGACGATAAAGGTGTGTTATGGTATCTGCCTCGTTGGTCCTTCTGGCAGGTCAGCGGTACGCAGCAAACCCTGGAGTACATATGTCTGCTTCTAACATGTCTGCAGAAAGTTTTTGTGTGGCCCCCAATGTGGAAAGATCATCATACAAAGAGGAAACACGCGTCAGACAGTGTTTGAAAGCTCTCTTTGGAATGACGTATTAGCAGTGCGACCCCTGTTTTAGAGCACACAGCAGGGAAGTCATAAATCTAAACACTAAGGCGGGGATACGTAAAATTTTATTTATCCGCGTCTCAGGGTTTACATTAGTACGTTTCCTAACCAGCTCGCCCGCATTCTTTCGTTTCTAGCAGAAAATTGCTTTTTTTTTTTTCGCCAGCCAGCTTTTGTTTCACAAGTCTGGCAGTGTCGAAATGGCTAAATGGTTTCCCTATATACCTTTCTCTAATCTTTGAAAAGCTTTTCCATATATTAGAATTTAGCGTTTCCAAAGTTGGAAAGGCCAAACTTCCATTTTCTTTTTTTTTATCAGGACAAGTACAAGAGCGTTGTAAATTCAGGAATTGAAGACCAGGGGCGTTTTGAAATTTTTGTTTCCTGCAAAATATGCACTGCTGGGTAGAGTCCTTTTCTTTTTCTTTTTTTACTTTGCAGCGCCGACGAAGCACTTTTATTGGAGTCCGATAGGAAATAAAGAAGTATAGCTGGAATATATCTTGATTTAAAATTCTGCAACAGTCGCCCAGCTCGAAAAGGAGATTGAAATAAGTCTCTCCAGGTCTGGGATTTCGACCTTTTCTTTCGTTGCCTTGTAGCCGTGAACGCCTAAAAATGCGCGAGAGAAGTATTTAACATCCCACTCGCTTTTCTGGACGGAAGCACTCGAATAAGAAGAAATTGCTCTTTGTTCTTTCGAAGATGCCTAATCGAAGTCTGCGCTTTTTATTGACTTTTGTTGACTTTTGGTCTTTTTCGCTTAGCTTGCGACACCGAAGTTTATTTATTGCAATCTACAGGAGTCTCGCTAGTTTTAACTCAAGCAAATGTATACCAAAATAAGTTAAGGAAACCAACCAACAAGTTAAAAGCTAAAAACACGCACATTATAGAGACCCCTTGCGGTTTCAAATGATGTAGAAAACTGAGGGTTCGATATTTTGACTTCCTAGCGTGAAATGGGTTCTTTGTTATTCAACAAAAGTCTCCCATCTGAGACCGATTTCTGGCGTTCGGAGAGCATCGTGGGGAAGCACACATTCAGGAACGTTTGGGACAATGCGTTGAATTCGATGCATATCAAGTGTTTAACGGCAGGTAGAACACAAATTTAAGGAGGGGAATTTCAATAACGAGTTATTTGCTCTGTCTGAATTTTTTTTAGTAAACATCTGCACACTGGGCATGGAAATATTTATATGAATATCCATACATCAAATTTTTAGGGACTTCAGAGGGTCTCTATTTACTTTCTCAGAAGCCTCCTGTAAAGTCCAGAATTACAAATCTTGAAACCGCACCATATAAAAATCCCCTTTCCAAGAAAAAAAGATTTGCTCAAAAAGATTGGCCTTCTCCTCATGCAGCCAGGCTCCATTAAGGCTCATCCAAGCCAAGAGGAATCCCAAGAAATGCGTCCCTGGATATAATTCACCTCACTCTACTATGATATTGACCGACCGCGCTACGGGTTTTAGGTTGCGGGCTCTTCCCAAGGAGGAGTATGGATTATCTTTGCGCGGAGTTTTCGTTCTGAGTTTCGGTAAGTATTAAGGAACTTCTAAAAGGCTTCAACTCTTTGAACTTAGACTTGTGTAAGATACACATGGCATACCGTAGTAAGTGACAGGATGAGGATGGCAAGGAAATTTGTCGGTTGTTCCGCATCCGGCGGGAGTTTGTTACCTTTGATAACACTTCGACATCTCGTGAGCTTCGGGCGTGCACGCCCAGCCAAAGCACGACGGAAGGCAAAGAGCGCGTACTGGACGCCTGGTGTCCGGAAAACACTCCCAGCCATTCTAATCCTGTCTGTGTCTATAATTGCAAGGGCAGGATGATGCTGCCACTTTAGCAGCATCACCCTGAATATTTGAGGCTCGCACATTCAGCCGAGCCCTACTGCACCCGAAACAAACACCTGTGCTTGTACTGAGAAATCCAATCAGGCCGGTCTACGAAGAAATCTCGACTAGGGCATCGGGTATTCTGCAATCGCTCCTTGAGGCATTATTCGATCTTCATCGTTCTTATCGGCTAATGTCGCATACAATTGGCTGAAGAGCAATAATAATATTCCCGGCCCTAGAAACGCCCTTCGTTCATTAAGCTGCCTACGCCTACAGTGACGACGCCGAAAAGCCCTTTTCAAGGGAAGGTGCAGCGTGCGATTCTACACAAAGCATAGTGTTTCACAGCTTCTCTTCATGCGTTACTTGTACATCGCCGACTTTAATTTTAGGAATAACGTTTTAGAGCGCAGGGCTCTTAGGTGCCTGTTTCCGGCTTGAGCGGCGTCGGCGTCGCCGTCGCAGTCGCAGTCGGCGTAACCGCGCGGTGCATTATGGGACGTTTCCCATGGTTATGTCACATGACACACATGACGTCACACATGTCACACATGACGTCACGTGTGACGTCACGAGGGTCACCAGTGACGTCATAGATGACGTCAGTGACGCGCGGTGACGTCACATATGACGTAACCACGCGTTGCATTATGGGTAAATTTCCCTGGTAAATTTGGCCGAAAAATCGCTCCGCTAAATTTAGCGGAGAATTTTCCCCACTAAATGTCAGATAAGCAGGAGATGAGGAGGGGAGGGTAGGAATGAGGAGGAGGGGCATACTCTCCTCTCCGTACCTTCACCTGCGCCTCCTGATGCGCTGCGCTCTAATTCGGCGTTACAGGGGATTGTAACCGTCTTTCCCTTTTTTCTCCCTCTCCCTCTTTCGCCATCGATCTCGCAGATCGGCTTTCAGAATTCTATGAGGAAAAGGAGACACACGGGCCTTGACACGAGTGCGTGCCAACCGAGGTAATATTTGTTGGGCTGTAAAAGGCAGAGGGAGATTTTCGCCATTCTACTAATTCGTAGGATTAAGAAGAATCCGCTTCACTGGATCGCGATAAAACGAACACTAATAACTGGCCATGTGAACAACCATGTAGTGCGATTTATATTATGCTTGAATGACCATATTGTCGCAGTAATAGAAGGGGTTGGCACTCCTTTGCTATGGACACCGTGTTGCCAGCGGGCAGGATACCGCTTGTTCTTTTCGTTCGCTACAAGGATAAAGAAAGACGAATGATCGGTATTTTCGGTGCATTGTGTTGTAGTCGACGTGGAGGAGCTTCTTAAATTGTGAGTTCACTTCCGTCGAAAGTTTCCTCTAAAAACGTTTCTGTGCAAGGCAGTTTTGAGGATGAACTATGCGCTATTTAGACCATACCATCTTCTTCTGAAAGAGTCAGCCAGCAAAAAGTAACCATAGACAATTTCTATCCGCTCAATAGCGATTAAAAAAAAACGGCAGAAGAAGCAAACATAAATTATCTAATCAAGACGGCGGGCATGTCTTTTTGTAGCCATGTTTCTGATTAGTACCAATTGTCCTCAAATCACACCGCAGGGCTCATCCCCGCTAGCAATTTCCTACCCTCTTTCCTTCCCATTGCTCTCGCGCAGAAAACCGCACCGCGGAAAGTGAGAAGGGTCCTTGCACGACTGTCGGGAAATATGATATGTCGCGGCGGCGACGTGAAAGATGGGGGCCCCTCTGTCATAAGTCGCAGCTTCCACACCGCACGAACGAATCTTGGCACTCGGAAGGAGCCATTCTTTCCCTGTAGCGTTTCCTTGTCGTTTGGGAGAGGAGCGGGCAGTAAAGTTCGGATGAAACATGTGGGCGGCGGAGGCTCAGCGCGTAACGACGGTGAGGCGCGCACATGTCTCCCCGACGGGAACGAAACGTGTTCCCCGGGGAAGGCGTTGCCGCGCGGAGTTGTGCACACACCTAGCAACCCGTGCGAGACCATCGCTCAAACGACTGTGGCTCTCGTCGCGGCTGGCGGCTAATTGCTTACCTGGGGTTCCGAGAAAAATGGTCCTTGGAACAACTTACAGTGTTCGGAGTACTTTGGAAGTTACAAACTATTACCCGTCTTTCTTCTTCTTCAACGTGATTTTGGCTTCTCCTTTTACACAAACTAATCTAGTTAATTTGGGGAAGCGCACCGCTGCGGTAAGACGCGAAAACCACTTGCCACGCCTAGAGGAAAGAAATAAGCTAGACATAGGAGTAAAGGCCCTTTCACACAGTACTCTTTTTTTTTACTCAATGCGTCGTGTTTTGGAAGCTTGTTGGCTAACGTCGAGAGTCACCGGGAAGTGCGTGCCTCGTATAAAGCGTGGAAACTAATCGAAGGAGCATATTCCCATGTGGCATAAAAAACACGGGTGTCCTGGTGATTTGTAATGTAACACAAGAAGATGCAAGCAAACGCTCCTGTGTGAATGGGCCTTTACAACATTTCAGCTATCTTGGTGCTTCAAATCATCGTTGTCAGCTATCTTAAGCTTTATCTGAAGTCGCAGGAACGGCTTTTCTGTCGTCCCAATATGCGAGAACAGAGCGCGGTAGGGCACACGGATATCACCGGAGCTTCCTGATACCATATCTAAATCTCCAGTTGTCCGCTCTCCCTCTCCTTTCTCTATAAATGCGGAAACCCCGAATCATGTCTTTTGCTTGTTTCGAAATATTGAAGTCTTACCGCGATCGAGCGGCACCACCTGCAGCCATCGCTTGACTCGAGCAATTAAATGCATGAGACTCAATAAGAAAGTGGAAAACTGCAGTTTGCTTTACATCTGTAAGTTGTCCTCGAGAATAAATCATTTATAGCATTACTTGGGAATGTTGTCCAACACTTTGTGCAAAAAACTGTAAACTGACAAGGCAACGAGATTTTTTTTAAGAAAAAAAAATATTTTTTAATTTATCTTCGAGGTTGCGACTCTTTTGGGCAAAAAGATTAGTACGGTTCAATGTGAGTTGCCGAGAGTCAACGGGGAGCCGTTCGGCGTTTTGAAGTTAGCTGAACCCAGCAGACGTCAAATTTCAAAAGCGTTTTTGTCGATTTCCGCCACTCTTTGAAATCCGTTATTACTAGGGCTCTGCAATTGATCGATTAACCTACCGATCAATTGATTGATGCTTTAACCGCCTAATTGACAGATTTTTGACGAACTATAAGAAAGTAAAAAAAAATCATCGCTTTCACCACGCAGAGGTGGTCGAGTACACCTGCATAAAAGGCACACTTTGAGTAAAAATTTCACCAAAAGTAAATTTCAGGGGCTAGATTTGTAACTCCAGACAATTCCCGAAGGTTACACGTCTCTCCTCCACTTCAACGCCGTTCGAGTGTTCGTTTAGCGCAGCAGAGACAATTGTGAACAATAAAGGGAAGTCGCTTTTGCAGGAGAATATCAACGAACCTCTTTGCATCATGCAGCTGAAGTAATATTCTGCGAGTGTGGGGGCTTTTTAACAGTTCTAAACTACACCTCGAGGTTTACTCTAAACAGAATTGTATAGTGCGCCGCTTGTCACATGTTAAAAAAAGATACAAGACAAGATTTTACGTATTATAATGAATATGCAAGAGACCGATGAATCGATTAATGAATCGATTAAAACGCAGAACCTAGTTAAAAGTTTTAATCGACGCCCAGCCCTACTTATCGCACCGCTTGTTTGAATTGAAGACATTGTATATGAAAGCAAGTTAGTCTGGTTTTGCAGATTAGTGACAGGTGATCACAATGTGATCACAAGGTTTGGTAGTTTTGCCTGCATTATTTCCTTTAAACTTCAGATAGAGTAATTTCTACAACCGAACAGTCATGATTATCGCACCATACGGCGCAAAATGCAACTGGGAACATCCGTATCGGTTCAATCGCTTGTGCCGAGCAAAGTCATTTAGACAGCGAGAAGTACCCCGATCCGCGTCTGGTGTCTCCGCTTTAGACCCAAGCATCAAGGAGAATGCTGGAAATGTAATTCTACAGACCACGCGCTCTTGTCTTCCCCATATAAAACATTCGAAATAAATAACCAAAATAATGCGTTGAAGAACGCGCGCGCAAGCAGTGTGATATTTACCCCGTGCAGTACCGTTACTGTCTTAACGTATTTAACAAGAATCGCGCAGTTGTGATACACGAAAGCACGCCGGTGTGATTCTTATCCAGCTCAAAGTAGGCAGGGGTGTATATTGAACCTAGCATCGCTGGTTCTGCAGCACGGCCTTTCGCTCCACGTGCTTGAGCTGCGTTGTGAAAACACAATCAAGCACCGATACTCTCTATGCCAACGGATTTCTTGCAAGGCTTTGTTTGAAACTCAAGTGAAGGTTAAGCCGGTACCGCCTTTATGTCTCTGACACATTAATTTTATTAATGTTTCTATAAAGTTCCTCGATTAACAGGTCTAATATAACAGGTACAATACCAGGTATAATAGAAAAGGTACAATATATCAGGTATAAAGCCGATAACTAACAAAATATTCGCAGTCCAGCATTCTGCACTATACTCAATACCCTTTCCTGTCTGTGTTCTTTCCATTGGCTTGCGTGATGTCTGATGTCAAGCAGTGACCACCGGTGTCGCCAGTGGCGGCCCTCACAAAAATATTTATTCACTCTCTAGAGGATTTCTGTAGAGAATAATGTATAGAGGCTATAGATATTGTAAAGAAATTGTATACACTCTTCTGTCCACTGTTTATAGCTTTTTAGTCGCTTTTTTGCCTGGACTTTCTATAGAACGTGGTGTACAGAGATTGGATAGACATTGCATAGAAAACAAGAATTCTAACAACTTTGTATGTCATTTCTATGATAATTGGCCAGTTTTTCTAGCGAAAAACAAGTAATAATTTCCATCCATTTTTTTTTTTAGACATCCATCGACATCCCCACTTGTTGCTTGCCCGTACACAGACGCTACAAATACAGGCGCCACGGAGCACTGATAACACTAGCA
The DNA here is from genome assembly GCF_016920785.2 of Ixodes scapularis. Lineage (NCBI taxonomy): Eukaryota > Metazoa > Arthropoda > Arachnida > Ixodida > Ixodidae > Ixodes > Ixodes scapularis. Next base: position 4,884,909 of record NW_024609841.1, read on the forward strand.
TCCAGTATTTTAACTACTCCACCACATCATATTTCCTACACTTGAGAGGAAATTATTTAAATGAGGGCCTCCCCAAAACTCAGAACGAAGACCAGTGTAATCCTTTTTTTTTTCTTTCCTAATGATTTATACGAAATGTTCTTTTTAAGCTTTGGTGAACTGTAGCTCTAACTATAAAACATTGCAGGAAGCTATAATTATTTTCAACAGTCGGAAAAAAGCCTCCGCAAGGAGGTTCCACCTGCGTGCGATGTGGCTTCTCCGCACTGCACAATATTATTCTATCTAGTCCAGTGTATAGTAATTCTATAGGCATTGAGTGACAGAAAATTTATTGGAGACGAGGCGATAGAAAACCTTGGCATTTCTATCATATGCTCTTTGTAGACCAGTTTAAATGAAGTCTGTACAAAATCTATTAAAAACTGGATACGACAAGACTGCATAGGAAGCTGAAAGTGTCGTTAAAGGTCTATAAGATGTCTATGAACTGTCTGATATATTTATTTGTTTATTTATTTATTAGGAGGACTTTCGCACCGTGATACAGACTACTTGCTACAACAAAGGGGATTGGTAGTAGCACGGCTGCACCGATCGTTTCCTTCCGTTGTAGTCGTGGTTGGCGGTTCCGTCGTCGTTTAATGTATCGAAGAATAGCAGATAAAAACAAAACAGCTCCGTTGCCAAGAACCATCAAAAACAAAGCGAGCGAAACGAAGCGCTTTTGTGATGTGGAACAAGTAATCGCGGGTTTCGGTGATTCGCATTAGCAAAAGCGCGTGTGTGTATGAAGGCACTCTAATTCGCATACTGCGCGCGCTCCTCCTGCTGTCGTTTTGTTTCGTTTGTTCGTGCGTGTGCGTGGGCCGGGGCGGGGGCATTCGCGCGGGCGCTAATTGGTGGCTCTGTCCTCCCGTGTTAGGCGACCCCGCGTCCGCTCGTCCGAAAAACACAAGCCTCGCCGCGCCATTAGGCCACGGTCACCGTGGCCACGGTGGACGGTTGTCATCTGCCCACTGTCTTTCTTCTACTTACTTGGCGCGGGTGGGGAAAAAAATGTGTTGCACAAGCGACGCGTCGTTAGTATTCACAACTGTCGCCAGGGCGGCGTGTCGGCCACAAGGCAGCAGCGGTCGCAATGAATTCCGCCTCACTTTCTTCTTCTTCCTTCGTTTCTTTCTCTTTCACTTTTACGAACACCCGGCCAACGGCGAGTGAGATGGATAATTACGGGCGTCATTATTCAAACTTAATCAGAGCTGCTTTTGGTGAGTTTTCATTGTCATAAATTAGTTTTCACCTTTTTCCACCGTTTTTTCTTTTACGTTTTTGTGTAACTGCAGATACTTTTCCGTTTTATTTTTTTAAGTTTCGTTTCTACTGCCATAGTAGACCTCTCCTTTTTAAGCGATGAGCTCCCTCTGATAATTTTATCACATCATTTTTTGTTATTTTTTTAGATTGGCTCGTGTTTCGGTTCGTCCGCCGGGGAATTGAAACAGAAGCCAAGATTTTTCCATACCTAATTGTGAATTTATACGATCGTATGTTAACGGCGGAGGAAGAATCCAGTTCATGGCTTCCTACATTCCACACCCAGACATGTACACGTTACCCGCCCCCCCCCCCCCCCCCCAAAAAAAAAAAGTAACCAAATAGCGTTACTCGTTACTAGCTCAAAGAAACTAAATATGTTACTCCTTACCTATTCTCAAAAATAACGCGTTACGTTAGTTGAAAAGGAATGATTTACTTTACTCACTACTTTGACGGCCATATACACAACTGCTTTTGTTTCATAATTCATTATTTTATTTTCAGAAGTTGTTGCACTTAAGCAGTTGCTGCCTTTCAAAGTTTTCATTGCTTCTATTTCCCGGCATCCTTGAGAATACATTTCTGGCGACGCTGAAGAGTCGTTCACTGACGCGTTTGAAGGAACGGCAGTGGTGTGCTTCAGCAAGAGCTGGTGAATCTGGGACTTCCCTCTCTCTTTTGTTCTCTCTGCTTCTGAAGCTCCAAGATGAAAATGTATCTGTGCGTTCCCTTGTTGGCAGCCTCCGGGTTTACATTCGGTCTGTAAACGATTTTAGAAAGGTTCAACCAACGTATCTTATTGTGTTCGCTGGGTGAAGGACATTCCCAGCTGTAGAGTTCCACAGGCGTGTTCAGCAATAAACGTTGCTATACTGTCATAATGTTTAGCTGTTTCTAAGCTTGTCCATCTGCCTTTGTTGCAATAGACGCATACTGAGGTTAGAATTAAAACGTGGCTGTTTAAATGTTGTTGTACACATTACTTCTCAAAAGTAAAGAAATGCCGTTACTCCTTACTTGACATTAAAAGTAACTAAGTACGTTATTCGTTCCTTTTCTAAAAAAGTAACTAAATGCATTACCCCTCACCAAAAACGTAAATAGGTAGAAGTAACTCGTTTCTAGTAACGTGTTGCACACATTTTTGCCCACACCGATGAAAATGCAGAAATAAGAGGTTTTGCCTAGATTTTTAGAGAATTACGACGTAGAAATATCAAACCAAGGCGTACCTATGAACAAAACAACTGAACCAACAACACATTTATATGTCACCTAAATACAAAAAGTTGTAACTTAAAAGTGTAGCCGTCGCAAGGATTGTGAAGAAAACTTTATTCTAAAATAAATGCGTTCTTGAAAGGTTCTTCGACGCCCCAAGAACTCTTTCAGCTCGTTAAGAACGGTTAAGAACGTTAGAAAGGCGACTCGGCGATGAATACATTTTTCGTTAGAGAAGGTTCTTCATAACCTTCGCGCTTGGTTGCTCGGAGCAACCGAATCACCGAGAGAGAAGCGAGAGGAGAAACAGGGAGACGTTGGCCAGATGTGACCACGTGACAGCGGACAACACTCACACTCCGGTTTCTCGACTTGACTCGACCCAACACTCGCCCAAGAATCCTTGTCAGAAACATGGTTACGCCTTCTTTTTTTGTTATTAATTTTTATTTGTAAACTATAACCAACTACGGCTAAAGAATCAAATACTTCTAAAAAGAAAAGAATGACGTCATCGAGAAACGCTTTCAAGTTGAACCAGCTGAAGCATTTGAAGGGGTTGGAGTTTGAAACGCAGAAATATTTGGAAGAAATTACGTTCAAAGTGGAAAAAAGGGAAGTGGTTCGATCATTGAAACCGTTGGAGCCCGATCGCTTGATGCTCGAAACGTGTCAGATTGACTGACAAAAAATAACTTTGAAGATTTCTTCCAGAGATTCGAAGCTTGAAGGTAAAAAAACGCCCCTCCTGTCGCTCTTCTTGTTTTGGTTGTGTCAGGTTGGTTTCAGCAGCCAAACGGAGTGCACATATCGGCGGCTCTGTGTATCGGTGGCCGCGGCTGCCCTGATCGCAAATGGGCAAGCAAAGCAGTTTTGATTTTTATGCACTGGCGCTATCCTACCCTCTACGTGCAAGAACATTTTAGCAGAATGTTCTTGTGCAACGCGGAAATGTACATGCGTTTCATCACGTGAGACTACAACCGGAATTTTCGGCATTTGAGGAGACTTGTCCTGATCCTGTGTGATCCCAGCATGAGCCACCGTTAGTGCAGTGTTTCCGTTTCCACCTCATAGTTATCTCAAAAAGCACCTGAAGATAGCTCGCAGCAACATAGGCTTTAGTTATGTTTGTAAATAATTCAGGTAGCGTCACAACCCTGATCTCCAGTGATCTGTTATTAACGTACGATTTAGATCGGTTCTGTATTTTTAGACAAACAATTATTTTGATTTCTATGATCCTCTAGTAAGCACCGTATTTTCCAGTCTATAGACAATTACAAGCATGACGCCCCAGCTGGTGCCCCATAAGTGCAAGCACGTGCAGCTTGCGCGTTAGAATAGCTTTGCCAAGGTTGAAGTTTCACGGGCTTGCCAACACGAGCGAGGCATGGCGGCCGCCAGTGGCCTTGCTTGCAGTCGTCTATAAGTCGTGCTTTTTTTCCCAAAATTTTCCTCAGTACGTTTTATACAACAGTGCGACCTATATCTGTTTTTCCGCCTTTCAAGTGTAAAACCTTCACTGTGCAAATCTGCTGCGGGGGTGATATTGGGAGGGGGGGGGGGGAGGGGGAGGGGGTTAACGGTCAATCTGGCTCCCATTTGTGCATATATCGTGGCCACAATACACATATGCCGGATTATCAATAAGTTTTGCCGCTCCGTCCGTAAAAATATATAAGTGTGGCTCAATACTACTTTTAGTGTGAAAATATCAGTTTATGGGGTCTTATAAGAAGTGTTACTTATAGAACAGAAATGCAGTCCCTGTGATTATATCGAAGCAAAGGTCATTGTTTAGATTGATCATTGTTTCAGTGTCAGTATAACATCAGTAACACAATGTTTTCCTGACTTTCAATTATGTATGGAGAATACCAAGAAACTGTGGAATGCCCCATCCCCAGAGGCAATGGAGCAGTGATCAGAAGATTCGGGACTGTGGATCCCGATTGACGAAGGCCCCGATACATTTTGGACACTGCTGCTTCTTCTGGGAATTTATGCGGGAATTCCAGAGCTTGTTGGTAATATGATTATTACAAGCTTCTCTTGTATATCAACATTTTGTCTATTGATGTGTGGATCTGTTTGTTATGATGACGAAATAACAGAAAATGGTTTACTGGCGGTCAGGTCATTGATGTAGCCGGACCTGCGATGATGGTGCATGCCACTGATCTATCATTTTCACCCTCCTCACAATTTACATATTTATGTTATGGAGTATACGCTATATATACAATGTTTTACGTTTTTTGATAGAAAAAAAGGTTGTTGGAGAGAATTCTAAATTTGGCAGATAGAATAGTTGAGGAATTGCTGCCTATTATAAAATTGTGAGTCAAGCTGCAGAAGCTAATTGAAGAGCTGAAGGACGACAGGTAGTGCAATCAACCCAATTTTAAAATTGAATTCCATTTGTTAAATTCAAGAATGTTGGAGATTGTATGGCTCATCAAGTTTGGTTTATGTCTGTGAAAGAAGCTCCAACTAGGTCCATGGAAGTTGCAAGGTATTTATGGCAACCAAGATTAGGCATCTAGAATTTTTTCCGCTGTTTACAAAGGCCCTGTGGAATGAGTGAACTGCTACATTAACCTCAGTGAAATGCAGCACGAACAAAGTTTCTAAAAGCCTCGTGAGACAACATTCTGAGAAAAATGCAATAAGCAGCAGTATTGGGGATCCTTCCATTCATATTGCAAATGGAGGCTATATTTACTTTTTTTTTCCATAACACAAAATTGTGTACAACTAGATGAAGCTATGTGTGTCTTGCAAGCACGCTAGTCCTTCCTGCATGGTCAACTGAACTGGACGCTAAGGTTAAGAAGACGTTTAGTTTTTTTCTTATATTGGTACACCTTTCATCCTAGCTTAGTGCAAGCATTGTAGCAGACTCACTGTGGTTCTAGTTACTCTCGTTGTAGGATATGCTGTGACACACCCTATTAACAGTATGGAAAAAGGCAGGTCACTGCTTAGACATTCGCAGAAACTTTGGCAAAACACTCCGAAATAAGGTGGTGAGAGGGGGTGAAAGGAAGAACGCCCCATCATTATGTTATCTAAAAGAGCAAATGGACTTTTTTGCAACCTGAATCTGTGATATAATGAGAAGTTTAAAACTAACCCAGCGAAAATAGTGGGGCAGTTCTGAAATAATAATTATATTAATAATAATAATAACAATAATTTTTATTTTTGGGTGCCCAAAAACAACCACATTGGTCTTCTCATTGGTGCACCAACACAAACAAACGCAATTAGCAACCAAATACACATGCTCTAAACACACTTACTTACAAATTGACGCAGTTATGAAGAGGTGGGGTGGAGCGACGGTTTTATATAATGACTGAATCCGAGAGAGAGGTGAGGTATTACATGGCGAGCGAACTTCAAAACAAACAAGGTGTCTGGTTACTCGGAATGAAATATGAAAGTTCACTTTCGCAAGGAGTTGCGCCGAATACCCTACGCCATTTGCAACCTTATGCAGAAATATTAAATCCCGAACAGTCCTCCTTTTAGACAGTAGTGAAAGTGAAAACATTTTCATTGTATATTCATACGTATAATAAAAGCGCCGCTCAAAGTATCTATCATAAACAATCCGGACAACTCTTTTCTGAACATTTTCTATGCTCCTAGCCTCTGTCTTAGATATCGAATTCTATACGACAGAAGCAAACTCGAGTGTTGATCTCACTAAAGAATTAAAAAAGTGATTCAATGAATGAGGGTTTCTAAAATTACGAATTATTTGTAATTGTAGAATTAAAAGAATTATTCAGCTAAATTTACTTTGGAAAATATTTCATTCGAGTCTTTGAAGAATTTAATTTCAGAAATCCATACTGTTTACATTTTACGCAGATAGACATTTTTATTCTGTCTCAGTTTTATTCTAATAATATCTAATAAACGTCCCTATGCTTCTCAGCAACTGTTTGTTTTCTATTGATTTCTCCTCTGGCCAATGACAAGTTAGAGATTCTAGGGCACCTGTTGTTTTCCTTATATATCTTGCCCTGTACTTCTATAATTAATCATGATATAAGCAGCAATCATAAATGTGCTCCAGAAGCAGCATCGAAGCCAGCAAGTTTTTATTAGAAATAGAGCACCAGAAGAGAAGCCGTATTGTTCTAAACCTGTTTTCGGCCGTATCTGGGATATTAAATAAGTTAAGGTTTTTTATTGGCTTTTTGAAGCATTAAATCCCTATTGAAAATTCCATCAAGCTACGTAATTTGGGACACTGACTGCCAGTCAGCAGCCTTGGTGGAACGTGATGGACCATCAGACGTCATCTGATGGTCCATCAGATGACGTCTGACTGCCACTGCCAAGGGAATTTCATCAACAAGGGCAGCATTTATATAAGAGTAAAGCTATACGCACTCATAAATATCGCCAAATGCCTCGATAAAACGAAATGTTCGAGAAAAAAAAAGAAAAAAAAAAGCAGGACCACCGCGGATCGAACCCGCGACCGCTTGCGTACAAATCGGGCACCTTAACCGCTATGCTACGCAACTTTTTTTTTATTTTTTTTATTACCAGGTTTGCATAAAACAATACAGAATAAATGCGAAGAACTGTATGTTGGGGACGGTAATAGACACGCGTTACACAACACACATATAAAAAGTTGAGTGAAATCTAGCCTGTCTTGCTAGAGTAAGTGAAGTTAAAAGGGTTTTAAAGTTGCCAGCTCATCCAGAACAGGCAGCCATTCAAGGTCACTGTTGATCGTTTTGTAGCATTCCCGGAGGCGTTTAACGCTGTCAATGAAATACTCGCGGACAGTACGGGCGTTTACGTCTGCATGACGTACCGCCATTCGACTTTTCCATATACTGTGGAGCCCCAGGAGCAGGATTGTGTCATATGGTACCGGTTCACTGTCTGCCGTTAGAAAACGAATCCCATACGGTGTTAACGGTAGTTCTTTTTTGATTGTGCGCTGGAGCACGTCCCAGTATAGCAAAGCATCCCAACAATCTAAAAAGACATGCTCGATACTTTCTGGCTGCTTGCATAATTGGCAGTTTACTGTCCAGTACAAATTTATTCCTTTAGCTTCTAAAAAAGTTTTTACGGGTAGTGTTTCACTGTGTAATTTAAAAAAGAACGTTTTAACCCCAGGGGGAACCCACGCTTTTTTAACACGTTTTAGCACGTCCTGTCCGGGGGCTCCAGCGTATATGGACCTATACCGTGGCAAGGGCATTAACACATCCACCAAATCTCGCGTCAACCTTTTGCGCGATACAACAGACAAATAATCCCGAGAAAACCGTACAAAAAGGAAACGACGCGATGATACAACTTCTCTCAAAAAACGCGATAATGTTCCGTAACGAACACGGCATGACGAAACCACCTAACTGGGCAAGACATCAAAGAGCTTTGTTTGTATTACCGTGCGCAGAAATGGGTCAGATTGATCGCGCACAAACATAAATCGTGTAACGAGTTGACGGATGAACAAGTGACACAGACCAACACCACCATCTCGGGGTCGAAGGAAAAGATTGGTTCTACTAGTCCGTTCCCATTGAGACGCCCAAATGAATACTGCAAACACCCAGTTAATTCGCTGAATATTGACTCTAGAACAATGTAATACTTGAAGAACGTACCGTAGTTTTGACATAAAGAACAAGTTACAAACTGTCGCACGTGCGAAGATCGACAATTCTTTCGTTACCCACTTTTCCGCGGTTGCCTTCAGTTGATTAGTTTCCTCCCGCCAGTAGTCGTTATTTTCGCGATAATGTTTTAACGGGACACCTAGATACTTTTGGGGTTCCCGAGCCCATTGGATATTTTCAAAAAAGTTTGGCGCAGAAGCCCACTCTCCGTGCCATAGCCCGTAACACTTCGACCAGTTGACCGCACATGCTGTGACGTCACAAAACCGCTTAGTCGCTTCCACAGCCCTTGTGACGCTTCTAGAGTCTGAACAAAAAACAGCTATATCGTCTGCATATGCTAAAAGTTTTACTTCGCACTCGTGCAAAGTGAAACCCCTAATGTCCTTACATTGAATGATGTAGCGGCAGAAAGGTTCAAAAAAAATCGCGAAAAGTAACGGGGATAAAGGACACCCCTGCCGTACTGAAGAAAGAACGTTTATCCGCTTAGTGACTTCTCTGTTAATTATTAATTTTGTTGAACAGTTTAAATAAGCCATTTTTACTCCTTCGAGAATGAGAGACCCGATTCCTACGTGCTCTAAAATTTGAAAAAGTACGTCATGACATACACGATCAAAGGCTTTTTCCAAATCGATTTGGAGCAGTGCGATTGTCCGATACTCAGCATCACAACACTCCAGCACACTCCTAGCTGTGTGTATATTCGTACAAATACTCCGGCCTTTAATTCCGCAGGTTTGATGAGGTCCTACAATTTTCCAAATTACACTCTGCAACCTCCTCGCTAACACCTTCATGAGAACTTTATAATCAACATTAGCAAGGGTGATTGGTCTATAGTTGCTAGGGAAGCGTAGCTTAGAGGCGTCGTTACCTTTCGGTATCAAGACTGTATGCGTACACAAAAAGGAGCCCGGTAACCTATGATTCCGATAAGACTGATTAAAAACCCGATGCAACAACGGCGCTATTTCTGGTTTGAATTTCTTGTAAAATGCAGCGCTCAATCCATCCGGGCCCGGCGATTTGCCTGCGCTTAGTTCATCTATCGCTTTCTCGATCTCTGTTACGCTGACTGGTTCTTCCAAAACTTGCTCGTCATCATGGTCTAACCGTGGAAGACTTGGCAGGAATTCTGTATCAAGACCCGTCTTTTTTGGTATTTTTTTGTCGAACAATGTTTCGTAGTATTCAACGAATGCACGGTGGATAAGGGCCGGATCGCTAGTCATTGTGCCTTCGTACTCTATTTCCGCTATCTGGTTTCCGCTACCATACTTCTTTTCAAGGACAAGTGCCCGTTTGGTGGGCGCTTCCCCCAAAAGCAACCTCTCTGCTCGGGCACGAACAATCGCCCCCTTATATCGCTCTTCGTCAATTCGTTCAAGTTGCGCTTTTATGCTGCTTATATCATCTTTGAAGATTCCGGGTGTCCTTCCTTCCTCCACGTGCAGCCTCTGTAAATCCGCGCGAAGACTGTTTTCTACTTTTCGCTCTTCACGCTTAATTTGACATGCCCTCTCTATCGCATCAAGCTTCACTTGTTGTTTAAATAATTCCCACTCCCTGCAGATTTCATTATCAGTTACACTGCTTGTTTGCTCCAGCCTACTTTGAACCTTTTCAGTAAATTGCTTATCGTCCAAGAGCTTAGCGTTTAGCTTCCATAACTCCCAGGAGAAGCTAGAGCGGTTCTTGCAGTGACCCACTGTGAAAGTCACTAGGCTGTGGTCACTGAAAGACACGTAACTGACTGCATAACTACCACATTCGGGCACAATGTCGACCGAAACATACGCTCTGTCCAGCCTCGCATGACTGCTACCTTGGTGGTGCGTGTAGATCACACGATTACCGGTTGACGTACATAGCGCTACGTCTTCAAGTTCGAAATCTTTAACCAAATTATTTAGCTGCTCCCCGAATTTATCTCTGTTGTGTGGTCGGTTTGATCGGTCTTCAGGTGAACAGATGCAATTAAAATCTCCTAATAATACCATGATTCTATCACTCTGGAGGTAAATGGAAATATTTTCAAAGAAAGTGCATCGCTCGCTTTCCACATTGGGGGCGTAAATGCATATAACCCTCCACTTTAAATTGGAGAAAGAAAAGTCACAAATAACAAAACGACCCGACGCGCATGCAATAACATTTTCCTCCATGATTCCTGATGCTTTCTTCAAAAACAGGCAACAGCCGCCTGACCTACCGACAGAGTGGCTCACACATACATTGTACCTCGACATAAACGGTCGCACCATGAGGTCGGTCTGACTCGTACACTCAACTTTTGTTTCTTGGACAGCAAGTACGTCCAGGTCGTTCTCCGTGAGTAGGCGACTAAGTTGACACTGGCGGCGACGTGCCGCTAAGCCCCTAACGTTCAGAGTTCCAATACGGAGCCCGGACGTGAGCCCTACCATTTTTTGCTTTGTTTTTGTTTTTAGTGTCGACAGACCAACCTCCTGGTGCTTACCTGTCGCTTGGCTCCTGCAGAGCTCGGCTCATGGCGCAGAGGGTCTCTGTGACAGTTCCCCATCGCGGGTCAGCGACGAGGACCGCAGCTTGGTGGCGTAACGACCTTTCTTTCCGATTTGTTTCCACTGGCCTTGTGGGCGATGTAGCTCCTGTGCCTCGTTGTCCTTGGTCTCATCATCCAGTCGCCGCTTCACATTCGCAAGGTCCAGTTCCATTAGTGGCTCGTTCACGTCACCCTTGTCCGCGGCGTCTGTGCCTCCCGCCGTCGTCGCCTGCGTCTCCTTTCCAGGTTCCTCAGCGTCGGGCGTCGAGGCCTTGGCCGTCACCTCTGCTGCGTTGGTACCGTTAGTTGTATCACCTGTCGTAGCTTGCTCCGTTGTCTCCGGTAGGCTCGAAGGCAGCGTCGCCGCCTCCTCCGTTTCTGTTTCGTCCATGATGATTTCGTCATCTTCATTGGTGGCTCGATTAACTACTGCGCTAGCATACGAGCGCACGCACTCCTGGGACACGTGGCCGAAGCCTCGGCACTGGCCGCAACGGGGCACACGGCAGTCACGTCGTATGTGTCCTGCCCTGCTGCACCGCAGACAAACCGGCGCTCGTCCAGGGACGACAACAAGGATCGTGCCCCCGTTAAGCTTCAGCTGGTGAGGCAACTTGTCCGGCGTCATTCCCTCCTTCAGCGTGACTTTGGCAATCCTTGTGGTGGACTCGATATCCTCGAAGCCATCCACACGCCAGTTTTCCTTGCTCACCTCGTTGACAGTCCGGTACTCTTCCAAGGCTCTTCGGAGAACGTCGTTGGGGACGTCGAAAGGTACCCAATGCAGCTTGACCCGCACTTCCTGCCTGTTGGGGTCCACGGGAATGCACAGTTTACCTTTGACGGTAAGCCAGCCCAGCTTGAGAAGCCGCTCTTTCGCCGCCGCACTCTTCAGGCTGCACAGCCACACGTGTCCCATCTGGCATACGCCGTGCCCTGCAACTTCTTTGAGCATGTCGACCTTTTCCAACGGTTCCTTGAAGTCTCCAATTCGAAGCGGCCTGGCATTTACGTCGCAGTGAAGATAAACTTGGTTCTTCGTTTTATCGCCCGCCGGCAACGTCGGCAACAGAATCCGGTAATCAGCGGGGATACAAAACGCCCTGTCACCACGGCCGGCAACGACCGTTATCGTCGCTCGATCGGAGCTCGCCATCCGTGCGTCCGCACTGCTTGGCAGCCGAAACACGAATCCTATGCTACGCAACCGCTAGAGCTACTCGATTTGACTATTCGTTTTATACGAGATGCTTCGGCTGCAAAGGCAGTTAAGCCGTCAGCATGTTGTGCAAAGCACTCGTACATCACTCGCCGTACTTCAGTTCTACTCACCTGCCATGTAGAGTACTTTCGCGTCGTAGAACGATCCTTCTGTTCGCGCGTCATCGGCCCAGTAGGCCTGGTACACCTTGTCGTCTTCAACTACACCGCCAAAGTCCCTTACATCGCCGGAACTCACAACAGGCTGGGTCTTGTCGAGTAGAAATTCTACTAAAACATAAGACATTGTAGAGCCCGGGAAGGATCGACAAGTTGGAGCAAGCGGGCAAACAAAACGAGTCGAGAGCGATCGTTCATGAAAGGTCGGCGAAGCATTTATGGGCGAAGCGAAGTGCGAAGTGTCGTGTTCGGCGCTTCGGCGGGCTTCTGATCAGGGTTGTCGGTCCGTTGCGTGTCATATCTCTAACGTCAGCGGTTTTATGGGCTCACGTCCCGAAATCGTTTTCTCGTGCATAGATTACTTTTCGTATTCATAGATTTGACGAAATGGTGGCATCCGAACGGACTTTAGTCCTTTGACCGTACTTCTGTCTGCACGTCAAAACTTTCTGACATACAGTCAGAGACAATCGACGTACAGTCAGAATCACCACCAGGACATTCTGATGGCATTTCGCGGCGGCCGACTGCCACCAGGAAACCATCAGAAAGCCGACAAGCGGGGTCTGACTGGAGTTTGACTGTCGGTCAGAGTAACTTGTCGGCCAATCAGACATGCTTGACGTACAGTCAGGCACAGTCAGCGGTCCACTAGAAAACATTGACTGCCAAACAGCGTTACATTGATGGATTTTTCCTTTGGGATCATATAGAAAAATCATCATGGATGGCACTTTTTGAAAGAGGTATTTTTAAGCTTTTTTTTTTCTAAAAAGTTATTTTTTTAGTCATCTTTGCAAGACATTTGAGACAGGACACAACATAAAGAAGGGATAACCCACAACACACCTCTAACTTAGACGTGTTGTGTACAGCCCCCTTTTTTATCCGTCGTTTCCTTTTTCAAATCTCTTCAAGTGGGCCTCACAAAAAACTGCCTCACAAAGACCTGACTTATTAGAAAAAGAGCTGAAAAGAACTGCTCAATGGTTCTTTATGAAGGACAGTTCTTTTTTTTTTGAAACGAAAAGAACTTGTAAGGGCTCTCTATATGGTGAATTGATTCATCCAAAAACGAGCTGATATGAATTTTTCGAAGACACTTCATGAAGACCTGTTTAAAAAAAAAATACTTAAAGAACTCGTGAATTGTTGTCCTTAGACTGTTTTATTTGAAACGTCTAAAATAACTGTTTAATGGTTTTTCACAATTAGCCTTAGCATCCAAAAAGCAGCTCAAAAGAACCCCTATCGGCTTTTCACGAAGAGCCTTTTTAGGGGGTGCTTAAAATAACTTTTTTAGGATGCAAAGTTTGAACAAGCCGAGAACCCCAAAAGCTCTTTCACGACCAGGCTTTTTGAAGTGTACCGACGCTTGAGACTATCCCATGTTTTGGTGCCCCTGGTCCTCTGCTGTTAGTTTAAATTATGTTACCATTACCATTACATTAACAAGAATAATAAAAGGTAATATAGGCGGTGTGTTCATCTCATATTCAAACACTTTGCCCGAATAAATAACAAAACAAAGTTTCGGGTTGCCCGACCCTTTAAAGGAATACTGAACTGTCTGTTAAGTGCTTGGATAGGATGCGGATGTCATAAAAAAAAAACTGTCCAAGAAGTAAACATTTTTACCGCCATATTTCTCGCTCGTGAAACATCTTAAGTTAGGCCCAATTTTGATACTTCACGGCCCGAAACAGGGGCTTGTTTCAGAATTATTCTCAGAGTATTATTGGTATCTTGATATTTTATCTCATACTTCTATGAGAAAAACAAACAAAAATGCAGGCGCCAAGTGAATCGACGAAGGGCAATTTATTGTCATGCAAACAGCCTGTCGACAATAATCGGCGACTGAAACAAACAATATGGAAAACGCCATTTTTATATATTGCAGGTCGCCAAGCCGGTAGTCGCAATGCTTGCTGGAAGGCCAAGTTGCGGTACGCTCTAGTATTTATATGTAAATAGCAAGACGCAGAGAGTAATAGAACCTGGTTACTTCACCTTACGCACGCGCTGTCATCCTCCAAAACAAATATAACACATCTATTTTTTTTTTCAACATTGTCACATTGACATATTTGCATATTGTCTCATATTGTCTGGTGTGTGAATACGTTTTGCTTGTCAACGCACACAATGCATGCTCAAAGGCGTCGGCAGAATATCGGGTGTCCATATCGGAGTTAGGGGAACGGTCTACTAAAACTCTCCAATGAAGCTCAGTGATGATCTTTAACAAACTACGTGTAATGCTATTTTGTACATATTTTTGCTGGCGGGGACAACACTACCAACAAGTGACAAAACAGAGCCGCATCTCACTTCCCGTTTCAAGTAGTCCACGAACACCACTTCGAAACCATTTCAAACGATGGAGCAGTAGAAGTAAAACGCAGACACACGCACTCCATGCCCCTTTCATGTCCTTCAACTCAGCACAAACCTTGATTCAACATTGCTTATGAGATGAAAGAAGATATCAATTTTCCTCGACTCTCGATCTGTTTTAATTTTTGGTTATTTACTTACATCCCAAAACCCTCTTCTAATTAGATTTCGGTCTAGTTATTGCAGGAATTCTTCATAAGACTGCGGTGTCCCTTTGAAGAACCCGAAGATCCGTATGGCAACACGCGAAAGAAAGAAATCGGTACGGGCTTGCTCGCTGCCTTCCACGTATAGTAGGCGAAAGGGAGCGTAGGTTAATGTCACACAAGATCTTGCTCGTGATGTAGGAACCGTGTTATATTATGTTTGTTATTCTGGCTACCGGCATATATGTGAACCGATCAAATACCCCCCACAACGATGTGTTAAAAATGTCGCAATGTAAAAAATAACTCTCTAAACAGAAACAGAGAACGCTTGGCAGCGCTCTAGTATTTTTGATCCCGTAATTTTCGTCTGTCTTTTTGATCCCGTAATTTTTTTGCTAAATATCTTCGGTCCTTGTATTTTCTGTGAAATTACCAACTTTCTGTTGCCTAGCCTAGTAGAAAAACAGTTTCTGTTCTTGCAAATGTGAAGCAGAATTTTTATTAAAAAAAGCAGGTTTCTGTTCTGGAAGTTAAAAAAAAAAAGTTCCAGTCCTTTCCAGATTGCAAGACAAGTGTTACAGCGATAAATACAAGCGAACTGCGTCGCGGGTATTTACCTCGCCATGCGAGTTTTAAATACAAAAAGAAGCGGGAATATAAGATACAATGGAGTGACATATAAAAACAGAAGAACATACAAATAACAGCAACACAACAACCAAACCGATCCTGCACCCATATATGGCAGTCTTCTTTTTTAATCCGACTTTTGTCGCGATAACTGCGACATTTGTCGCAGAAACACGTAGAGAGTGACAAAATATTACTCTCGCTTAATATTTATTTAAAGTTTTTAGAGGGAATAGTTTATATCTCTTATCTATGAACTGTGGAGTAGCACAGCACTGCTCACTTTTTGCAGATGTCTCTGCGCGCCAGGTGTTTGTTTATCTTTGTGTGCTTCGTCGTCTAACTATTTATATTATGGTATGGAATGCACTTGCACTCTGCGTGTCGACCATTCCCGAAACAAGTTACTCTCGTCAAATGTGCGCGAAAAATAAGTGCTGCCTAGATGCACCTTCCTTTTTTCTTTTAACTCTTTGGGCATTGTAGTTGGCGCGGTTTTCTTCCCGACTCCGACAGCGAAGCACTACTGAACTCGGCGACAGTGCTGTGTGTACCTGTTGCAATGGGATTGATTTAATGTAACGCGGAGTCGGCGCAGCGGTCGTTTGACGTATCTCGGTAAGTCAAGAATGGAACGTTGCGGTTAAAATGTGTTTCAGACAGGATTTAAGGAACGTTAAAGTCGCATACAAAGCGACTGGTGAGAATAAATTATAATGAGGTCGAGACCCGGGCTAGATTGCATTTATTATACATGATGTGGATTAAACAGTGCAAAAAGCAAAATTCTGGTTGTGCTTATGTTTATACAGCCTAGAACTTGGCCTGCCTAGACGGGCGATGAGTCTCCCAGCTGTAGATGAGCAATTTAGCCAGTGCAGTACAACCGCTAGCCTGGGGTCTTTAACGTGCACCACGCAGTAGTTATACACGACCGCACGCCGGTACGATGCTCATCCAGATCGAAACGGGCAGGGGTGGGGATCAAGCCCAGGATCCCTGGGATCTGCAGCGCGAGCTTTCTCTCCACGTGCTCCGAGCTGGTGCGCGCTAGCCCACTCGGCCACCGATCCCCCAACGCAAAAAGCACAAACGGGGAGCAAACGATTAACACAGGACAAGCGCTGACTCGGAATTTGAAACAGATAAAAATAAGGCAAGAGCTATAAAAACACAGTATAAGACATGCGTCCCTGCATTACCCAGTCACATCAGTGCATCTTGGAACGCAAAACTTCTACATGTGTAATTGACGTCTTGCTTATACATACCTCGCCCAGACAGAGTTTTGAGGGAGGTTTTTGGAGCCCTACATAGATTATCAGTCTGGACGAGCTACGCATAAGCGGGACGTCTGTGACAATATATAAAAATGTGTTTCTATAGCTTCTTCTTTTATTTTTATATCTTTCAAGTAATCAACTTCCAGTTGCGAGTCACCGCTTTTTCTGTGTTGATCGTTTCCTTCTCTCCGTTCCCGTTTTTTTGTATTGTTTAAAAAATATAGCGTAGGATTAAAAAGCCTCGTATTCTAGTTTTATCCTCAAAGTCGTTAAATGCATACAAGGCGGTACTTAAATTGTTTGTGAAATGAATTATGGGCTAAGCTAAATAATTTTAGAATGGAATGCTACTAATCGCATATCGTTTATTTTAGTGGGTCAAAAGGAAGAGGGCAGAGAGTAAGAAGGCTGATTTTCGGTACGAAAGTTAGAAAATACAGCGCACTATTTCGTACCTCCTTTCTTACGAAATCTTTCCGCCTTTTCACCGTGGTATATCCGCGGCACTCAAAGCACGTCAGCCCAACCCAGCTCACGCATTGTACACGAACACTGCTTAACTCGAGGGTATGCGCTCGTTAACAATCAATCCGTCGACGAACATTTGGAGTCGCGTTTGTGGCCACTGAGTGCCGTGACGGCACTTCCCATCACTTGCGAATGATAAATTCCATGGTGCGCTTAAAAAGCACGGTGGAAGCTTGCACTCATCGTACCGTTGCCCAAGCACTTCATGATCGCGTGATTTCTTATTTCACTATTGAGTTGAGGAAGAAAGGTAAGGAGGAAGAAGTCTCAAAATCGGTTCATGGCCCCTTCAGGGAGGCATCGTTTAAACGCGTTTACAATATATCAACTGTCGTTTTGCGCACTTTTCCTTCTGAATTTACTGGTTAAACTGAAATGGTTTTTATGCCACGTCACGTTTATTACCCGCCAAATTTGGCGTGTAGAGTGAATTGCTGTGTAGGTTACGTGTCGTCAATCTCCATTTTACGTGAAATGCAACGACGGCCGGACGGACAAATTTTCTGGGACTGGGAGTTCCGTTGAAAACTAGAGGAACTGACCTTGAGCGGAAAGGATTTTCTTTTCATGTGTCGTCAGTTTTCTGATAGCAACGGTTTCGCTCAATTGGTGCAGCCGTAATGCATTGTCTGACTGTACTTGATGTACTCCATGCGACTTTATTGTACATCGTGCGCACCTTCCCGATTTGCGGTATGAAGTAAACCAAACAACCCGAAAAAGGTCCTGCCCCCTTGTTTTCTTCCGGAATTCGCTTGATTGAGAATTCGTCGAAGGGTATTTCCGGGGGAATTAATTTAATGTTACTTTATTTTTGAATCAAATACTACAAAAAGACAGTGGTAGTCTATATTTAGAACGTTTTCTTTTTCTCATTACTCTTTCATGAAATAATTGCGAAACTAGATAAAAATAGTATACCAAGCAACCACTCAATATTAATGACAACTCAACAACTTGGATGAGCATGTTGACTGAAAAAGGATTTTTCATTTTCCGTTTTCACTTTTCCTCTTTCTATCTTTTTTTCTGCTTGAATGAAATACCAACCGTAAATATTGGAAACCCTCTTACGTATTTTCGCCGCTTCAAATGGCCATACGTTGGGGAAAAAGGGTAGGGGGGAGGGAGAGCAATTTTAATTAAAAATGCATGAGATGCGTCCGGTCGTCGGCGTAGACGTCGAAGCGTGCCTTTTTAAAGTACTTAGAGGAGAATCGACGTACTTCAACTTCGCTTTTATTATTAAAAAGTAAACCAGTTTACTTCCTTTTTTTTTTTTTTCTTACGGTCGAAAGGTCAACTAGGCGGGACACGAGACCTAGCTGAAAGGCCGGAACCTGTACCCGCCCCTTTCATACACTTGGTGAGGACCGACGCTGCCTTCCGGACGAGCGCGGTGATGGATCGGACGCACAGTGTTTGCAGACACGATGGTCGCGTCCGGTCGGAAATTCGACCATTTCGGCGCGCGTATCTGGCCGCATCTCGGAGCGCACAGCTCGGCAAGAGTGGACGCTGCGTACGAATCGCGGTGCACCGGTGGAAGGGATTGTGGAAGGGATCGTCGTCTGCTCTCGGATACTGTAGCTGACGTCACGAGCGCCCCTGCTCGTCGTTGCCAGTAGAGTTGCAGTCAGAGATTCCGAGGTGTACGCTTGAACTTCGCAATTTGTTTTCTCCAAAGATAATGATTATTTTGATGAGACATTTTGTATCCATACTCAGGGGTGGATATTTAATGCATTATAACAATTTTGTAAAAATCGATGATCATCAGCAGCGAAAAGGGCTCGAAGCGTTTTGGCCGCTGAAACGTCTAACCGATTCCACTGGTTACATTGATTAAAATAAGGTCACTGATTTCTGACCCGTCTGCATCGTATGCGAATAGGCATGCAGAATACATTGAGAGTTTACAGTCAGCGATATTCCCGCATGTTTAGTTTCCCGTGGGGAGCACAAAACATCAATCACGGGTCTTTGTTTAACCAGTTAAACCGATGAGACTAGCGAACGGTATCCGCGTTTAATCGCCGTGCAGTAGCAGTGACAACGTGGCGTCCACTCCTTTTGCCACTGAAACCACATAGCCACTGCATCACGATACCTATTGCCCACCTCACTGGTTGAAATGGTTAAACGATGGCCAATGGTGGGTGTTTCGAGCGCGCCGTGAGGAAATATACATGCAAAAACGACTGAGGGTATGGATGACGAGACCGGACTTGTACTCGATGTCGTTACAAGTAACGCATTACCTAAATCTAGTTAGTAGAGAGTTTTAGGGAACCGATTTGGCACATCCGATACGGTACGATGAGCCCTCCGGTACGAAGTGCGCATATGCGGCTTTTTCTGTGGTAGCGCATGCGCAGTTGGAACCGGAGGGCCCCTCGCACCGTTATCGGATGTGCAAAAACGGTTCATCAAAAGCCTCCAGTAGTGGGAGCCAGGAGCGCTTAGTTGGGATTACGCAGTACAAGCAGACACGAAATCTGCGTTTGCCCGCAGCCAGGTGGGGACTGCGCGTGCACAAAAACAAGATTAGCGTGAAGCGTCTGCGCATGCGTTATGCCGACAGCACCGTTACCCGGCTTCGAAACCCCCCATTTCACCGCGGTACGGCGTTGCGAGAAGGAGGCGCTTGCGACTCAACGTTTCTAGATTAGCTGAGTTTCGCTCATTTCCGGAACAGCCCATTCGCGGCGAGAAGTTTTGGTTTCGCTATCTGGCGGATGCCCGGAGCACAATCCAAGGTGAAGTCTCTTCCGACTTTCCCTACGAGCTGGCGCTTCTCAGAGCTGAATGGGCTTTGGTTCAGCCTCGAACTGTGTATTGTTGTGTTTGCGTAATTTAGAAGTCGTTCTTGAGCAATAGACCGGTTGAAAAGGTTTTGAAGTGGGGATGCACTCAGCTAGTAGGGCCTAGATTTGAATTTTTATTATTTCGATTGCCGTGCTGGTACCAATCAGTAGTGCGACAGTGCGAGAAAGGATGTCTGAAAGCCGCCTACCTTTGCACGAAATGTGTTCGTGAAAATTACAAGGAATGACACAGAGCGGCGCGGGCCCGTTCTTCTGCTTTAATTAAGCCAGGAATGCAACTCCAGCAATAAGGCATGCCCAAGCATTACGGTCCTCTGAAAAGTCTTCAGTAAGAGTTCAAGTAATGACCCTCACAAAACAAATTGTGGATTAAAACACTGCTGAAGACAGTCCAAAGAACCATTTTTTGGAAGGACAGCACTTTTCCAGCGGTCGGTGACAGAACACGAATAAACTCAAAGCAATGGTGATAAATTGCACTGGGAAAAATAAACCGCCTCTAAGCGCCGTCATCTTCGGGAGTTGTAAGCCGACCTGTAAAACTGGGACAGGTTATTAAACGTGATTAGAATTGTAGTCAGAGTTTAGACTGGAATAAGAGCAGTCTTGTACCGTACGCATTACAAGTAATCAAATTATATGTAATCGATTACTTTTTGGAGTAATTTTGTAATCAGTTGATTATTTTTATTAGGCAGTAACCAGAAGAATAATCTGGTTACTTTTTGAAGTAATAACAATTATTTCTAACCGTTACTAGTTTTTATTATATTTTTACTATATTTTTACCTTTTTTTCTGAAATGACAAAAATAAAATTTACTTAATTTTTCGAACGGAAAGGAAAAAGATTTTTTGCAGAGGTGTAGAAAACGAGGTAAACCCCTTTGTATGCACAGTTTCTGTTGAATGTCCGTTTTTTTCGAGCTGGGACTGGGAGTGGGAAGCCCCAGGAAAGCACCAGTGCGTGACAAAGGCCATTCAGGGTGAAAGTGAAAAAATTGTAAGGGTGCAGGCGAGCAGGGTGAAGTTTGAGGGAGCCCGAATGTAGCTTTGTAAGTCCTTCGTTCAAACTAGGCCCCTCGCGCACACACAGTCCGAAAAAAAAAAAAAACAATCCTGCTGATGGTACGTACTCGCAGCCCGTAGGAGAACCAGAACCCAAGGATATCTAAAGCGGATGCAAAATATAACAAAGCCAGATCAAATGCACGTCAAGATCACGTATTTCCCCTACGTGGTCTTTGTGACAAGAAAGGTTTCGAGTTGAGAAGTGGTAGGGGAGATCTCTTCCGCTAATGGATACTACGCATGATCCGTTTCAAGTCTTGCAGCTGCTGGTCTTATCTGTAACATGCGAGTTCATCCACATGTGAATAATATCTGGAGAAGCGCGTGTGTGTGCGAAAGAGGGTAAGGGCCTCTTGGTTGCCAGTACAAGAAAATATATAAAGCAAGAAAACAAATACCTTTTGTTTGGAACCAGAGATCCCAAGAACGTGCAACGACTACGAAGGGGACCCCGTGTTTTAATTTTTCAATACTTGTGAAAATGTGAAATATAGGTTGGAAGTCGTTCATTGTTATGAGCGCTAAATATGTAGGTCTACACACATAAAAGTAATAAAAAAAGTAACGGTTACTTCTTAAAGTAATGTCCAATTACTTTTGCTGCCCAGTAATCAAGTAATCTAATCGAAGACTTTTTAGCCAAAAGTAATAGTAATTGTAATCGATTCCTTTTTTTAAGTAACGTGTACATGAAAGTAATAAAAAAAGTAACGGTTACTTCTTAAAGTAATGTCCAATTACTTTTGCTGCCCAGTAATCAAGTTTAAGAGTGCCAAATGCTGCGGGGTGCGTTCTTTCCGAGTGTTTTCTTTCTCGACAACCTTGTTTGGATCCTTGGAGCGGTGTACGCTATCCAAAATCTGGATGCCGTAGTACGTTTTCTTTCGGCGTGTGATTAGAGGGAGAAGTGCAATGTTCTTCTGAAATATTTTCGTTGAGTCCCAACTCGATGTCACAATATCTCCAGAAAAAAGGTCAGGAAGAACCACACCAACATTTTTTAAATCAATTCAGTAGCTACGCTGTCAAAAGTTCCCATGGGTGTATACTCTCTGGAGGTGCACTTGGAACATTCATTACTGGTCATGTTTTAATCATTTCACCCAATGGAGCTGCGAGCGTAATGTGCGTTCTAATGGTCAAACCGTCTAAATGTAAAAGACAAGGTAACCTTTTTTATTGCAATTACTTTACGATTGGAGCATATTAAACATCTCGCTCTTCATTGACTGAACCGGTAAAAATAAACCCAATGATTGGTGTCTCGGTTGGACCGCTATGCAGTACACTTGCAGGCACCTATAAGAGTGTAGTGTTTACGGCTCTCGCGGAGGTTTGAAGCGCAGAAATTAAAATCGTAAATATGCTCCACGGGATTGCTGTTTAGAAAAAGTGCCGTAAGTAATTTAAACGTACAAAAATTACGACGAAGTTTGATTTCAATTTACATGACAGCAAATGTGCTTCGATACTGCGCGTATAAATTGCGCGCATACCCTCGTAGTTTCAATATTCTCTAATTACGATTGCCCTTTTTTTGCCTGGGCTGATCTTAGAGATGAAGATGGAGTATTGCAATCGAGCCGAAATCCCACTGAAAGGCTGTTGTCGAGTTTTACCTAAAAGTTAACTGCACTGGACCTTTGAGGCACGACCCTGCCGTGTTCGATAACTTTGACACGACTTTTAATTTCTAGTTTTATTTTTGCTAAAGAAGCAATGCACACCGAGACAGAGTTCTTGAAAGAATAATATCGCGTAACATACGACTAGGCGTAAAAGCTTCGACTTGCGCAAGGAAGACGGGCAGTGCACTTCGATGGTCAATGTCTGTGAGGTGCGATCATCGCATTTCTTGGCCTAGCCTTATCATCTTAGCTAAGCTAAAACTGGCTGCCCTCGTGTACTGAAGAACTGGATACGCAAAGGGGTTTTATTGGAGCGTATGACACAAGCACGTTGTTAGAGCCAGTTTTGTATGAAACGTAATGATCCGCGGCTCGTTAGTCGCCGAATGAATACGCGTCAAAAGTTCATGCTTTTCTGCAAAGTTTTTATATGTTTAAAGATGCTATGATAGTTAACCCGAAGTCACACTCACATCAATTCTTACATTTAGCAACATCCGGTCGTCGGGATCCCAGACGGACTCGAGCACGATGGAATTCGCAGAAAATCGGCCCGGCCCAAGTTAGTATAGGGCTCACCTTTATTCTCATTAGAACTGAACCAATACAACCTATACCCGTTTCCACCTCAAGAACCGTAGTAAACAAAGAGTCGGGCTTCCGACAGAGCATTACTGATTTCCCCCTTTATGCAGACAATTAAGATATATGCGGTAACATTTGAGAATAGATATATGTTGTCTTATTAAGACGCACACGTTCCAAATGCCAAAAGCATCGGTTTTTCCTTCGACAACCAAATATCGTAAGAAGTAGTTCGCGCCGCGTATCAACAATGCGCAAAACTTTCTTTTTTCTTGAGGTGAAGACGGATATAGGAGACAAGGCGGACGCCTTTCGTCTCCCCAAAACGTCACCACTAGTGCGTCAGCATCGCTGCGAGCGCGTGGTGCAGCGTCTCATAACGAGTGCGACGCTAGCAGGCGGTGACGCCAAGAGGGACGCGTCTGCCACTTTGCGGCGTCTCTCGTCCACGTTCGGCGTGTTTGCCGCTCGCGGCGGGATGCACTAACGATGACGTCATGCGCAAGCCTTGTCTCCCAGGGGCTATTGACTGAACTCGGCTGATTTGGGCTCGGGTTTTCGAACTTGTCAGAACGGGCGCAGGTCTCCTAATATAAATTTTCGGGCTCCTCAATAATACTCCTCTTTTAGCGCGTTCTACGGCAGTGCACAACTTGCCCTTCCTTGTGTGTATAGTATGGACGCTTTCAATCAACAACCGTCAAGCTACCGCTTTCTTTTTAGGCAAAACAGCGCTGCGTGTATTTTTTTTTTTTTTTATTAGGAACAGACACAGCCCTGCCTACATTGTTTTTTGTTTTTTTTTTTTGGTCTCGTTTTTGCGCTGCTTTATCCTATAAGATGATTAACCAACTCGCCCGACTTTCTCCTACCACTTTCCCCATTTCTCACGAGGGTAGCTTTGGATTGAAGTTGCATTGTTCCCATGCTTACCTACCGGATTTTTGGCTCGATCTCAGCTCTAAGATTTTTAGATGTGGACGTCAATCAGGCACCTTTTGTAAGAAGTGTAAGAAATAAAGAAAACCGGATTTTTCATATTTCTCCTTTTGCTAGAAAAGAGAAGCAAGGAGCGCTTGTTTGCATCGAACATCGAAAAAAGGTTTACATTCTTCCCTTAAAGAGCGGAAGCCTATGCGCCAAGAAACAGAGTGAGAAGGGTTCGAGAGCGGGCGGTGGCATAAGAACGCCGAGTTCTGATTGGTCTGATTAGTGGGTAGACCTAAAGCTAAACTGCCTTTGTCTCCACTGCACTCGTCGAACGTGCTCGAATGATGGAGCCAAACACCGGACGCCCGCGTTCCGCGTTCTAACGGGTTCGGCGAGACTGCAATGGAGACAAAGGCAGCTTAACTTCAGGTCTACCCACTAATCGGTCCAATCAGAGCTCTCCGTTCTGACGTTACTGCGCGCTTTCGTCTCCTCCTGTCCCTCTCTTTCCTCGACGTATTGCTTCTTTCAAGTTCGAAGAGAAGTTTTCAATAAGTGGTAGTATTTACCTCCTGCATTAAAGCAACGCTTTCGTGTGGTAAGGAAAGCAGTACTTTTTTCGCAACGCATCTTTGTGCAACGTCGGCGGCACTGTGATTACTATTTTTAAGTTCATATTGGTTTTAACAACAACCGTGTTTATTTTTTCTTGGTTTTAATGGCTACAAGTCAGACCTCTATTGCACTTTTGGTTGGCAATTTTTTAAGATCATCATATCCTAGCGGCGTCTTCGTTTTCTTATGTACACCATATCAAAGTAATGCATCCTTTAAAAAGCCTATTTTCGTCAGTGTTTAAAGTGTAACTACAAAACAGCTGGTAGTATCACGCACTGGCGAAGATGTGAATGCTTAGATTAATGGAATGATGGAACTTTGGAGATTATGCCGGTTTCGGTGATTGAAACGTATTTACATATTTAGCACACTCAGGCATTTATTTCAATGGCACTAGAGTTGTAACAGCGCGCGGACGAAATTTGTTTTTTCGTTGTTTTAGGTATTTTATTCTATGGCTCGTATTTAATCTCAAGTAACTAGCTATAAACAAAACGTCAGAATACATGCGGGAAATGTCTATTCCTTAGTGCAAGATGGAAGGTAGCCCTTCTAAATTGTAAAAGCTAATTCTCTCTTATAAGTTTGGCGCCTATCCTCGCTGTAGCAATTTCTTTTTCTTTTCTTTTTTCTTTTTTTTCTAATTTACCGCGATAGCGCTCAGGAGCTCGTGTCCCAGAAAATCACGCGTCGGCGTCAGCGTCGGTGGGACCGAAAAATCCCGGCATACACCTGGTGACGCCACGAGGGCTAAATTTCCCGCTAAGTTTGGCGGGAAAGGAGGGAAACTTTTTCTTTAAATTTGGAGGAAATATTTTTCACTATGTTTAGCGGGTCGATTGAGTCATGACGTCACGCCACATAACCTCGCGCGGGAATTTCAAACAACCCACAACGCTCACGTGTGACATCACGTGACACGTGGCGCTACCGACTAGACCACCCAAGCACGCCTCTGCGGCTTGGGAACGAGCGCGGGTGAAAAGGCTTGGCGAACAAGCCCAATAACGCTATTGCCTTCCACCCTTAAAGGGGCGATGCAACAATTTTCCTACATTGAATAAATACAGCTTAGAATTATTCCTTGACATTTAGGACCAACAAAACACAGGTGTTTTTTTTTTTTTTTTTTTGTTGTTGTTGTTGTTTTTGTTTTTTTTTTACTCTAGTAAACGGAAGTCGCAGAAAAAATCCGAGAAACGCGAACACCGTTTACCTTCTCAACTCGCAGCCGGAAAAAGCGCCCACGAGACCTGGAGCCGATTATAGACGTTTCCACTGTTTACAAAAATCCCAGTTCACACGTGCTAGCTATTGGCGACGTGAGTGATCGAAAGCGTACGTCACTGTGGTCGGTCTTCCACGATAGGCTGAATGCTGACTATGACGTCAGCAAAGGATATCCCATCGACGGAAATAAGAGTAATGTAAGAATCTCATTTTGACGGTGTTGGCAGTCTCGGTATGAGAGTGCTATGACTTCAAACTTCCACCATGCTCTTTACAAACAACATCAAACTTGTTGTTCAATAAGTAATGACGTCACGAGAGGTAACCATAGGAAAGCGCCACCAAAACATCTCGCCGCCAATACCGTCCGTTTCACTTTTAGTGACAGCGAGGCCGAGGCTACAAGCGTGAGCATGTGGCCCTGAACAATGCTTGCACTCCACAAGTGCGCGTGCTTCACAGGGACGCTGAAAGCCCGGAGCTCGCGCTTGCAGCATCAGCTGCGTCTGAAGCTAAGCTGAAACGAAGTATACGTCAGTCCAGCCAGCGCTCGCGCGCTGTAGACCTATTGCTCTATTACCCGAGCATCAAGGATAATGCAAGGATTGGTGTTCCACGCGCCTCACGTGCTGGCCACAGCAGTAGTAACTTTTCTAAAGCAAAAACCTAAAACAAAGTGTATTTTGCACGCGCGTTTGTCAACGCTTTATTTTGGTCGTTTACTTAGAATATTACATACGGGGAAGGCGTGCGCGTGTGACGCGTGGAACACCAATCCCTGCATTCTCCTTGATGCTTGGGTAATATAGCAAATGGTCTATTGCGGCCAGCCAGAAAGTGTGTCCGCATAAAACACAATCACAGTAATGAACGTGTCCTCAAACGTTTTTATGGAAAGATGTATACGCCGCCAATGTTTTTAACATAGCCACGCATCGTGGTTGGCAGTGCACAGGGCGCGCGCTGAGTTCCACGCATTGCTAAGGTTCGGCTATCTCCGTCATTCCAGCGATTCTGCACGAGCAGCTGCACGAATGTGTGTCAAGGCACTGACTGTAACGGGCCAAAATCAAATGCCTATGCAGTCTTCGTTTCCACTGTGTGAGCAGCATTTAAAGCTCTTCGCAGCGGGGATCGCAAAGCTCGATGACGCAATCCTGGGGATCGCATTGTTGGCATTATCCTCACAACTCCGTCATAAAGTTTTGCGAAAGAGAGCCTGAAAGAAAAGGTTCACTTTTATCCTTGGAATTCCAGCGCAACGAAGCTTCTTGTTCAGTGGCGTTGCGTTCAAGCACTTTTGGGTACCACTAGTGCCAGTACGCTGGTGTAAAGTGAGAAACTGTTTTACACAATAGCGACACTGACACCCCCCAAAAAAAAATTTTTATTTTTTGCCAGGCGCTTTATTATGGTGTCGGAGGACTACGCAATTAATATTTTGCAACAGAGTAGCGTATTTTTTTTAATAAAGCCAAAAGACGCAACTGCTCGAAACCGAAACCGAAACCCGACGGAGGTCGGAGAAGTGGAGAGAAGAGAATGAGTGGCGGAAGTCACGTGGCTACACCCGACCGTGCGTTTCTTTTTTTTTGTTTTTTGTTTTTTTTTTTCTCCTCTCCGTAGCAGACAACCCGACATGCGGCGTGCGATGCGGCGTGCGGGAACTGCTCGCCGTGCGATTCTTTTGCAGTTATGTTTGTTCCGCTCGTTGTTCTGTACTCCAAAATTAGTTATTTTGTACATTGAGGAGTTTGAGATGAGTAGTGAGTGCCCGTGGTGAATTTCCATGATCGGCTCCAAAAAGAATACACCAAGATGTTGCGTGAAGAGCTGGCTCACACGTCCTGCATCCGAAAAAAAGTGGCATTGTGCGACAGAGTTTCCGAAAGATCAACGGGATCGGGGCCAATGGCTGGCTGCAATACCTGTAGAACATATACGGGCACCTCGGAAAGCGGACGCTACCTGATTTATATGCTCCTTGCATTTTGTGGAAAGTGATTACATTGAGTTCGCAGGTGTCAAAATGGAAATCCCATACCATTTAATTCAGCGAAGTATCGTCCACAACATTTGTTTGCCATTTTTTTGTTTGTTTCTTCAGTGATGATTGGTAAAAAAAAGAAAAAGATATGTATACATCAAAAAATGTTTGAAAAAAAAAAATAAAGTTCCGCGTGGGGATCACCCGGTCCTACCGCGTGTGAAGCGGACGCCTTTCCCACTGAGCTACTGGGGCATCTCTTTTGCGGTGGATCTCTTTCCTTAGTAATAATTCAGCCGGTAAACTGTAAGTTGGAAAGTTTGCTGTCGATTTTTCTCTAGCAAAAGCACTCCCGGGTCGAAGTCGGGAAGCACCACGCTTTGGGGACATTCGCACCTAGTAAAGAAATCGTACGCGTGCATATTCAACTCGAAGTGGACACGTCGTGCTTGACGTTTGCGCGAGCCATGTCTTCAGCCACGAGAAGGGAGCGACGGCTCGGCGACGTCTTCGTGCAAATCGGCTTGGTCGCCGGGCGTGTCGTACGGGATGAATACCAATTCTTTTGATCAGTCCCAAATTTCTCTTTTAAAGGCAGACAAAATTCGCCGGTACCGCGAACGACAGTTATGAAATAGAGGTCCCACGCCCGTCGTCCGCTGCTATCGCCGTCCCGCGAGTCCCACGATACGCGAAACGACGAACGCAGAGAATGCTTCCGGTTGTCTGTGGAACTATTTTTTTCAATCAACGTATTTACAGCTTTTTTGAAGCCACAAAAAATGGGTTTCATATTTTTTTCTATTTTTAATATTGAGTGTGTGCCTTCAGTGACCCACGACTTTGATTAAATTTGGTGGTCGCATCGATACCTTAGAAAACGGCCCGTGACCTCGAAAAAGAGAGTGAGCGAGACTCGAACCGGCCAGTTCTTGATCGGTGGTTTTCGGGCGGAAAGAAACCGAATTTCGAGCCGCAAATTCTGTTCTGGGTAGTTGAGCTCTCATATGTCACGTACAACTAAAAACCTCGGCGAGCATAAATACCCTGTCAGTGTCCCTCTAAACCTTAAACGTCCCTCTAAGTTTTTTTTTTTTTTTTTTTTTTTGCCGATGTTGAGACGTTAATTTGCTATGGGTTGTTTAAAGGTAACATGCAAAGGAAAAAAAACAATTTTTTTTTAATGCAGCCTGGACGGGAACAGGATGCCGTAAAATGAATTTACAACGAACAAAAAATATTTTAAGAGCTATATTTACGACGCGAAGCGCATTTGTAGTTGGCACATGCCGGAGCCGCCACTGGTCACGTGCTATAAATCTGTCCACCGCCTTGCCGCACCGTCGCCTTGCCGCACCGCCGCCACGGCAAGCAGGGCGTGGCGCGCCACGCCCCCGCCGCCGGAAGGGAGCACTCCTGTGCGCCACTGCCGTCAATTTCTGACCGGCGCACAGGTCTATCGCGTGGTTTTTGCGCTCTTTCAGGAGCTTCCTTTGGTCTCTTGAAGTTGCTTATTAGCCTTATTTTTTTTTTTGCACTTGAAACGAAGATCTTTAAGTAACTTTTAGAGCCTTTATTAAACTCCCGAAAAAGCGCAAGCACCACGTTACCATAGTGGCCATTCACGTGACCACAGCGGCCTCGTTTCCGCGTGCTCCCCCGTGGCCGCGAACCTAAAAGTGTTTTTATTTTTTTTTTTTCGTGGTAAATTTTGTTGTATGACATTTTTTTTAAATCTAGACTGTTTAAATATTTTTTTACTTTGCATGTGTTTGTTTTAATTAGGTTGATTACGTACACCATAATAAACATACCCACTTCAATTTTGTTGGGTTTTTTATCCCCCCTCCCCACAATATCTTGACCAAGAGAGATAGAGCTCATGTTGAAACTTCGCCAACTTCCAGAGTTGCAGGATTTCAGTTCAAAAACCCAGGTATGGTGCGACAAACGAAATATTGTACAGTCTTTACATTTATTTTGTCCGAAATGCCACGGGACCTTTTCAGAATTCGGCTATCATTGATGACCGCGACATGTACATAGCACACCGAGCATAGGTGAATCTTGCGATTAAAATAGACTTCATATCTTAACTCATCTCTCATTCAGAGCTTTTCAAAATAAATAAGTAATATTCCCACTTCATTCCGGAAACCTGCTTGCGCAACTGAAATATGTAATGTTTTAAATGAACCTAAAATGAGGTATCCTTACTCCTGGGCATTGAAACAGAAAACAAATAACGATCACTCGGAGAACTTGGTTTCTTTAGAACCAAAACAAACTCAACGACTCAAGAATGCCTTTGCTCGTACACTTCATAAACAAGACGAACACGAGTTTTGGCAGTCATTAAAATTATACTCTCAGCCGTGCCTGCACTGTACTGGCCTACTTTGCACTCCCAAAATCGATCATTATTATTTCTTTAGTTTGTATAGCAAATTATAAGGATATCGGTATCATGCTGTGATTCTTGTTAAGTCTCAGTGCCGAAAGGGCCTGACGCCTATTTTTACTACTGACACTGCACAGCCACTGGGTGCTATCCAATTAACCCTTCTCATTGGCTATACGCTTAAAGAAAGGTCAATGATTGGTGTTCCTGCCGTGCATCTTAGAAGGCAATATGGTGCTTTTGAGAGCGTAGTAAGTTCAAGTCGTAGAGTTAAGAGTGACACAGTCATATCAAACAAGGGCGAATGAACAGTGAAAAGGGCGCACGCCCCAACTTCACTCGGACATAAGAACACGAGGCTTTTGCTTTGTCCACACCACGTGACATGAACTACGTTAACAGACAATAACAAAACAAAGTCACCTCAACCCTGCAATTTATCGGGGTTTTCAACATTCAGCAACGACGCACAATCAATTTCTCAAAAAAAAAAAAAAAACATAAAGTACACAACCGAGCAACACGCCACAGCGGTTCATGATCACAGACCGACGGCCAGTCCTCGCGGCATTGTCCTTCGCACCAGGACCGACCACAAGAACCGACCAGTACCACCCTGTCCCCGTTCGCAGTCGTCGCACTGCGCGATCACCTACACGTCGACATGGCGGCCGCCGCCAAACAGGACCAGAGGAGGCCGACTAGGCACCGTCCGGCGTCCGTCAGTAGACCGGAAGCAGCCCCGTTGCCCCTGTGCTGCTGCTGTGCCCTGGACGATGACGCCAGCACATCCGCGCCCTTTTCGCTGATTCAAGACGACCTCGATGTCGTTCTTCGTCAGCTGCGCATCATCGTCGTTGCCGGCTTTGTTCTTCTCGTCGGGATCGATGTCGGGATCTGGAGAGGCCCCGTCGTTAATCCTGTTACCGGACTCGTCCGCGGCTGCCTTGTGCCCTTTCCCGGCGGCGGTCGGCGGCGGCGGGGCCGAAGCCTTTCGGGTGGCGGAGTGGGCGATGGCGGCGGCGCTGCGGAACCCTGGCCTGGCGTAGTCGGCGGGGCAGCCCAGCTGGCTGGCGCTGAGTCGGGACACCTTGCTGCTGCTCAGGTTGCCGCTGGCTTGGAAGTCGCACTTGACGTGCCTCAGCTCGCGCCGGAGCTTGTCGTTCCTGGTGGCGTTCTCCAGGTGCAGCATCCACACAAGGCGGCAGTCGCAGCTGAACTTGTTGCCTGGAGGAAAACGAGAACCGTTTATCGATCGATTGATTGACTTGATTGACTAATCGGCAGATGATCTGTGTAATTGACAAACTGCCTGACTTAGCTTATGCTTTTTATGACGTCCCAATTATTATGTCCCGCCAGCATCATGGGTTGTATGCACATTTAAGGGGACTAAAAACAAAGGATTTATTGTAAAAGCATTTGTTGGGCTAGATGCGGATGACTGTTTTCAACCACGGTTGAAAAGCCCTAAAAAGACGAACAGAAATACGAAGTAATCATCGGCGCTACTCACAACTGCATTTAAAAAATGAAAGCCGTTTACAACTCCTTGTAACGCCGAATTAGAGCGCAGCTCTTGAGGAGGAGGAGGAGGGAAAGGTGCTGAGGGTCACGTGTTCTCAGGGAAGGGGGGGGGGGGGGGTCAAGCGACCTACCAGAGAAATTTTTCCGCTAGATTAATTTTTTCGCTAGATTTAGCGGGGAAATGTTTCCGCTAGATTTAGTGGGGAAATGTTCCCGCTAGATTTTGCGGGAAAATTTTTCCTTGGAATTTTCCGCTAGATTTAGCGGGGAAATTTTTCCACTGGAATTAGCAGGGAAAGTTTTCCGCTAGATTTAGCGGGGAAATTTACCCATAATGCACCGCGCGGTTAGGCCGACGCCGCTTAAGCCGCAAACGGGCGCCTAAGAGCTGCGCTCTAAAACAGCGATAGAAGTACATATAGATATATATATCTGGATGAACCTATAGCCCCTTGGCTATGCATGCGCCAGGATACGCGCCATTCAACCAGTTTACATACATTTATATATATATAAAAAAGAAGTATATCGGCATCACACAATGCAATCGACGTGTAGTTGACGCCTTGGGGCCCCCTCTTCCTTATAAAGTATGGTTCTCTCAGTTCGCGTGCTTTTTGATTCTTGTTTCTGCCTATAGAATTTTGTTGTCACCGAATCGTGGCTCACATTTGCAGGCCTTACAGGGCGTGGATGAGCGAAATTCCCTGATACGGTCTTGATGAATGCGGCCGGAGCCATCCTACAGAAAGTAAAAAACCGCACAACCCGGAGCGTGACGCAGTCGGCAGAGAGCGACATAAGTCCTGAAGTCGTACCTTACGTATACAAAATGTTGCATAACCTCAAGAGGGTCGGGAACACGTATGAAGTGCCTCTCGTGTTTTCAGCTCCCAAGAAACTTGGCCAAATGTGTCCTCGAATGGCTAGTGAAAGCAAAAACGAGCGAGGATTTGGTACGAAGCACGTCAGAACATGTATCGAATGCGTCACGGTGGTCGTGTATGAGATACCGCTAACGTGTGGAAACTATTACGTTGGGCAAACGGCAAAGTGCACCAATGACCGTTTGAGGGTGGGTGCATAACATTCGAAGACAAGTGATGGGGCACATTTGCCCACGCAGTGTAGGGCCTGCAAATGTGAGCCACGCTTCGGTGATACCAAGATTCTAGGTAGAAGCCCGATTCAAAGACCACGCGAACTGCGAGAGGCATACTTTATCCCTGCGCATGTGTAGCCTGAGTGACGATAGGTGTATCAACATATACATGTATATGTGTGCTTCTATATTCTTTTTTCGAATACATTTGTTAGTAGCGCCCTTGTTTGTCTTCTCTTGTGTTCGTCGTTTTAGCGCTTTTAACCATGGCTCAAAAAGGATCCATTGTCGAATCACCGTTGCAAAGAAATTATATAAAGCGTAAATAAGTTTTGTATAACTGACGCGGGTGGTCCTAGAACGTCAAGTAGCTAGGTATTGTTCCGACATCCGAGGAAAGGGTATTGACTGAAATAGATTAAGTCAGCTAGAGTTGATAGTCTCCCAAATTATAACATGTTGGGAGAGGAGGTGCTTGGAGACAGCTACACTTGGTGTGAAAGGCCCATAGTCAACGAAAAACATAAAAACTATAAGGTCTCAAAAATTACGCACATTTCACGTCACGCAAAATACAGTGGCTAAGCCAGCCGATGCGTGAAGCATTCGTGACATTCTTCTTGGTCACACGCGGAACATTCAATCAAGATGTCCGGAAGCCCAAATGTTCTTCAAAACTATCACGAGGTACATCATCAGCTTCCACGCAATAAATGTTCTGGGAAGTACAAACAAACCTAGAAGGCAGCAGACACTGGTAAGACTTTGAAAATAAACCCCCTGCAGGAGGAATCAAAATCGACGAACTGTTTCGCCAAGAGACTTAGTTGTGTGCCTCTCAAGCCGCGGTCATGCGTTGTTCCCTGCAGACATGATGGCAACATTATCTGCGAGCACGCCTCAAGCAGCTTCCAAGCACGTTGCTCCATGCATACTTTGAACATGGCAGGCTTTGTACGTACAATCGAACAGGGAATTCGCATATAAGGCATGCCTCTGACGGTGTTTGCACACTTTATGTGTTGTAGAAACTATGAGCAGTGTGCCCGTGGCTTTAGAGAAAAGCCGGCTAGTGTTCTCACTGTGCGGCGTGCCTAGGTGATGCCTAGGAATAAATAAAGCTACCCTAGAAGCTTAATGAAGTAAAACAATAATCTCACTTCGTTATTCTTCCTACATTGATTCGGAAAAAGTACAGCGTACATGGATTCCCTGCTCGCAGAAGCTCCTGTATGTATATTGCCTCAAGATGCACGCCGAACGTCAGCCATCGATTTTTCTTTAATCAGCTCTGCTAATGAAAAGGGCGAGCGGTTTCGCAAATGAGGATAGCGGACCGTATTGCGCCCCTCCCAGCAGCATGCAGTCTCGGTAGCGGGTGCTTTCCAAGAAGAAAATGGAGGCATCAAGTTAGAAAGAAAGAAGAAATCGGGAACTGGCAATACCAGAGCAAACAAAAAATAATAAATAAAAGAGGCAGACGAGAACATTGGGGATGAGTAAAACGAGAGGGAAGCCTAAATTAATATCCGGGAATTATTAATTAGCGGGAAATTGTCTCTACACAACAGCAGTTCCGCTAACCCGGGAAACTTCAACACGTTCAGCAGCGGGTCTCGCACCGTGCGTAAGTTAACGAGTACAACCGGTAAATAAGATAATGACCTCTCCAGAAAGATTTCGAATTCTAGCTTCAGAAAATTTGTCGAAGAGCAGGCGACGGTGGTTATTGGACTATACGCGACTGAAAAATATCGTACATTTGTTGGCAGTCCTTGTGGCGAGGACAAGACAAAGTCTCCAAGATACGGAAGCAAAAGAAGCATCCACCTCTTTGTGCCACCGAGACAACACTGATTTCATAGCGTGAGACTTATCACCTTTCTCGTTAGCTGATCCGATTAATCAAAAAGCCAGGAAAACTGTTCCGTGTTCATTTCGGTGGAGTACACAGACGGAGATTTCTGAGGGTGTAGACAAAACAAGAAGCACCAAATAGAAAATAAAAACAGGAGGCAATTTTTCTTCTGCTTTGCCAATCTTGACATTTCTGTGGTCCGTGGAAACCGAGTTGGAAAGGTATTATAAGCGGGACCAAGGATTTGCTGAGTTCACGAAGAAATATTACGTTCCCTCTTCGGCTCAATTTAGGCTTCAGAAAGGAAACGCCTTTTTGCTTTCTATGGTTTTTTGCCCGGATCAGCGATTGAATCCGGCGGCTCCGGCACGATCCTGGAGGTCGAACAATGCGCCATCAAGAAAGGAGATTACATGTAATTCATAAGAAAAAACGCACTTAATTCTTGTTCATCCGGGTCGTGTTTGAGATCATAAAGAAGGCCAACATACGACATCCCCCCAAGTAATCAGAAAGGCGCCGTTTTTTTTCCTCCAGGTTAGAAGGTGAGAAGCGATAGATTGGCTCTTCTCATTGTGGATACAGTTTAATTGGCGCTTCAGATGTGGATTTAAAAAAAACACCAAAAAATTGCTTTTTTTTTTTGGGGGGGGGGGGAGGTTGGAATATTATCTTCAAGTGTATTTGCGTCTCCAGCTCGTTGCTCGCCCTCTCGTGGCAGAAACGAAAAGCGCTCTAACGAGGGTTCCCCGGTTCTCCTTGAAGGAAAGTGTGTGTGTGTGTGTGTGGGGGGGGGGGGGGGGGGGGAGGGGGGCTATGCAAGACGGCGAGACAAAGGGACCGGCACATTGCCGCCTGGTGCGATGTCCCCGCCCCTTCTTCCCGCCATCTTTCATAACCCCCCTGCTCAGCGGGCACGGCGGAGCAGCTCGCGACCATGGCTCGGCAACAGCCAGCTCTGAATGCAAACAGCACTCTTCACTGTATCATTGTAATGTTGCATTCCATATCGGATTCGTACCATACTGTTTCGCCGGTTTTCCAACGTGAACGAAAGGTGCCGCAGTGAACGTACCTGCAAGCGGGTAAGCGTTCATCTGTAACTGAAAGGCGGAGATCGGCAAAACGATTGCGTGCAAAAATAATTTAAAAAAAAATTATTTTGGAAAATTTAGCAATTTGAAAAATAATTACGGAATCGCTTTTCTCCGCACGTTTGTTTCAAAATAACTGGTGTCAAATTTGGTACCTTTACCGATTATAAAACATCGTGGCTTTGATAGCCCTAAGTGCTTTACCCACAATTAATGCCTGGACATAGATTAGTCGTACTAGACAGATTATTTTAATTGGTGTAGCACTTTTTTAATTTATACCTTGTGTGCTCTGCGGCCCATCATGGGCCAAAAGAACGTGTGCTCCGCGCCCGGCGCGCAACGTGCGCGCGAGCCACGTTGGAGGCGCGGGGCTCGGGAGTCGGTTGGCTGCCGCCAGACAGTAAAGGTGTGTTCTGTGAGATCTGCCTCGTTGGTCCTTCTTGCGGGTGAGCAGTAGCACCGAACCCTACATTATTTGGCGCTCCACGCGAGGCCTACTGCTCCCCCGCGGGTTGGACCGCAGGCTTTTAGCCCGTTTTAGGCGTGTTCGCCCGGTTTTCTCGCTTTCGCCATCCCCGATAGGCCTACGTGGTCGTTCGACTAGGCTTCGGCCACCGGACGCCATCTTTGCCATCGGGGCTTGGCCGTTCTGAATAGTGTGCATATTGTAGTATATCGCGTGTTCTTCTTTTCTTTCGTGTTTTGTTTTGTTTTTGTGTTGGGCTGTTTTTCTGCGGTTGCTACTGCGATGCAGACCCGCCATAGAGCCGCCGCAGACCAAGGCGAGACCGGAGAGGGGCCTGACCCGACGTCCATGGACCTGATGGCTCGGGTGGCCAACCTGTGCGACAGCGTCGCGCAACGCCTGGTCCTGGCTGACCACGGACCCCAAGGGCAAGGGCCACGACCCCAAGTGCCGGTTCCGTTGTACACGGGCTACGACGACCGGAAGTCCGTGGCCGAATTCCTGGCCGAGCTGGCGGCCTATAAGCTCGCCACGGGAGCCTCGGACGAGTACGTCCTTGCGCGGGTGCTGCCCGTGGCGTTCCAGGCTAGCGCCGCCCGCTGGTGGCGCATCGTGGCCCCCTTCCTCACCTGGGAAGACTTTCGGCGGAAGTTTCAAGATGAGTTTCTTCCACCTGGGTACCAGTCTCGAGTCCAGCGAGAACTGGAGCGCCGGACCCAGCACCCGGACGAGACCCTCGTCGAATATGTACGGGTGATGCAGGAGCTCTATGAAAGAGCCTGCCCAACGACGTCAGAGTCGGACAGGGTTGCTCGGGTGATGCAGCAGAGCCACCCAAGATTCCGGCCCTACCTGCATGGCCGCACGTACTCCACCCTGGAGCAACTGGCCCGGGACGCTCACGGCATACAAGAGACGCTCCTGGCCGAGCTGCAGTATCGGCCTCCGCCACCGCCTGAAGAAGCTCTTGAGCCGTCCTGTGCCTGGCGAGCTCCCGGGCCCAGAAGAGGTCCGACTCAGCGCCAAACCCTGGATGGCGCGGTCTTTCCCCCCCGTGCGCTGGACTCCTACGCCTTCGGGCAATGGGAGCGCGGGAGACCACTCGATGGTTCGGACCCCCGGCTACGTGCCCGGCCGGCTGGATCGAGACTACGGCAGGGTGAAAGCCGTTTAAGGTCCTTCCCCCGCAATGCCAACCGGGGCGCCGATCGCTGGTCCAACGAGGGACACCAAGAAGGGCCGCAACGACAAGCGCAGGCAAGCCAGACGCACGGCCCTGACCGGCGCAACTCGGTGCGGTGCTTCGGCTGCGGTCGCCATGGCCACTTCCGGCGTGACTGCCCCGACCTACTGCGCAACAGCAATGCAGCCTCGGGAAACGAGTACGGCCGGTGGCGTTGACCCCTGAACGCCTGCCGGCCGCGATGACCATGGACAACTCGGCAAAACTTCCATCGGTATGTCGAATTCAGCCTGACCTTGAGCTAATTGAGCCTCGTATGACAGTTACAGTGCTCGGAATAGCTGTGGCAGCGCTGATTGATACCGGTGCGAGTCTGTCGCTTATTGGGGACTACCTGATTGAACGGTGCAAAGAGCAGAAAGCCAACCTGCGCGAGACTAACGTGCGCTTACAGCTAGCGTCAGGACCAGAAATGCTCGCGAGTCAAGCCGTGAGGTTACAGATCGGGTTTAACGAGAAAAAACGCCGTCAGCGTTTCGTTTGCTTACCTGGTCTCACGGTACCGATTATTTTGGGGCGAGATTTCATTTTCGGGGAGAACCTGGTTCTGGACTTTCCGAACAAAGGCTACCGGTTGGGTAGTGACGCGCAACTGATCCCATTTACCAGACGAGAGGATTGTATCGTCAGTGTCGATAACGTTGGCGTTAGAACGCCTGCTTTGCGACTCCCATGTGCGGTAAGCGATTCTTTGCAGAAGTGTCCTGCTACGGACCAGCAAAAGCGGCGTCTCCAAAGACTCCTTGAGGAGTTTTCGCCGATGTTCACGGAGAACCCCGGCAGAACCGGTGTCTTAAAGCACTCAATTGACACCGGGAATACACGGCCTCTACGCTGCAACCCTCGACCAATCAGCGTACACAAGCGAGCCCTGCTGGACAAGGCGCTCCAAGAGATGATCGACACGGGTGCAGTACGTGAGTCACAGAGCCCTTGGGCCTTCCCGATCGTCCTTGCCCCCAAGAAGGATGGAACGGCTCGGCTTTGCGTCGACTACCGGCGCCTGAATGCGGTAACCGTTCGTGACGCCTACCCGTGCCCCTCGATTGAGTCGATCATGTACAACTTGGGAAACGCGAGTTTTTTCACGACTCTTGACTGCAGTCGCGGTTTCCTCCAGATAGAGGTCGAGCCCGCTGACATTGAGAAAACAGCATTCACATGCTACAGAGGGTTGTACGAGTTTGTGCGCATGCCTTTCGGCTTGAGCAACTCTCCTGCCACATTCCAGCGTCTTATGGACATTGTGCTTGGAGACGCACGGCACAACTACGCCATGGCATATATGGATGACGTAGTAGTCTTTTCACGCACGTTTGAAGAACATCTTGTGCACCTTCGGACTATTCTCGAACGCATGCAGAATGCTGGTTTGACAGTTCACCCGGGAAAAATGCAACTGGCAACATCTAAGATTAACCTGCTCGGTTTTGTAATCGACGATGGATTGCTTCGCCCTAACGAGGACAAGCTGAGGGCTATAACTGAGTTTCCTCCCCCACATGATGCAAAGAGTTTGCAGAGATTTCTTGGCATGGTTGGATTTTACCGCCAGTTTATTCCCCACTGTGCAGAGATAACGCGGCCTCTGAACGAACTGCTGCGCAAAGGCGTCAAATGGCGTTGGACGGAGGCACAGCAAAATGCTTTCCTTCAACTGTCCAGAGCTATTGCTGAGACAGCATCTTTGAAGCTCCCAGACCTCAACCGTCCGTTTGTGCTGCAAACCGATGCGAGCGGCTACGGTTTAGGCGCTGTGCTGCTTCAAGACTTTGATGGTGTCTTACGACCCGTAGCGTTTGCTAGCCATACGTTGACAGCAGCTCAGCGGAATTACAACGTTTGCGAGCTTGAGTGCCTAGCCACCATATTCGCCCTGCAGAAATTCAACATGTATCTTGATGGCGCGCGCTTTGTGATCCAGTCGGATAATGCCGCCTTGTCTTGGCTTCAGCGGCTGGAAAATCCGGCAGGACGATTAGCACGCTGGGCACTTACGCTTCAGAAATATGACTATACCATTGTGCACAAGCCAGGCTCCCAAAACAAAGTTGCAGACGCTTTGTCGCGCGCTCCGCTCGGCGAAGAGCACGTGCCTGAGGATGCCAATGTTGTGACTGCGATAGATGCTGGCTCGCGCTGGG
This sequence comes from Ixodes scapularis, assembly GCF_016920785.2. NCBI lineage: Eukaryota > Metazoa > Arthropoda > Arachnida > Ixodida > Ixodidae > Ixodes > Ixodes scapularis. Next base: position 4,924,733 of record NW_024609841.1, read on the forward strand.
GTACTTTGATTAGCCGAGATGAGCTTCGTGCTGCACAGCAGAACGATGGACTTTGTCGCAGGGTCTCTGAGTGGTTATCTTCACGAGACCGACGTGGCAACAGAGACGCTGACATGGGTTTTGACTCGTACTTGCTGGCCGAAGATGGTCTGCTCCTCCGGTACATACCTCAGATCGACGACGAGGAGGGTGGCTCCACAGACACTCCATTTCGAGCCGTGATACCTCGCCGACTTCGCACGTCCTTCATTAGATACTACCATGACTCTGCTTTGGCTGGTCACAGTAGTGGCTGCAAGACTTTTGAAAAGTTAAGCCGTACTGCAACTTGGCCAGGAATTCGTCAGGACGTGCTGAGGTACGCTCGTTCATGCCCGGTTTGTCAAAAAGCCAAACCGCGCGGTGGTCAGCCCCCTGGTCTCATGCAGCCAGTCGTGAGTCGGTCCCCATGGGAATGCGTTGCTGTCGACGTCATGGGACCTTTCCCACGCAGTCCGCGTGGTAACCAGTACTTGTTGGTTGTCACGGATCACTTTAGCAAGTGGGTGGAGCTATTTGCATTACGGTCGCTGACGTCCAAGAAAATCTGGTCGTGTCTGATGGAGACGTTCACACGCTTCGGATTTCCGGCGAAATTGATTAGCGACAACGCTACTTACTTTGCCAGCAAAGTGTTCCGAGACTCATGTGCCGCATTGGGCATACAACACAAGCGGACGTCTCCCTATCACCCACAGGCAAACATCACAGAGCGGGTGAACCGAAACCTAAAATCGATGTTAATAGCTCACACCGAGCGTCACCCTGACTGGGACGCAAAGCTCCCAGAGCTCGCGTTCGCAACTCGCACAACCGTTAACCGGTCTACAGGTTTTACGCCAGCTTGCCTTAATTTCGGAAAAGAGCTGACTTTCCCGCTGGAAAACACTTGCACGACCAACAACCGTGGCGCTGCTCGCTCATACGGTCAGTTCGCAGGAAGCCTACGACGCAGACTCAGGGACATCGTTCGTGATGCCCGGGAGAGCTTGGACGCCGCACGGCTTCAGCAGGCTGAGCAGTACAATCGTGGCCACCGGGACGTGCAATTCGAAGTTGGAGATCTTGTACTCCGACGGACAGACCCACTTAGTGACGCCTCCAGAGGTTTCACAGCTTCCCTGGCAAACAGGTGGGATGGTCCGTATCGAGTGCGAGACAAGGTCTCACGCCTCACGTACACGCTCGTTCATTGTGAGTCTGGACGACTCGGTGGACCCGCTCATGTCACCAACCTCAAACGGTATTATGAATCGGATGACGAAGTTCTCTCGCAGGTGGAGAGTGATGCCGATCCGGGTTATAATTAAAAATAAACTTAATTCTGCAAGGACTCTTTTTGATGTTGGTGACGAAGACGAAGACGAAGACTTAGAAAATGCGCGTTGCATTAGGCTTTGAAGAGAACTAGTTTCCGCACCATACAGATTGTGCGCGTAGTTCTGTGCGATATACACCGACAGTGTGCTCGCAAATTTAGCCAGTCTATTGCCGCGCCCAACGTACCGACGCTTTCTTGTAGAAGTCTCTCCAGAAGACAACTGTTGATTCTTTTTTTTTCCTTTCGTTCTTTTCGAACCTTCGACATGTCTCGCTACCGCCTCAACCGTTGCCGGAGGTTCTCTCAACCCCTTCGACGAGCCACGTGGTTTCGGGGACTACGGCAACGCAGTGGGCGGCCGAGGACCCTCTACCGGCCCTAGCTACGCCGCAAAATCAGCAGCCCCGGCTGCGGCTACAACGACGGCTACGGGGCGCAGACCAACGGAGACCAGGACCGCAACGGAGGTCCACCAGAGCCCGACGTTACCAGCGACGGCTCCGGACGTGCCCACTCGTCCTTAAGCGGCGGACCAGCATCAGGGGTCTCCGGTGATGGTGCTCAACTCTGACAAGATGAACACCGAGAAGCTCTTTAACCTGCTCTGCCAGTACGGCAACATTCGTCAAGATCACTAAAGAACAAGAACGGCTGTGTCATGATGCAGATCGGGACTTCATTGGCAACTGCAACAACCGCATCACCAATCCGGAGGCGGCCTCCACGAACCGCATCCGGCCGCCTGCACCGTCACAACCCCCTCCTCCTCTACCACCAACAACCAGAGAGGACAGCCACGGAGCCAGAGGACAGAGAAGGGGGAGGGGGGGGGGAAGTTTGTGGGCTCTGCGGCCCATCATGGGCCAAAAGAACGTGTGCTCCGCGCCCGGCGCGCAACGTGCGCGCGAGCCACGTTGGAGGCGCGGGGCTCGGGAGTCGGTTGGCTGCCGCCAGACAGTAAAGGTGTGTTCTGTGAGATCTGCCTCGTTGGTCCTTCTTGCGGGTGAGCAGTAGCACCGAACCCTACAATCTTAATCGAAAATGATACATTTGGCACCCGTGTTGATAATTTGCCAACATTGGATTGCCATAGCTGTTCGCCCCTTTGAAATTAGGTCATAAGAACGTATTATATAGGAGCTTGAAAAGCTACGTGTTAGGGTACCTTAACTTTATTATAACTGATACTAATTGCGGGTCCCGGTAAACGCCATACCCACAAAAATACGACGTAATACTAAAATGGATTTTAAACAAAAACCTTAGTCTCTTTTCTTTTCAGCGTGTGACCATACCCACAAAAATACGAGGTACTGTAGTACTAACATGGATTTTACGTAAAGAACTCATTCTCTTTTCTTTTCAGTGCGTGAAAAACTGATATCGTTATCAAGATAGCCAACGCTTAAAAAAAAAAAGTTTTTGTCGCTTGTTTTGGATTTTGGTTTTGGATCATAAACAGGCACCGAAAAATGCAAGGACAAGAAGAGAGATAAACATTGGCGCTTCTTCTTGTCCTTATGTTTTTCGGCGCCTGTCTACGATCATGTACCAACTGGCCCGAATCGCCCTATTAATGATAGTTTCCGCTTTTCGCGGTGAGAACAACGTTTCTTAATTCATATTTTTATATTATAAACTTATTACCCGTATCGATATTTTGTTAAACTTTGATTGATTTCAAAATTCATGTGCTGGTAATGATTCTGAAGCAAATAATCATCTTGATGCCTAAAAAAAAAAAAAGAAACATTACAGGAATAAAAGGTTCAAAGCGCGAAAGAAACAGAAAAGGAAGATACGCAGACGACAGGAGAGGCGCTTTACTCTCAGCTTTTGTGTCTTTATGGCAGCATCGACACCTATATATGCACATAACCCCTACCCGCGTCACAACCAATCGCACACTCAAGAGCAGCTTTCCAAAAACGTCATTTCACATTACAGGACCCGCAGTTCATCGTTCCACAAAAAAGTTAGTAAGGTGCTAAGAATGAAAGAGCCGTGAAAATGTTTCGTGCGACTAGAATTTCGCACGAAACATTTTATGACTCTTTTATTTCGTGAAATGATTAGAATGTCTGCCGGAACGGCATGTCGTCTGCAAAGAATTCTTCGCAGACGACACCACGTTCATGCATGCTGTCCTAGGTACCGCAGACGACCAGCCCCTCCGGCAGATAAAAATCAGACAAGTGCGTTGCTTTGACACACTTGTCGCGACAAGACCTTGCGAGTGTTTGCCTCGACTTTCGAGATTGGAAACTACGTGGCGGGAAAGTGCGAATTGTAAGTTGTTTCTGGCGCTAGGAATCCCATTTCCAGAGTCAGGACTGTCCACATCGAAAGGCGCGAGTGGATGTCCGGCGGCTCTCCAAATTTAACGTGGGAGCTCGAGAGGCCTAAAATGGGAAGGGACTGCGCCGTCTATTCCTGGGAAGGAGAATAAACAGTCCACGTTCGCCTGCGAACCGCGGGCCTGGCTTTCCCGCGGGGAAACTTCTTGGACGCGGAACGTGGGGAGGGGCACGTGGCCACAGCACTCTTATTTTCGGTTTGTTCGGGGGGTGCTGTCGCACGGGAGAAACTAAGTGTGAAAACCTTGTCAACCGTGCACTTCAACTTGCAGCGTTGAAAGGGTGAACCCTGGAGCGGAGTGAACGGAAATAATTTCATAGTCAAGGCAATTCTAATACGAAAGACAATCTGCAGTGTTTCGTCTGCTTTTTGAGCAGGAGGGGCGGTGACGTCATAACGACGCCGAGCTCTGATTGGCTTATATTGAAAGGATAGTGGGTAGACCTCAATGCTAGATGCCTTGAGGCTACCCACAATTTTTTTTTTTTCAATCAGCCGATAAGAGCTCGGCGTTCCGATATCGTCACAACCCCTGTGCAAGGAACAGACAAACCTGCGCTCCGCATTCTAATACAAAAAGACAATGTGAAGAAATTGCCGGAGGCATTCCTTTTACTATGACGGTCACATTGACTATGACGGTCACGATTCGGACTGTCGGCACACATGTTCGAATTGTAATAATGAGGCGTGTTTGCAGATAATTATGTCATCATGACTGCAGCGAAAACCCTCTCTTTTTTATAATGTATGAGCAGCGCGACCGCCCTGGGGTCACACTGCTTATACACACAAGACAGTCTGCATACAGATTCGACAGCGAGTCGCTGCGAGATCCGTGCTTCGAATGCCGCATACCAATGAGTTCGAGGATAACTTGGCACTCGGCATTTGAACTACGGATATTCCGGTGACTCCTGTTTGCAGACTGTCTTTTGTATGATGGGAAGTCGCAAACAAAACTTTCGCGTGGCGCTCGGCCGTGCGGCCATTGCTTAAAAATTCTAACGGGCACTTCGGCAGTCGCTGCCATATAAATAAGATCTCCGAGACCGTACCTACCTTTTTAGTGCTTCCCTCCGGCTTTACGTGAGTTATGTCGAAATTTCACTCGCTAAATCCACTTGGGGTTCTAAAGAAATCTCGCCTTTTATTTGAGAACTCCGATCATCAAGAATCGTCTTGTATTGCATGTTTTTTTTTAGAATACATATTTTCTTAAACTAGTCGACAGGAAAGTTGGTTATTTTCTATAACGCAAGCACGAACTGATCGCTATACCTTTTCATTTCGAGCCCTTTTCACATCCGCCAGCCGTTATTCTTGTCGTCCATCCTATGCGGCTGCTCTCACAACGTGACAGAATTGCAGCAAAACAAAGGTACAACAAGTTGACCGATTGCTGAGGAATATCTCTCGAAGCGTGCATCGCATATCCAAAATGTTACGGGGTCAATTGGTTGAAACGCGAACATGGCGACAATATGTTGCTTCACTAGACTGGGCTACGCTCCCTTTCACCTTGCGATACCCTGCAGACGATGCTACGAGCCAAGAAAGCCAGTCCAATGTCCTCCGAGTGTAACGCGACTTCCGCCAGTGAATACTAAGTAAATACTTCCTATTGGTGACGCACGCGACCAAAGTTGACCGTGGGATCGGCATTCTAGATTGGTCAAACGCTTTCCATAATTTCCTTATTTGGATTCATTTTGCTTCCATCGACGGAAATAAGAACCTGCCCCAGGTCGTGACGTCACGAATGTAAACGCCGAGAATGCGCCACCGAAACACGATAGGTAACTGCGACATGGAAGTGACTCGATCCGCTCGACCTTACTGGCGTCGGAGGGCCGCCTGGACACTCGCCAGAATGTGTCGACTGTCACATCGAAAGACCGCAGTGCGCGGATGCGCTTCCCTACAGGAGCGTGTCACCAACGTGCAACTGCATCGGACTCGAGACGTCGGATCAAGGGAGGCCGCCGACGGGTCGACAGCTTCCCCGGACTCTTTTAGCTTCTTACCAAACAGAACACACGACAACAAAGCCAAGAGGTCACGTACGCTTCGAGCTGCAGGCACGAAGTAAAATTCAGCTTTGGGGGACGCTGTAACCGACAGAAAAAAGTTGCATCTGCAGGGTGCTTGAGCGCTGTGCAGGCGTAAAAATATTCGTGTAAATAAAGCAATCAACAGAGGGCATTGACAATTTTTCCAGAGTTTTTTATAGGCCGTGCATTCATCATACTAGTTTTATGAGGGCACGTTACTATAAAAAAAAAATAGGCCTATAATATATATCTTTCTTTTTTCTATGCACCGGGAGGAAGACGGCAAAAACCGTCTGGTTGACGCCGCTACTCATGGATGGCACCACACACAGTCGGATCTGCTGGACATGTTTTCGGAAACTCATCTAAAAGAAACTTCACGTTTATTTTTTCTTCATGGCGTGCCATCTGTCAGTATAGGAACGTCAACCAGTCAGCTTTCGCCGTTTTCCTCCCTTGCTAAATACACCGCCCAAAGACACCTTAAAGGCCGACGTACAACCTTGGTTTTCTGCAGGGAAGATAATCCTTTCAGCGCTCCCCCCTCCTGAGCTGCGAGGGGGAGCCAGGTTGGGGGCAAGGTACAACGGGGAGAGGATATAGGAAAGAAGGTGGCGGGAAAAAGTGGAAAGCACGAAGTGTACGTCGGCCTTTAATGAACAGTTGGATTGCGCTCGTTTTGAATGGTTTATTTATACAAAAGGAGTTTGCGCCCGGATCGGCGCTCGGAAAGCACACTGTAGAGTCAAAACTCTTGGGGTTTTCCCGGCCAAAACTAACACGCGCAAGAGCAAAGAAACCGCCACGTCCCCATTACAGACCCCCGGGTGTGACGTGAGGATGTGACGTGCATCTGATGCGAACACGCGACCCAGGAATATCGAGGCGCTGCCTCGGTCGTCTTCGCAACAAAAGGCCCGGTAATAGTATAGCCGAGTTGCTCGTGAAATCATGCGGTAAAGCTTCGAAATATTTCCAGACCTCACGTCTCCTATACGTTTCCTTTTCTTTTCTTCTTTTCTCGTGCATGTGTTTATTTGGAGTGTCGCGGTCATAGCACGCCTCTGGCGTTCTTATCTGCTGTGCTGATTTGAGAAGTTACGACCCTTCGTCGATCCCACGGGCTTTAGGTATGCTGCTCCTAGTGAAACATCAGGGTGCAGCGCCCGACAGCTAAAGTAAAGAAGCCTTCGCACGTTGAGTCGCCCTAGCGGCACACTCTTAGAAAAAAGGGTCAGTATAGTCCTCCCTAAAGGGAGGAACGCTCTTGACACATATGTTCCTTCAGAACGGGAGAAACTTTCGTCCCTTAAGCAGGGGAGGAAAAGTTCCTCCGTCGACTGCATCTCATTATGGCGGCGACGAATCGAGCAAATCGAGCTCGATAAGGCTTAACGAGAACACTAAGTCTATTGCACGAAGCGAGAGGAGCACCAAATAAAAACGTAACACGAGCTTTCCGCGAACAGTATTTATTTCCCAAGTTTCTTTACCTCTGCAGGTAAAGAAACTTACGTTTCGAAAGCATGCAGTCACTCAGTCTTCTCATCGTCAGCATTTCGATGTTCAACGGAGACAACCGGCACCCAGTTCGCGCACTTTGTCTTACCTTTGCTATTCCTCGAGCCACAATTCCTTCGTCAACCGTTGCGTCAACCGCACATCACCGAGAAGTGAAAATCATTCGCCCGCAAAACCAAAAGCCGCCAAGCCGCTCTCAAAAAAAAAAGCAAATCCGAAGCAACCTCTCGGCTTTTCTCAGCACGGTAACACGAAATTCTGGCGTAGCCGCGTAGCGTAAAAGGATGTTAAATCGCTTGCCACCAGATGGCAGGGTAGAGCAGAGTAATTGCACGTAGCTAGGCTAGGTGGCGCTAGGTACCGCCAAATTCATGTTTTACAAAAAATATTTTTATTTCCTTACGCCACAATCGCGTTTCTTTTTCTTCGGAATCTCTAACACATGTAGACACGTTGCGCACACTACAAGCATCAGGTTAACATATATTGAGCGCATACACAGGCATTGCACATACAATCATCAATACAACAGCACACTACCCCGATCACTACTACCGAGCCCTGCGTTTCCGTCTTTTATAGTGGTCGTTTTTAACGTACGGAATTTTTCGGTGACTCCCTAAGCAATAAAAAATATTGCGAACATGTTCATTTTTTTCCAGCAATGTCATACATCTGAGGCTATTTTTAATGGCTCAGGGGATGAATCTCTTATTAAAAAGAAGACGCTCGATCATGCCATAATTATTTGAAAGCCAATAAATCAAGCCGCTCCAATGTGGTTCCAAGCCATGAGTTTGTTTTCCCGCATGGCCCTTCGTAGCCAGTATTTATATTGTAGTGTTCGTTTTTCTATTTGTGCTGTTCGCGCAAAGCTGCAATTGCAGTCTTGAATTAATCTCTGTAGAGCGGATATTCACTCAGCTGGATGTGATGCTTCACGGGCAGAGAAATCGCTTCTCGATCAACTTGAATGCAGTCAAAGCCGCGACTTGCGACAACTGTTAAGTGTACGGAGCTACGCCGTTGCGAGCTCGAAAACTTCTAGCGCTCATCCCAGCGCGCCACTTAGAGGGCAGTTTCTACAGGAACCGTAATATATTTAAACAGTAAAATAAAGGATAGCGTTTTTTTTTTTAAATTTTGCCTGTTTTTTTTTTTTATGCTAAACTTCCATTATAAATATACGTACTTTCCGTCATACTTTCGTAGTGTTGTCTTTTCCCCAGAGCGCAATCGCTCTCGGGGACCCACAGTCACATTGGCCACTGTACTGACTGTACGATAGGAGCTTACCGTTCAGACCAGCGTTCCAACATGACTATCCACACGTCGATCGACTGCACCTAATCCCTCAAGTGGTTTTAAACTCTTTAATGTAAAGCGGAATGTCGTCCTGCGACACGCCGCCCCCTCCGATAACGGCCCGACCAGCGGCATCAATGCCCGACAGTTTACGTCATCTCATCTTGTTGTTACACCACTGATACGCGAACACACGGTCACATAGGCGATAATTCCAGTCTTCTGTTCACAACCCACAACACTGCCATCACGATGTCGCTGACACGAAGAAATACAGAACCACGTTGACGATGTTGCTGACACGCAGAAGAATCACGTTGAACGCCGGTTGGCAATCGACACGGGACAGCCCAACCGAACTCAGCACGGAAGGCACCCAGGCAGCCGGCAGGAAAACCTGCCTTCCTTGGACGCAGTTCCCGCGGTTTCCATAACGTCGAAAACGTCGACACAGTTCCTCGTGGTTTCGCTGCTGTAGTTCCGCGTGTGTCCCGCAAATTGGAGACGGCCGTCTTACCCAGTGTATGTAGCACTGCTGGCACTGCTCCGAAACTTCGCTGTTTCTAGCGGCTTCGTTAGCTCGTTTGATAAAATTAGTGGTAAAAACGTCAATGCAACCAAAATGTTCTGCACGTTTGGACTACACGACGGAATTACAGGCAGCCTTCGCTGCCGCTGAAGCTCAATGAACTCAACATTAATTTATTAATCAACGCGCGCGATGTGCTCGAAAAACGAAACCGAAAGAAGATGAGTCGGGAGGGCGAAAGCTTTCTCCGGTCTGCCTGGAGGAGGAAAACGTCTCGGTGAATAATAAGGACTTTAATTTTCCTTTCATCGGTCTGGGTTTGTTTATGTGTGTTTTGGTAAACAAAAATATAAAAAAACCTTACAAAAAAAAAAAAAACATTCTTCTGGGGATCGAACCGTTGACCACTTGATCAGTAGCGCGATATTTTACCACTGCGCCAACTGAACAAGGAGGAACTCGCCCTCCTCCTTTCATCTGAACTGCCGTTCCTCCCTTCTCTGGGCAACTTGTCCGCAACAAGGAGGAACAGTCGCTGTTGCTACCTTTCTCCTCCCTTTTTTCTTAGAGTGCACCGCTGTTTTCTGCCAGTGAGGGGGCTGTAGCAACGATTTCGTAGTCTTGAGGGTCAAACCACGAGTGTATAAAACACGTCTACCAACCGTACGTTGTCGCCCGCCGACAACTGTGCCGTTATAATTGACAGAAATTAAACGGGCACTTAGACTGAGAAAATATATCACAGAAACGAAACATTTATCCGCTGCGTCATCCTATTATTTGTTCTACGAAATAGTGAAAGTTGTGTTTCACAACCCCTACATCTTTTCAGTATGGCCTACCTAGCCAGTTGAGCACTGCGCATTGTCATTGCCACCGAGTGGGATGCCGCCATCTGATTTTGATAACAAGATAAATATATCGGTACATCGATAAATTAATAATGTGGAGGTTGTTTGGCCAAGATCTATCGACCTGGTCTGCCGGTTTCGGGGGTATCAAATATCTTCCACAAAAGTTGCGACAGTCATGGGGCGGGGGATTCCGACAAAAACGCAAAGTGGTTCGTGTGCCCGATCGGAAAGCGAGAATAGAAGTTTCCTAAAAATAACCTAAAAAGAAAACATCTAGTTTAAAAAAGTTTCGCACATAAGCTCCCTCCACTGGAGATAATAAACGTACCCGATGAAGCGGAGTGAATTAACTAAGTCGAACCACCGAAGAGGAGAGATTCCTCTAGGATAACCACAAACCGGCGCACACCTCGCAATGGTCTTTTTGAGCGACAGTCTCCACTTGCCCCTCGGCCTTTTAATTTTGGGATGGCCCTGGTACTTACTTAACTCTCCTTCTCTCTTTCGCACCAAAGCGGTAGCGACAAACCTTTCGGTCGATTCCTTTCCTTCGTCCCGTTACAAGCGAAAGGCGCGTCAATTGAGAAGATCTCGGCCCTGTCCGCTAATTGTAGGCATCGTTTCCGGCTGAGAAGCGACGGGCTCACCCAATACCACCCAACAGACAAGGCCTGTGCGTGACGCCATCATTTGTGGCTCCCAGCCCCAAGCGGCCAACTCGTCGAAGCTTTACCAGAGTCACTGCAAAGCGGCGGACGCCTTTGTCATGGCGTCGCCGTCTGCTAGCGACGCGCTCGTTGTGGGACGCTGCAGGACGCGCTGGTGGTGACGCTGACGGTAGCTATATATATATATATATATATATATATATATATAGGCAGCGTTGCCGGGGCCCAGTAGTAATGACGTTTGGGGAGAAAGGCGCGGGCCTTGTCTTCTACGTGGCATTGGCTCGCCCCGAGTGCAAGGAGACTTCTCGCCCGAATGCTCCCCGTGCACTCCGCGGGTTCGCGCTAATGGCCGCGCCACAAAGGAAACAAAGGAAAAAACAGACAAGTGGGCGCGATCCGACACGTTATATTTGTTGTTTACTGGGGACCAGATGAATAACAGGAACCGAGCTTTTTCTGTCACTGTGTGTGTCTGCGTATGTCTGTGCTTGTGCGTGCGTGTGTGTGCGGGGGGTAAGGGGCGGGGGAGGGGGGATGCAACAGTAAGATTTTTCAAAATTTCGGATGACAAATGTAACACGCGTAGGGATACCTGCTCTTTCACGAAGCGTGCAAAAGTAGCGTCTTCCCCTCCGAGTGACGGTTGTAAACGTGCATTGGAAAGTGAACCTATACTGAAAACCTCGCCATGGCAGAGGACTTTTCACATAGCCTGTAAAAGCCGTGGTCACACTGCTGATACGTTACACAAAAGACAGCTTACAGAAACAGCCTATAATGCGCGTTTTTTTTTCTTTGTCACATTGATGATACAAAAATTGCCTGCAGACATGTTGGAAGCACAGATACGTATGGCGTCAACAGGCTTCGAACATCCTTGAAGCGTGTTCGCAGAATTTTCTCCCTGTGTCTGCACAAAACACTTTTGTGTGATGCGGGATCAGGGCGACTGTATGCTGCTTTAGGCTTGGAGGAGCCCTTCTTGGGCAGAAAATTGGGCTGGGGGAGGGGGAGAGAGAGCTACGATATAGAAAATAAATGTGCATGTTTAGACAAATATTTGCGCGACACGCCGCCCCCAGACTGCGCCGTGTCTCTTGGTCAGAAAATCTATCTGCAGCTATGTTCAAAGCATGTAGGAAGTAAACATGCGTCGAACATGCAGGAAGCGTGTTACGCTGCATCATCATGACATGCCGGAATAACTGCGCTTGCGATGTGTTTTTTTATGTTGTATTATCAGTGTGATTGTGGCTTTAAACATCGTTTGGAACATTTCATATACTGCACAGGTGTATCTCACGCTCATAATACACGACGCTCAATATCGTGTCATAAATCCCCTCCGATAAATAAAAAAAAAAACAAAAAAAAACTAAAACATCGCAAGCGCAGTTACTTGGCCAGTTCAGCTTCTTTCTTTTAATATACACAGAAATTGACTGAAACTGCTTCCGATGTAGGGTCATGTGTCATCCTGACGCGGCGCAGGCTACGTGAGCCACCCGGAGTCATCTTAATGGGTCAATTCGGGTTAATATTTTCAAAACTGCGATTACGAGTGTCCCTAAATTACGAGGTATCTTTCTTTTTCGCTCGATAGTTTGTGTAGTTTAGTAAATATTACGACTCGGGGGTTGGTTGCAGACGTCTACGGCAAAAACCGCAACTATCGGAGAGGGCTGACAACGCTTGTTATCAGGCGTCCTGTCGGTGCAGGGGTACGCGGTACGACTTCCGAGTGCCGGCGCAAGGAATGCAGCGTGGCTGCAAGTTTGTGTGGCAGTGAAGCCCAAGCTATGGGTGCCTGTGCGCTCGCACATTTTGAACACCGAATGGCACCGATGAAAACTGTGCACGCGCAATCTTCGCTTTTAAAATGCCACAGAACATTGACCAAGAGTATGAATATATTTCTGTTTCTTGCTCGCGGAAATAAAAATCTACGGTAAAAAGTTCTTTTTTTCTTTGCTTTACAGATTTGTTTTAAAAAAGCCATGAAAGCTACACTTATGCCGTTTGTGCAAGGGAGTTATATGGCCAGGGGAACATTATCTGGGTGGCTAATCTTTGCGACAAGTTGGCTAATTAATTTAGATTCGTTAATTGACTTTTTATTTAGTGAAAATTGACATATGATTCCAATTAGAAACTTGCTGAGCGTTATCCAAAACCACTACATCAATCATTTTTTGAGAAAGACCTTGAGCGGGTGAGAAGCGGTGTAGTGCACTAAAGTTACCACTCGTGGAACAAATATAAGGCTGGAGCTAGATAAGAGACGGAAAAATTGCGCGGGCGCCTTATTACAACCGCTAGCTTTGGACGTGCTCCACGAGTGGTAACTTTAGTGTACTACTACGTTTCTCACGCGCTCAAAGTCTTTCTGAAACTGACTGATATAGTGGTTTTAGATAACGCTCAGCAAGTATATAATTACAACCATATGTCTATTTTCAATAATTACAATGCTAATTAACGAATTTCAAATAATTAGATGACTTATTGCAAAGATTAGCCAGCCACATAATGTCCCCCTGGGCGTATAACTCACTCGCACAAACCGCAAAAGTGTAGCTTCCATGGTGTTTTTTAAACAAATCTGTAATGAAATTAAAAAAAAAAAACACCCTGTAGAACAGAAAATTAATACGGTTGCGTCAAACGATTGAGCGGCGCGAGTTTCACACGTTGTATGTCTGCTTGCAGGTGAGAGTTTGCAGGAAACGTACCAAAGCACCGACGGTATACGGTAGAGCTTAGGTTCCGTGTTTTCGAATAAATCCGAAAAATTCCGAAAAATGCTCGCCGTTAAATTTTCTGTCAATTCATACGTATCAAGAGAGAAAAAAAAAAAGAAACTTTGAGGTGATAACCTCAAATTAACACCCCCCCCCCCCCCCCCCAAAAAAAAAAAAAAAAGAAAAAAATACGGTGTTTTAGAAATAAACTTCACCAGAGCACAGGATCAGTGGCCCTGAGGAGATGCAACTTCAGTTTCCCTTGAAATGTTGAACTACTGACATAAAAGATTTGCCTTTTAGCTCGTCAACATTCCTTCTGGACAACGGGTCAGGGTACACAAACTTTAGTCATGTTTTTTTTTTTTTTTTTATTGTAACTACAGTTAAATGGACATTGAAGTTCACAGAATAGGGACTCTTACAAAAATGAACTCAGCTAGACCTCGAATTTCCAGCCAAAAATAAACTACCAAAAAGCACCCTCCGAATTTCACGATAAATAAACCCCAAAAACACATCATCCTAGTTATAGCTAGTGTTCGGACTTTTCGGTTTAAACCGATAAACACCGATAAAAGTACGCCGAATTCCTTTTCGGAAATTCGGTTCTAACCGACAAAGGTCAGTTTGAAGGTTTGGCGTTTTCGGTTTAAACGGATAAAAACCGATGTCTAATCGTTTTCTGAAATTCGGTTTTAACCGTTTTTAGGGCCGCGTTGAGGTGGCTGGGGGAGGGGCGGTGGGAAGAGAGAGGCCTTTGCAAGGTTCGACACTGTGTGACGTCTTCGTGATTGCCCTCTTCCAAACTTTAACATGTAACAAAAGAGGTCTTGGAACGGCCTTCGCGGGACATCTGTGTCCTTTCTGTGATCGGGCTTGGTGTGTCAAGCTCCCGGTCCTAAAAAAAAAAAAAAAGTTTCGATGTGGGCTACTGTAAGGTTTTTCGTTTCCTGCACTTCAGTGGACATCGAGGAAAGCCGTCAATTAAGACCTTTCTTAACGCCCTCTCTCAAACTTACCCTTAATTGAGAAGATAAATACAATGGATTTTTTTTTTTGCCATTCCACTGGTTCCTGTACGGTAATCACCTCACACGGTCACGTCGTCAGAATAGGAAGGAAAAAGAAGCGCGCTGAAGAAGTTATGCCCGCGAAGTCCGCGATTTTGAGGTGTGTCCAGACGGAAGTTGTAGCGAAGACGACGCACGTATATGTGCCGTCATTCTTTGAGTGATCACAAATATCACAGCTACAAGGATCATCTGATCAGGTGTCCGATGGTGTTTTTTTCATATTCACCAAAAAAAAAAAGCAAACGGTGAATTTTTTTGGAATAAATATGCACCGAAAAAAACCGAAAATTTAATTTTAAAATAAACACCGAAAAAAGTACGCCGAATTTTGAAAAAATAAAAACCGAAAACGCAGAACCCTAGTTATAGCCTAGTGTTGCTGGACTCTCAGCTAGCCCACTGGCCGCTATACTAAAGAGCGATTGGTCGCATCTTTAATATTGGTTTTAGCGGAGTACGCGGCTTCATTTTGACACAATATTTCGGCCGCGATCATATTTCGTGCCTGAGAGACGATACCGCTGATTTCTTTTGATTCGATTTTCGGCCGGAGTTGTCCTTCAATCATCGCAACAAGATTCAGAGTTCATCGCCATTTGTCTCATGGTCACGACACTATATTGCCTCTATTCCTAAATCACCCAGAACTCAGCCTGTTAGCTTGGTGTCTAGAGACACTCGAGTCAGTATTATGATGGTCAGGTCTTTATTTTTTTATTTTTTTTTGTAATGATTTAGTCTCGAAAAGGCTGTCGTTCTCGAAGTTCGAAAGGCGTTAAAAAAGCTTCGCAAGATGGTCGCAATAACCATCTCGCAACGTTTTTTGTTTGTATTTTTCGCTACCTGCTGCATAGCGCACGGTCAGATCGGAATACCAATGAAGTAAAAACAAAATGTAGCGACGCAATGCCTCGCACAAGCGGTTATGAAGGCAAGCAAGACTTGGTCGGTGAAAGCCGGGCAATGCCCACAAATGACGCGCCCAGACAGACATGGCACCGCCGACGCCGCCGCCACCAAGCGCACTTCGGATTCCAACCGCTTTCGCCGTGTCCATGCGCGCTTTCAC
Organism: Ixodes scapularis; assembly: GCF_016920785.2. Lineage (NCBI taxonomy): Eukaryota > Metazoa > Arthropoda > Arachnida > Ixodida > Ixodidae > Ixodes > Ixodes scapularis. The sequence goes on from NW_024609841.1 coordinate 4,940,271, forward strand.
ATCAAGGGAAGCTGACTGCGAGGAGCAATCTAAGCTCGATGGTTCGACCAATCGCCAGCAGGCTTCGCGTATGTGGGTGCCGCGAGCGAGAGCAGGACGGACTGTTGATTGAGTGGCCCAGCCTGTCTCGTAGGGTCCGCTGTGCTGTCACGACAGCAGCTTCGAGACTTGGGATCTGTTCCGCCGGCGCAGCCGCTGAAAGTTGGCGAGTCTGTGTGCAGTGCCGTGACCGGGCTCCATCCCGTCGTGACGGAGGGCCGACGTCTGGGACGGGGGAGGAACCGGAGAAGAAGGAGGAGGAAGGCAGTGCTTACGCGTTGCCTGTGCCGTCCTAGGGCCTTTCGCTGCTCTCGGTATCCTATACAAGATATTCGCGGTTGAGAAGGTCAGGAGGCAGCGTTATTCACCGGCGCCCCGCGGATTTGCACGTCCCCCCCCCCCCCCCCCCCCCCCCACCCCCCGCGCTTCGCACCTGTAAATACTAATGTTGGAGCAATTCGTGTTTTTCTCTTTCTTTTTTTTTGTTATCTGTGTGCGTGTATGTGTCTGTGTGATGCATCTTCCAAAGATATACGTAAACGCGCGTTTCGTTTAAAACCTGCAAAGTGCGAAATTTCACAGTTTTTATTTTTTATTTCTTTTTTACAGACATGCATACAGATTGCACTTTCTTCCGTATGTTTCTCTTTCTTTTTAACGTGAAACGTTGTTTCGGTAGTCGCTCCGGATTTCGTGAAGCCCTGGCCTGTCACGTAGCATAATGCACTGATCTCTTTGCAGTAGGATGGATCGCGGATCGGGAGCCCGTCGGTGTCGCCACCGGTGGCCACTGCTTGACACCAGGCAATACACAGAAGTCTATGGGAGAAACGCACAAAAGTAAGAATATTGAAACATGTACGCTGTGTGACAGAAGCTGCGCGCGGTTCTGTCTGATTAAAAGGAATTCACAAATAAACAAAAACAACTATATTACATTAACTCGATTACAAAAATATGGTATACACAGTTATTGTTCAGGTTGGCGTCGCCGCGATCTTGTCCCTTCGAGTTCCTTCGTTCCACTGACGCACGCACTCAAATCCCCCACACACACAGACACTCGCCTAAGCCGTCCCGTCCCGAAACCTGTCTCCCCACTTACCCCCGGCTCCTCTTCAGCGGGCCCCCTCCGCCGCCAGAGCGTCTGGCTCGCAGCTGCAAGTCATCAAAGGGGGGGCCCGCCGACCGGGAAGAAACAGGGCTCACCCGCGGGCCGTCGAAGCCTAAGTCGCTGCGAAGGTCCCGCTGGCTGCGTATAAGTGGGATCTCCCCCTAATGTAAGTTGTTCGCGTATTGTGGAACACACTCCCGCCCCGCGGAACGAGGAGGGCCTGTCACTTTTCACGTGGCGAGTTCCAGTGGGTACAGCAGTTGCACTGGTCGTCTATGCGTCTCTGTCGATTGGTGCGCTGAGCGTAATTGCAGCAGATACTCTTTCTTCCTTTCACCTTCTCCAAAAACTGTCCATTACTTTGTGACGATGCCGCCAACGTCTGGAGAGCTCACCCTTTGTTGACTCTTCTGTTCTGTCCAGGCTTTTTGACGGCAAGGTTGTCGGTCGCCTGCCCGTAGCAAAGTTAAACACCTCTTCAATGGGAACAGCCAGAGTGTCCTTGTCCCGTCGCCATAGCAACCCAAGCACTCCCTTCGGCTCGGAAACGGCGGATGTCGTTGATCCCCCGTCAAACGAATTTTGCAGCTTTGTAGCGTTGGGTGACCATTTACGGAGTTTCATCCCTGCATCTTCCAATATTCGGTTGGCTTGGTCCTGTAGTAGCGCTGCTTTTTCGATCGTCGGGGCTCCAACCAGAAAGTCGTCCGCGTAAAACGACTTTCGAAGCAGCTCTGCAGTAGATTTCAAGTCCCCATTTACACCGTTCAGGTGATTCACAAGCGTGGCGGTAAGCGGAAAAGGGCTGGCGGAAGTCCCAAACGGCACTCTAGTCATCCTCCATTCCTTGACGCGTGATTCAGAACTCTCTGTCACCGGATCTCTCTGAGCCCATAGGAAGCGGAGTGCGTCGCTATCTTGTGGTCGGACACCGGTCTGTAAAAATGCCTTTTCTATGTCTGCCGTCACAGCCATCGGGTGCATACGAAAGCGCACTAAAATCCCGACGAGGTCAGCTTTCTGGTTCAGACCCTTGTCCATGTGGTCGTTAAGTGTCGTAGCTCCAGGTAGATGTGAAGAAGCATCGAAGACTACCTGGAGTTTCGTCGTCTCCGATTCGTTCCCAATGACCGGCTGGTGCGGCATGTAGTAGGTCCGGGAGCGTGACGACCCGGCGCCGGTAGAGTCCGTTGGAACCCTTTCTGTGTGTCCTGCTGTTATGTAGCTGCCGATGGCGTTGTCGTACTCCCTCACGAGGGACTCATTCCATGAAAGTCTTTTCGTAAAGCCGCCGAGACGTTTCAACGGCAGCGTACGGTTGTCTTTCAGGTTTCCGGCGCTGGCTTTCCATGGCAAACCTAATTCGTTCCGTCCATCAACTTTCTTGATTGTTTCATTGAACTCGGTCAGTACCTCGTTGTGCTCCTCTGTCTTGCTGCATGGCCGATCAGCGATGCCGATGCTTTCCAGCTCCCAAAAACCGCGCAGCACGTCTCCGATCTCCTCCCTGTCCGCGGGTCCGACCCTCAAAACGCACACCATGCTGTTGGCGTTGCCGCTGAGAGAGCTGTGGTGGGACACGGGGCCCTGAAAAGTCCACCCAAAAATGGTGCTGATGGCGACCAGTTTTTGATTTTCTTCGCACCGCAGCACTTGGTCTCCGGTGACCCTCCACAGCTGATCGGATCCGACTAGCAGAGATATGCCTTCCTCCGCCGGAACTCCAGGAAACAGGAGCGCATCCGCAATGCGGCGTCCGTCTTCCTCCACTCGGCGAACAAACAGGTGGTCGGCGGGTACCCGAACGACATCCTTGCAAATGAAGGGTACCTCGACAGCCTCGACAACGCATTCTTCTTGGCCGTACTGGCTGCGCAGTCGTACCTCGACCAGTCGTCGCCGTTGTGGTCGTGTCGAGCAGTGGCCAAACGTATTCAGTCGGAGGGTGGTTTCTCCAAGAACCTTGAGGCCGAGCTTGCGCGAAACATCCTCTCGGATAAAAGTGCGTTGACTGCCTCCGTCGACGATGGCCCGCACGTAGCCGCGTCGTTTCCCTTCTAGAGCCCAGGCCCGGAACGTCTGGAGCAGGACCTCGGAATCCAATAGATCGGCGGCAGCACTTTGGACGCTAGTCAGCGGGGCATCTCGATCCGGTTTTCTCAGCGCGGGATTCCAGTCGGGGTCACACATTGATGTAGCATGCCGACCGGAACATCCCGCGCATGACACTTTCCGCCGACACTCTCTTGCTCGGTGCCCCCCCAGTGTGCATCGGAAGCACCGGGAGCCCTCCGTCAGCTTTCTTTTCTTTTGATCGAGTTTGAGATCGCAAGTGCATAATTCCGCCGAATGCTTAGTTGAGCCGCAAAAGAAGCACTGGCCAGTGATGCCTGTGTGTAACAGTGCCGCAGCCGGCATTCCTGATCCATCGATCCCAGTCTTCCGCGGTGGGTCATACCGCTCGGCCACGACACCGGCTCTCTCTCTGCTCTCGACCTCGACACGAAGAAACCCAAGAATCTCGGCGAGCTCACCTTCGGCATCGGCGGATTGCAACGGCGAGGGACAGATCCGTGCAGAGGACAGCGAGTCGATCGAGCGGCCGGCGTCTTGTCCTGTTGCATTCGGCGACGTTGGATCTCTCTCCGACGTCCCGGACGCCCTGTAGGCGGTGTTGCCCGACTGCCACCTGTGGTAGTCCAGCACAATCTCTTTCGGCAGGGCCCTGAGAAGAATGTCCGACATCATTGTGCAGTAAGTCGACGATCCCACGCCGAGACCTCTTAGCCCTCGGATGTTGGTCTGCACATGGTCGTAGATCCTCCTAAGTCCCCTTGTGTCCTTCGCGGACGCCACCGGCGGCAGAGATCGGAGCTTCGCCAAGTGGTCTTGCTCAATTCTTCGTCTGTCGCCGAACCGCTGCGTCAGGATGTGGATGGCATCGTCGTAGCAGGCCTCCGTGGCCTGAAGTCCTGCGATTGCGGCAGCAGCTGGTCCGGTGACGAGTGTGCGAAGGTAGTGGAACTTTTCCGATCGTGTGATGCTGTCGTTGCTGTGAACAGCACCACTGAACTGTTCCCAAAAGCTCTGCCAACCGCTGATATCCCCGTCAAAGGTCAGGAGTCGCAACTTCGGGAGCTTCACTCCGCTTGTCCTGTTGGAAGGAGGTACTGAAGCTGTCGCCGATGTGGTCTCGTTCAAGGGCGTCGGCGTTGGCAGTTCCTTTTGTCGTAGCGATGCGATCTTGCAGCCTAGCACCGCTAGAACTCGGGTGGCGTCGTCGTCGTATTCGGATACAGTCGTGTATTCCGCGTCGAGATCCTCTAGTGGCACTTGGTCCTCGATCTCTGCATTTAGAGACCGAAGCGTCTGGTTGCATGCGTTGATTCGTACTCGCCAGGCAGTCACCGTGGCCAGATCCGCTGTCTCCAGTCCCGCCGACGCCTCGCTGATGAGCCTTGTGGTTTGCTCCCGTTTGACTCCACGTTTTCCTTTAAGCCGCTCCATCGTTTGCCGTTCACGAACACGCACCCAGCTCCTTCACAGCGTTCCAGTGAGGCGGTCACAAAGATCAAAACCGCTCACCTCGTTCGATGTTCTTTCCCGGGTTTCGGCACCATAGTTTCTGTGACAGAAGCTGCGCGCGGTTCTGTCTGATTAAAAGGAATTCACAAATAAACAAAAACAACTATATTACATTAACTCGATTACAAAAATATGGTATACACAGTTATTGTTCAGGTTGGCGTCGCCGCGATCTTGTCCCTTCGAGTTCCTTCGTTCCACTGACGCACGCACTCAAATCCCCCACACACACAGACACTCGCCTAAGCCGTCCCGTCCCGAAACCTGTCTCCCCACTTACCCCCGGCTCCTCTTCAGCGGGCCCCCTCCGCCGCCAGAGCGTCTGGCTCGCAGCTGCAAGTCATCAAAGGGGGGGCCCGCCGACCGGGAAGAAACAGGGCTCACCCGCGGGCCGTCGAAGCCTAAGTCGCTGCGAAGGTCCCGCTGGCTGCGTATAAGTGGGATCTCCCCCTAATGTAAGTTGTTCGCGTATTGTGGAACACGCTGTGCTCGGAGGCGAGTATTTTATGGCGTGCTGCGATCCTTATGTCGGGTGTTTGGAGATCGAATCGGTATTTGTCAAACGTTCGAACGACGATTAAAAAAATCAAACGTACCGGAGCACCTAAGGCTGAGCTGGCAAGCTTGCTCTCGTAGTGGAGTAAACAGAGGAACTTGCCGTCCATGAGACCGTTCTCGGGGAAGCCCAGAAGTTGATGAATGACAAAGAAGTTCCACCTCGACAGCGGCTTTCCGGGAGTGAGCGAATTCCGCTTAGCAAAGCCTTCGAGCTTGTCGTCTGCTAATCCCAACTCAACGAAACCGCCACCGACACCGCGCTAACTCTAGGTAACTCTCGCCTCATTGAGCTGCACTACAGCGGAGTCACTCTCGACCACAAAATATTTATTTATAAGAACTGCGAGGGGCTGTCAGCTTTAATTTTTGTACGCAAGCTATTTGGCAAGCTTATCGAAAAGCATCCAAAAAGTTTCAGTGCCAACAACAGCTTAGAAACGGGGAAAACGGCACTTTTTCTCGTTCTTCCCATAGAGTCCCATGCATTGGCTGGTGTCAATCAATGGTCGCCGGTGGCGACACTCGGCCCCAGGTGCCGCAGCCGCGTACCGTGATCCAGCCTACTACAATAGAGATGAGTGGCATAATGCAACGCGCTCAGTGTTGCATTATGGGATGTCGCAGACCTGCCCACCAGTTCGGTTTTCCCACTAAATTTAGCGGGGAAATTGACGTCACGTGACCTGGTGTCACGTGATCCTGCAACGTTTCCCGGACCCAGCGATTTTCCATACAATTTTGTATTCTCTTGGCAAACTGCCATACGTCAGCCTCGTCGACGACGTTGACGTCGCCCCGCCTAATTTCTGCGCGCGATCCGTGAACACGAATCGGTTACGTGTCTGACGCCACTCCCGAAGCCGCTCGTGTCACCTCGTCTTGTCTTTCCTCGGTGCGAGGAAAGACAAGGTGGCGTTTGTTTCCCTGTGACTGCGTTCCCCCTCAGGGACTGCCGAGCGTCACAATAGTATAGGCCCATTCATTTGTTCCACATACTGATCGTTTCAAAAAAGTTCAAGATGTTCATCCCAGCCCGTATTAGTGGACCAACTCAAATGGCAAACTTGGGAGAAACAAAGAGCCCAGACCGCCCCACCCGCAGTCGCCAGAAATCGTGTTACTCCGATGACGGTCACATGGGTCATACAGAAACTGCCCGCAGACGTGTTGCTAGCATCCATGAAGCAAACGGGCTTCTACGATGCTTCAGACATGTCCGGAGACAATTCTGCAATCACGTGTCCACCAAACACCGTGCCTTTTTTAAAAACGTACAAAGTAAAAAAAAAAATCAATTTTAAAATTTGTTAAAATAGATTTGTTTTATTTAAATCGTACATATTTTATCTAATCAGATTATTTTGATTAATATTAGCTTATTTTTATATAAAGCACCAGCTAAAAAAATTAGTTTTTTTCTCGCTAGATGCACTATTAAACTTGGCATACTGATCAATTTACTAATCTGTCCGATCACTGAAAAAAATACGGAAGAAAAACAAAAATGCCGTATAAAGGTACTATCAAAGTAAGCAACTGCTTTGTTTTTTTTTTGTTTTTTTTTTTTTTAATGTAAACCCCGCTATGCAGCGTGATATTTCTAATTGCAAGCTTTCTTTGTTTGTTTGTTTTTGTCGTGTTCAGATTTTCTTGCCATATGACATTATTTCATGATATTTGTTTCTTATTTTCGCTTTCTGATTTTCTTCCCGTGGGACATTATGTATCTGAAGAATTAAACAGAAGGTAGAGAGAGATTTCTATTAACGCTCCCATTTGCCCAGAAGAGCGCCCCCCTTTGCTCATTTTCAGCCCGCTATAAATATATTTTGTTCGATGATTATTTGATTTAAGTTAGCAAATGAACATAGAAAGCGTCAGACGATAGGCAAAACAGGAAATAAAATGTATCTTGGGGAATATTTGGGCAGGAAAGGTTTGATGTGGATCATCGGTGTAAAAACGGCCTGATTAAAACCACAAATTAATTCACGATTTAAACCATATTGATCCTCATTCTCCACCCTGCCAGAAACACGACCCCTTTACCCCCCGGGGCCGAAAAAAACAAACAAAAAAACTATCCCAACGGTGTGCAACTACAGACTCGGTGGGAATATCCAGCGCGGACACGACAGGCTGCTCTCCAGACCGGAGGCGTGAACCCGCTGTTCGAAACAAAGGGAGAGCGAGACATGCCTCGCTTGAAAACCCCGAACGGGGGACGACAGCGGCGACAATGAATAGCGGGCCCCTTTCCTCCGGTCCGCTCCCTGTACACTAAAAGCTCGGAGGCACGCGGTAGCAGCGTCCGCAGCCGCCAGCTGCAGCGCCCACCGTCGCAGGTCGCGTTGATGTTGGCTCATCGCTCCGGAGATAGCTCCAACACGAGGAAGCGTCTGTTCAAACTCGTCGTTGGCATGCGTCTCTCTCTCGCCATTCGCGATCAATGCGTGTGTAACAGTGCGTGACGTCGAGAGCGCGCGAGTTCTCCGATGGCCTGCCCCGCATCCGCCGTAGCGCGCTCATTGTGAACGTGCGTTTACTTGGGAGGCCTCTGGCACGCAACGTGCAGATTGATTTGTCGCGCGCTGTCAATAGTCGACGCGGACCGCCGGAGTCGGCGAGACAAAAGAGTTACTCCGAAACCTTATTCGTGGTACGCGTGTTCGTAATTTTCAGTGCTGCAATTGTGCCAACTCGCAAAGTTTGTATGAACTGCGCCCCCAGGGGCCAAAAGCGTTTCCCTACGGGTACGGGCTCGGTCCCTGCTCAAAGTGACGGCACGAGCACCCTAGCAAAGTTTTGAGCGTAGGATGTATGCAAAAACTCTAATGAGCTTGTACCCACTTCCCATAACTTCTGTCTCAGGATAAGTGCCAGCGAAGCCGATGCTACAAGCCCGATATATATAGTCTAGCACGAAGCTTTCACCCCACGAGAGCGCGTGCGCAACACCTAGGCTCAGAGCGTTCCCTTTTGTGGAATCTTCGCTATTCACTAGATAGGCTCCCAAAGTACCGAAACTCACCGCCGAATTCAGAAACCTCACTCAAACTACACTCAAACTGAAGGGCCCCTCCACTTCCTCGAGGAAGGCGCGAGGGCCGGCGCTGTCCAATCGCGAGGACGGATCCGCCGTCGCGATTGGCCAGCGCCGGCCCTCGCGCCTTCCTCGAGGAAGTGAAGGGGCCTTTCAGTTTGAGTGTAGTTTGAGTAAGGTTTCTGAATTCGGCGGTCACTCTTCCGGCATATTTATTTATTTATTTATTGTACCCTCAGGGCCCGAGGGCATTACAGAGGGGAGTGGGTTACAAAAGGAAAATCACTAAAAACCAAAATGACAACCTAAGTATAGAAACACGAACATAAGAAACTTTAACTTAGAGAATTGGTTAAACAACGCTTAAGCATAATGGAATCTGTTACAAACACAACTGACGATGGAAGGTGGTTCCACGTGATTGTTGTTTCGGATGAATGAATTATAAAAAGTAGTGGTTTTACAAACAGGTAGGCCGATTTTGTGTTGGTGATCGACGCGTGGCGCGACATATGAGGGAAAAGTTAGTAACTTTTGATGCAAGGAAGAATTGTGATGATAAATTTTATGAAACAGACAAAGACGGGATAACTCACGACGTGAAGAAAGGTTAGGTAGGTTTAAAAGCGTTTTCATGGACGTTACTCTTGCACTACGGTGATAGTCAGAATGTAGCGAACAGATCTACTTTGAATAGCTTCGACTGCTGTTGCAAGTAAGTCAGTACCGGGATCCCATGTAGAGGAGGCGTATTCCTATTTGGAGCGGGCAAGGGTTTTGTATAGTAGTGGCTTGAGAGAAACAGGGACAGATGGAAAATTACGTTTGAGGAAGCCAAGCATGCGGTTAGCATTGTTAGTTATGTAGCGAATATGAGGCTCCTAAGACAAGTTCGATGAAATATGGATCCCCAAGTACTTATACGATGGTACACCTTCCAACAAAACACTGTTCAAATAGTAGAAAGAAAAGTGCGAGTTAAGTCGAGAAACAGTCATTACTTTAGAATTGTTACTGTTGAGCTGCATGTTCCATTTCTTACACCAATTAGAAACCCAATCAAGGTCAGACTGAAGGATAGCAACATCAGAGGTGTTAGTTAATTCACGGTAAAGAACGCAATCATCTGCAAATAAGCTAATAGAGGACGAAACGCAGGAAGGTAAGTCGTTGATAAAGATAAAAAAAGAGCAGGGGACCTAACACTGTGCCTCGAGAAACGCCAGATGTCACGGGAGCTGGACTTGAAGAAGTATTATTCACAGACACAAATTGAGATCGGTTATTAAGGAAAGCACAAATCCGTGAAAGTACATCCTGATCAATGTTAAGTTTGCTAAGTTTATGGAGTAGTAGATTATGTGAAACGTTATCAAAAGCTTTAGCGAAATCAAGGAAATTGCAATCCACCTGGGAATCACGATCAAGAATAAGGTGAAGGTCACGAGTGAAGGTGAGTAGCTGAGTTTCACACGAAAATGATCTACGGAAGCCATGTAGTGCAGGAGCAAATAATGAATTGGGTTCTAGGTGTTGAACGAGATGAGAAAAAATAATATGCTCAAGAAATTTACACGGAATGCTTGTTATGGAAATGGGACGGTAATTGAGGGGAGAATTATGATCACCGGTTTTATGCACGGGCACCACTTTACCCACTTTCCAATCGTCAGGTAAACAGCCTAGGGAACGTGACTGCTCAAATAATTTAGACAGTATTATCGAAGAATACTCTTTTGTGCTTAGCAAAAATTTAGAATTAATTCCGTCAACTCCCGCGGAGCAGGATATTTTTAACTGTTCAATTATCTTTAGAATTCCACTTGTTTGAATTAAGATGAGATACATGGGCAGAAAAGCACGTTGTTGAAGTTGAGGTAAAGTTAAAAAAATACAGTTTGAAAATGATTAAACAAAAGTAGAATTTAAAACATTTGCACAGTCATCGGTGGAAACAGGTTCACCTGATAAACTAAACAGAGACAGTGTGGTGTTTTTACTGCCTTGATCGCATTCCAGAACTGTTTGGCGTTGTTGGTTAGTAGTGATGGCAGGGTGATAGAAAAATAAACTGACTTTGCATCCGCGATTGCACCTTTGTAAGCATTGGCAGCCTGGTGATACTCCAGCCATTTAACCTCGGAATTTGTTAACTTTGCCGCACGAAATTCGCGCTTCTTTTTATTGGAAAGTCTTTTTAGGGTGTTATTGAACCAAAGGGAATTCGAAACAATTTGGATGTTACGTAGCCGTATATGTTTATTGGTTAGGAGCTCAACCTGCGTCTTAAACAATGTCAATTTAATTCTAAAGAACGGTCAGAAAAGTGATCTACGTAATCGTTAAGAAAAAAGCCAAGGGCACCGTTAATAGAGTCAAAGTCACCTCTACTATAGTCTCGTATTTTTTTAAGAGTTCGCTGTGCTGTTTTGGCTGTCACATTGAGTGAGAAATGTAGTAGCGAATGGTCGCTGAGAGCCGGCATGAAAGTAAAAGAAGAAATAAGTTAAGGTGAAGCTGACAAAATGAGATGTAATACGTTTGCAGTTGTAGCAGTGATTCGAGTAGCAAAAAACACCAGCTGCGAAAAACTGAAATCATGACATAACTTTATAAAATCTTCCGCATCTGATGAGAAAGGGTTAGAGAAAATATGCGGGCGAGACCATTTTATTTGAGGATAATTTAAATCACCAAGAAGGAGTATAGGAGATGAAGAAAAGCGCACTGTTATTGAGTTCAAAACATCATGAAGATTGGAAAGAAAAGAAGAATTAGCTGATGGCGGACGATAAGACACGGCTAAGATAACTTTTTGGAAATTCAAAAACAAGCAACAACAAACTATTTCTAAATCAGTATTCAAACGCACACAGAAAGAATCAATGTGATCGGGAACTGCCAATAAAACGCCAGCTCCATTTCGTGCACCCTTATGACAACGTTAGACAGTACAACACTTATCACAACTAAGTAATTCACAATTCCGAACATTCGATGACAGCCACGTTTCGGATAAAACTACTAGTTCAGCGCTACAAGAATCAATAACTGAACACAATTCATCACGATGACGTAAAATACTCCTTATATTTCTAAAAAGTGCTGATATATTTTGGCACTCTGGCCAACCCACGTCCATCCTGTAAACGTTTGACAGCGGGGTTTGTTTTTGACCATTCTACTATGAGGGAGCTCATTGAAATTCGCGGTTTCAGGTTGTTTTATCAAAAAAAAAAATCGTACACTGTCGTTTTCTTATGCCTGAAATTGATCGCAGCACCACGGAAACCAACATTGGTTAGTGCTTGCTAACCACAAAACTTACAAAATGTTTTTTTTCTTCAATTTTGTTACAAAAAAAAAATTCTCAAAACTGATTACAGAGGCCACTGAGAAGACGCGGGTTGTCCCGCCTCCACTTGCCGAAATTCAGTGCCACTCGCGGCACCGAGTTTGGGAGGTTGTGGTAGAAAAAGTTCTTTTCGAGATATTGAAAGCGTCCACAATCACAAACTTCATTTTCATGCAACAAAGAAATTCGTCGTAATAATAATTGTTACTACAGTCATGTCTCGTTAATATGGATCCCGTTAATATGGATGCCCCGCTATATGAAAACCATTTTCTGGGATATTGTGTGAAAATGGACGCATTTTTGTCTCGTCAATATGGACAACTCACATTATGGACGATTTTTTGGGAGGAAGGGAGGGGGAGGGGATGGTAGGCATCCTATTAACCAGGCATCACTGTATTCTTTATTTTTATATCTTCACAAAGCTGCATCCCAGACCACACATTACCTGCGGTCTCGGGTTCATGGCCTGTTTTCGTGCTTACATAGATGACAGGGCACTTGGCTGGAAGGCGCGAACGCCTATCGCGCTTTTATCCACCAAATAGGGAGACCTCAAGTGACGTTCACTTGGCTCATACTCTTGCAAAGATCCGCACTTGGGAGCCTTGGCCTTACGCTTTTCGATGCGCGGAGGCAGTATTTTTTGGCTCGCTCGAGGTTCTTTGTGTGGGGATCGATTACACCCGCCGGTCGAGTCGGCGGCACGAGAGAGCCTCGACCGGTACTCGGATTTCACAGACACCGGCTGCTCTTCCGAGTTAAGACGAGCCGGCGCTCGAGCATGTTGGCTCGTCGGAGTTGGCATGCCCAATGCCATTTCGAAGGGGGGAAAGACGAAGCGGTGCGATATGGCTTACGAATTCGCAGCTGCAACTTAGGGAACCAGAACTTCCCCCAAATTTTTTATTTTTTTTTTTTGCCGCACGAGCGATGTCGCAATTGCGAAATCGCAACTAAAATCGCACCACGTGAATCAGGCTTAAAGGGAAGCTGAAGCGGTTCTGTATTTGAGTAGAAACACTTAAATCGTCTCCGTTTGACCTCCAGGGTCAAGAATATCAGGATTGTTTTCCAATTTGGTGCACGCGTGCTGCAGAAAATCCTTTCCAATGTACCGCAGAAGGTCCTCTTCCCCGGAGCGTGAAGTCATAAAGGGATTTTCGGGAATCATCGCTCTGGCGCATCTTCAGTGCACATCAAAGCTATGCACGCGCATTGTTTCTATTTTCAGAAATGTTAGAAAGAGACGTTGCCACGGGTGTCAGTGCGGCGAAATATACCTGGCAAGCTTGCAATTGCACGCGCTGCCCACACGAGCGACACGCTCTTGGCGGCCGAGAGGTCATTTTATGACGTAACGACAGGTCACAGTCTTTTCGTCGTTTCTCGCATATAGTTACATCTTCGGGTAAAACGACCGTGATATTTAAATTCACGGGATAAAAATACTAAACAATTCACCTTTTCGTGTTTTTTTTTTTTTGTTTCTTTTTTTCAATAATTTTCTCAGCTTACCTTTAAGTGTTGCTTCATCTGGCCCAAGACACTCTCCAGTGTGGTTTCTGGAAGTAATGGTCGGCGTAGCCACCTTTCCTGTTTCGCACAATTGCCAACACCAGAAACGTCCCCAGCAAAAAAAAAACATTGCTTCCGTGTAAACGAGAAAAAGCTTACTCGAATCACCACGGACGGCTTGCCTGAAGTAAGATGACCCTTTGCGAGACCGCCGAATAAGGTATCTCGGACGAAAGATTGAAAAACGAGAACGAGAGAAAGAAAGACCACCTGTTCTTCGGCGCTTAAACACCCGCAGAGGAAGTGGCAAATACGCCGAAACCCCGGGGGTCTGGCGCACGTCATTTCGAGCGGAAACATAAACATTCAGCCATAAACAATTGCTTTCTATTATGTATACCTGTAGCAAAAATTGTAAGCTCTTCTCTCTTCTCTATATTTATATATTTTTGGGGGGGAAGGGGGGGGGGGGAATGGGGGGGGAAGGGGGTTTAATATACATGTAACTATTCTGCCGCAGTGAGATCTGAGATACTTTCTGCAGGACTGTGTGGATGGAGGCAGGGCTGCCCGAAGCGTGTTGATTTACGGAGCAGTATTCGTACGGAGAGACGCTGTTCGCTGTCGGAACGCGGTTCACCGGCGCCTTCCCAGAGAACAGAGGGGCCGCCTTTCTGCGCTGCGTCAAGCGAAGCGGCCGAGGCCCGAATTTATGGACCAGACGTGCCGAGGACTGCAGCTTTGAATTCACCTTGTCCCTTTGAACCGGGCTCAGAGGTACGGCCAAGGAGAGAGGTCCAAACCGGAGGGTACCCACCCGGCGGGCCCCTGGGGCAAAACAATTCCAAATGAGCAGGCTGCTCGGTGTCAACTCGGCGTAGCTTCATGCGCTGTAGTAGGGACGTAGCGAAACTGCAGAAGTTGGGGTTCGACTAGGTTTTACATGTTTCAATTTTCTAATTCAAAGTTCTGCTAAAAGTTTGACATAAGTTCAGCTAGGACGCGCGTAAATTAGCTGACGTCGAGGGGTAGGGTGCGTTATTTTCACGAACGCACTAAATAATTAAGTGTTAAAATGTCCACTTCTATATTGTGAAAACGTTGGGAAGAATTCGCTAAAATTCTTGAAACACGATATTCGGTAAATAATATTCCCCCACAATTAGAAATGTTTCGTTGAAGTCGGGCAACACTTTCTAACAAATTGAACATCTCCAATGTTTCTTGGACGTTTTGAAGGTTCTACGAAGCGGGCGAACCTCGAAATTCGAACATCAGATGGGACACGCTCACGCAGAAACGCAAGTTTTCCCAAATTTGTTTTTTTTGTTGGGACAAAGGCCGTGTAGAGTAGGTGGCAATTGCATCTTTTGGTTTTGTCGCTGCGTTTGTGTGCGAGGGTCTATCGAATAAGGTGTCAGGAGACTACCCAATCAATCTTTTGCTACAGATGTCACGTACATTTTAGTAAAGCCAAAACATTCAACTGATCGAGACTCAAACCGAAACCTCTGCACGGAGGCTCGGAGGTGAGAGTTGCCGGAAGTCACGTGGCTATCGCTCCGTCCCAGATTCTCTCGTTCCTCCGCTTCTCGGGCGTGTTAGGCAGACGACGACGACGACGAAGTTCCGTGCACCGTTTGACGTACGATAGTTTCGCACTTATATCCTTTATGCTCCATGTTCTACGCTTGATGATCGATTGGCCGGTACCACGAGCGACAGTTCTGAAGTAGCTGCCGCACGTCCATCGCAACGTTAGTCTGTCGTGCGCCGCCATCGCGTCGTCCAGCCCGCGGTACGTCGCCATATTGGGAATGACGTAGTCTTGTACTTCCTGTGATCTGTGCAACAATTTTTTTTTCGATCAACGTCTTCACAGTTTTGTGGAAGTCACAAAAACTGGGGTTCATAATCTTTTATATTTTTATATTGAATGCGTGCTTAGATGACCCACGGCTTTGAATATATTTGGCACGCATTAGTTTGAACGGCACGCGACCATAGAAAAAAGAGTGAGCGCGCCTGGAACGGGACAATTATCGGCAGGCGCCTTTGTAACGGCAAGAATACGAAATTCGAGCTGCAAATTGCATTCTGGGTAGTTGGGCCCTCTCATAGGTCATATTCAGACAAAAACATCGGCATGCATAAGTACCCTGTCAGTGTCCCTTTAAAGTTTAGGCAAGTTTGGCGGGCGAGGGTAAGGCCACTCGCTAGTATATCTCTATAGGTAAGTCCCAGATTCGTATTTAATTAATTATTTTTTTCAGGTAAAATCAGGACGTAAAAAAAGCTGCGTTTTTCTCTTTAAAATAATAAACTATCATTAGCAATAGCCCAACTTCAGCTGAGTACGTAGCCCTAGAACTTGAAATAAAATACCGAAGCTAAAGAAATAGTTATCATTGGCAATAGCTCAACTTTACCTGAGTGTAGCCTTTGTAGTTGTAAGAAAATACCAAAGCTCCAAAACTTAAGGTTCGGGAATGAACACTGATCTGCTAAAACCTTATTCTGTCTAAGATAATACAACGTTATACAACAGAACCAGCCGCAGTGGCCCTTTTTGGATGCGGTCTCTCTTAGATGCCTCCACCGCTACCGACTCCATGCCGTCGTCTCCCTCTGTGTTCAGATCTGCTAATTACCGGCGACAACTATAAGTTCATGTGAAAAACGCCGATATGTCTGAGGGGTTCATGAAAACGTTGCACTCAAGTAGCGAGGTAATTTAATTGGACGGGGATCTGTTGAAATAGGATGGGGGGGGGGGGGGGGGAGGGGGGGAGGTCAATAAGAACAACACTCGCATTTCTGACTTTACCAGCGGGGAACTTCGGTTTCGCCATAAGCTCAGCCCAAATATTAATTCGTCGTTGTAGGCGATCGTGCGCTCTTCAAGATGTCCTTGACCTTCGTCCGGCTTCTTTTCCCAGCCGTGCTCCCCACTCTGTCCAAACAAGCTTCCTAGAATAAACGTCTCAAGCGAACCTCCAACATCCTCCTCCAAACTTTGAGCCCCAGCCCTCGCCCCGCTGTCGCCATCGCCTAAACGACGCGAGCACTGTATCTTTCTCTCCAACTCGGGGTTACTAGAGGAAGAAAGAGAGCGAGAGAGAGATAGGGACCATCGAATAAACGCTCCCATCTTGAGCAACCCGTGGCTTTCGAGTCTGATATTGAACGGTGCCCCAGCTGCTACTGTATAGTGACTCGCAAATACTGCCCGAATAGGGGGGGGGGGGGTGTTGTAGACAAGGGCGATAGTGTGTAAACGTTCTCCGAAAAAAAAAAAGAACATATTTAACAATATTGTACGCCCTTTGAGCGGTCAAGAAGAGTAAAATTAAAGCATGTTCTCATAACTTAAATAATTAGACGTGCAGCCTGGCACAATTACAAAGAGAGGTTTAGATATGGTGTTTCCTGATCAGCTCGTCTGCATAGTTTCGCTTCCTGGGAAACATGTTACTCGCTGCTGTTCACGAGAGGTAACAAAATCCTTGCTTCGCCACATAAAAAAAGAAAAACGAGTAAGGAGTAACACGTTACTATTAATTATTCACGTGTAACGCGTAATTGACAACGAGGCACGTACCCCTTGTACATCGGAGCCTCTAAGAATTAACGAAACGAGGCCTGGGACTTGCCTGTGTCGACCGGAAAGAATAAATAAAGCGCGCCCGTACTTGAGGGAAGAAGAAGAAGAGGTTCGTTTAGAAAGACAGAGGTCGCTCCATGCAGTTTGCATTAACCGGTTTCTCTGTGCTGGGGAAGGGGAATATAGGATGCCAAAGAAGGGCAAGAAGATGAACGTAATAAAAACACGGCGTTGATAGCAGCGGCAGCCGAAAGGGACCTGGTGTTCCTTTTGGCTGTCGGGTCACAATCGACCACAATTTTCAGTCGGGTCACAATTGTCCGAGACTGGGTAGAATCGGAAAACGAGGCGGAGCTTCAAGTTCCTCGAGCACTTCCAGGAACTTCAGAAACGTCAGGGATTCGATTACAACAAGCACGTCCGTCGGAGCAAGAAAAAAAAGAAAATGGTTCTCATATCGAAGAAAGCTCCACAGGATTTGCTGGAAAGAATAGTCAGGAAATGTCCCTTGCTGCGTTTCATTCCTCCGAAGAATAAAATTTTGCTTCCCGGGTGGGAATTGAAAGAGAGTCCTCTAAAAACGTTTCCTTTTTCGAAGTGCATAAACCCGATTGCGCACACTCGTACGTTACTGCGTCTGATCGGTGATCCGTCTTCTGAGCTTGCGCAGTACCGCTCTACTGCAGAGACACGGCGCATGTGCCCGCAGCCCGGTGTCTGGGCATTTCTTGCCCGAGTGACAAGCGCTGGCAAAGTGTTTGGTTCGCCAGCCGCGTCGACCTATACTCTTGTCGAGTTGCAACCTTTTCCCCTCTTCCGATGGGTCGGAGACCCGCTATCTCTACTGCGCGCGCATCAACTTCACGGTGGAATTGATTGACTGCACCTCCGCGCACTTGTAGCACCAATGGTGGGTCTCTCTATGTAATCAGCCCAAACAGTACGAAGGGAGCAACCCGTGCCAGGGTCCAATAGTCATACGGTCAAGCAGCGACAGGGATAGACATCCTCGTTTACTGGGACTGCATAACGATTGGGGAGCGATAGCACTCGACCTCGTGATTGGTTGATCTTATCGAGGGACGACCGATGAAAGAGTCGATCGTGGCGCGGCATACATCTTTTCTCATTGTTGAATACCCAAAAGCGGCAGTCTGTGACCAGCACTTGTCACCTCATTGCCATTGGGCAGAGAATCAGATGGTTGCGTCTCGCCATGTACAACGCAAAATCAGTCATGAACCGACGATCGTCGTCGTAATTAACCCAGGCTCATCTTCACTGGCGACAGCAGTGACAGGCAGCGGTAAAGTTACTCCCGGGGTAGCTTCTTTAGTGGCAAACACATTAAGGTTCCCTGACCTGGCGGTGTTGCCGGGCTCATTAGACCCAACTTCTTTTTGCTTACTGCACATAGAAGAAAATGTAAATTTGAAGACAGTGATTAGGTCGAAAGGTAATTGGTTTACGGGTGTTTTAAAATAACTGCGCTTTTGTCCACACCGGGTGTGGACAGTGCGCGTGCTCAGAAACCAGACACGCGGCATCTGACCCGTCTGCGCGTGCGCTGCGGCGTCAGCAGCGCCACCGCTTGAAGCGTGACGTCAGAGACGTGCCTTTGGTCGTACAGTGAGGTGAAATAATTACGCATGGCTCAACAAAGGACTTCCCATCAAGATAATGAGTTTGCACTAACGTCACGTTAGACCTCGGCAAACGAGACAAGCATCGCTTATAATCTATAACAAAAGCCATAAATCTAGAAAGCTATTCCAAAATAAAAGTATCGCAATTAAATTGGCAAAGCAAAGGCAAGAAAAAAAAAAAAGGTAAGAACAAAACGAAGCTAAAATTCGATTCGATTTCCGTCTGTTCGCTTCGTGTCAAGAAACGCTTACATTCGCGTGTTTGCGATTCAATTCGTCGATACAAAAAAGAAGACGGAATGAAAAAACACTAGAAGGCTTATTTCGAAATCGACGTTGGCGTAAAATCGAAGTCAGTCGTAGCTCGCTCGGGGCATTCCGCCACTGCCGTGACAATAGAACCCGAGGAGCTAGGAGGCTCGCGTGCAACCCTAAAGAGGCTGAAACGGGAGAAGAACTTAACTCGGCTCTGCACGCGTATTTTAACCCCCCAACTTCTGCTTTCCCCATTCCCTATCTCAGTGGGACACACCCACTCTCCTCTATTCCTCTTTTTTTTTAAACTCGGTTTGTAGTGTCTGTTTTTGTTCTTATTTATTTTCCGACCCTTCCTTCGCTGGGGAGGTTTCCCTCCCCAACTCGCCAAACGGCTGCTGCTGGAAGACATGTCTCCCGATTTCAACTTTAGAGGGACCTGGGCGCGAAAACAGCATTCAGCAATGTGCCCGTACGACAAATAGGAAAGGGGATAGCGCCATTTCCCAAAACACAGAAACGTCCAGTTCATTTCCTTCTATTTTTTTTCGGCCGTTTTCTTCTCAATTTGATTTTTTAATCGGTCTAAAAATCTCTCTCTCGTTCCACTATTTTCTTTGTTTCTTTTTTTTTTTCTTATTTTTAGTAGAGACCGCGACATTTGGAGTCCCAAATCGAAAAAAAAAAAAACTAAAGGGAATCTTAGCAAATCGCTTTCTACGTCATGCATTGAGAGAAATGTAGTTGTTTCGTTGTCTGTTCATTCGTGCCCTTTTATCTCCCTATTTTGTTTTGAAAAGTAGCTGCTTTGAAGAGCCGAAAAGAGCAAGTTCCTCCCATTACCTGAACACGACCATTCCGATGTGCAGTGCAGTTCCGACTTGGGAACATTTCAGTGGCGTTGCCGAACGAAACAATCTGTTAGCGAGCGATTGGTTCCGTCCAAGAGAGTAGGATATACGTTTTATTTAGTTTTCTAATGATCCGCATTGTGCCATCAATAGAAAGGTAGCCAGAGCCTTTTCAGAAAAGAAGTGTGAGCAAGAATAAGCTTGCAAGTGGGTTTAACGCAATGGGAGTTTCGCAGGTTAGGAAAATAAATTAATGCACGTATCTGTCCCAGCGTCCTAACATAATTACGAAAAAAAAAACCGGACCCACCAAAAGCATTTCGACGAGTGTGTTTACGTGCTTTCTCTTGAGAACGAACGCAGAACATAAAAAGGGAACGATGACAGACATGTACGGGTTTCCAGTTTTGACATAGCGAGCTTTAAGCGTACGCAAAAGCATAGCGCACGCAGAGAAATAGCGTTGTCTCGTGGCGACGACGCTTGATCTTCGCGTACGCAAAGCTTCTAAGTACGCTATTCTAAAACTCACTGTTTATATCACACCGGACAAAGCTCCAGCAAATGCAGCTTCCGCATTCGAACTTCCTATTAGTCTTTCGGACGTTATAAGCTTTCTTAGAAAACCGAGCCGGAAATTTATCAAACACTAGAGTTGTTGGTGATACCTTAGTACTTGTTTTCTGCTCCTGTTGCCCTTCCATAACGACATACAAACTCGTATGTTGACTACTAATGGGATAGATAAAAAAAAAACTCTGCTTGATTAAACTAAATATAGTGATTAGAAAAATACAAATGTAACGTATATGTAACGATACGTTCCATTTTTTAAACTGTAACGGGAACGAGTTCCTTTTTCACAGATGTAACTTGTAACGGGAACGCGTTCCAAAAATCAGAAGGAACGAGGAACGAGCTTTCGTTCCCTTCCTTGAGGAACGTGTACAACACTGCTTACACGCCCACAACCTGTGCACCTAAGACGACACAACTCAGGCGCTATCTTTTACCACGGGACACACCGTCTATGTAATAGATTTGTCAGGTTAGTCACTTGATGAGTTCGCAGATTTTTTGTTTTATAAATTAAGTTGTGACGTCATCATGGATTATTTTCGCATATTTTAAAAGTCCTATAGATCTGCGCATAACTAATTTCGTTCCATCTAAAATTGAAGTGATTAAGCGGAAGCACTCAGAATTGAACACGGACATCCTCGAGCTATTCAAAGTCGAAGCGACTGGTTCAAATAAAAAAAAAAAAAATGTTAGTGTAAAGTTTATAACTTTATATAAACGCACGCAGTTTGTTGTTATTTCTTTGATAAAGAGGGATTCCCGAGGTCGTCTCCCCGGCAAAGTGTCGGTCCACAAAAATCGTGTATTGCATTAACAATAAAAAAAATGATTACGGAGGAATTAGAGGGAAATATTTGTTAACTGTTTGATTGAACACTTTATATTTAATGGTGCTCTAGATAATGAACAGATGTAAACAGCACCGTTGATCCAACTCTCCCGGTTTGTACTGGTTTAGTTTTAATAGAAAAAGGCATCTGTCATTTGCTTATTATTATTGATTTTAGAAGTTTAACTGAGCCTGATTTACTCTTTAACTCTTTCTTGATGCGTTATCTAGAATGGGGGAGGGGGTGCGGATAAATATTTGTTAATAGTCATTAACAAATCTTTAGTCTTGTGCGAATAGTGGATTTTGAGTTCGAAGCGAATAGTTGTTTTGACCGAATATTTTCGATTCGAATCTCGAATAGTTTTTCCACGCGTATCACTAACATAGCACAATGCTTAGACGAAAACCCAGCTAAACTTGTGAAGGTTGTTCCACTTGTTCATTTATAAGCCAAGTTTAATGTATCTATATTTATGAACTGTGACCTCAGACGGTCTGGTGTCCTCGAATGGCAAGTAAACGACGGATTTGACATAAAATAAATCCTGTAGAGGAGGCCAACTATACCTAATGGTGTTAATTTACAAATCTTGCTATATAAAATATTCTTTCTTTAATCTCGAGTTAAAAGGAATGAATCGTGCATGATGAACGCAGGTTTTAAGGGCATCTCTGCCTAACATAGTATACTCTTGCATAACAGTTTAATTTTAAACCTTTTACTGCAATGTAGATATACACATTCACAAAGCTTTAATTTATTTTCACATGCAGTCGGCACCGGTGCACCATCCCGCTTTGAATGTATGCTTTACTTCCAAGCACGCAATTACGATATTCATACTTTTCCAAGTGCTTATCTCGGCGTGTTACCCCGTTTAGTGCGCTTCTTACCAAGCACCGGTTGGCTGCGGAGAAGCAACAACCACGGAGCTCGCTTCCGCGGGTATTGCTTCTCCGCAGCGCACCAGTGCTTGGCAAGAAGCGGACTCAACGGGGCCAACTCGCCGCAGTCAACACTTGGGAAAACGCGAATAGTGCAGTTCTTCTCGAAGCGAATATCGAATAGTGCATTATTCGGAACTACTATTCGAAATTTCGAATATTTGCACAACCCTACAAATCTTTAAAGTAAACTGTTCTTCTCAATGAATATCGAAATAAATCTTGATAATCCCTAGAGTTATCACTGCAGTGAGGTGCTGTTCCGAAATGCAGGAAAAATAGGTAATACCTATTCTTAAAGGGGGGATCGGTGGCCGAGTGGTCTAGCGCACACCAGCTCGGAGCACGTGGAGCGAAAGCTCGCGATGCAGAACCCAGGGATCCTGGGTTCGAGCCCCACCCCTGCCCGTTTCGATCTGGATGAGCATCGTACCGGCGTGCGGTCGTGTATCACTACTGCGTGGTGCACGTTAAAGACCCCAGGCTAGCGGCTGTACCGCACTGGCTAAATTTCTCATCTACAGCTGGGAGACTCGTCGCCCCTGTGAGGCAGACCAAGTTCTAGGCTGTATAAACACATACACAACCCAATTTTTTTTTTACCTATTCTTAAATAAGACGACAAGCACATGTGGATATTAGGCCCATATTGATAACCAGTGTTTGTTTAAAGTTATTAGAAAATAAAAAAAATTGAGATTTATTTTCTGTTATGCAGTAAAATTAACTGTCTTGACATTCATATTAAAAATCGCACAAAAAGACTATTTTTTGCTCTGTTTTTAATGTGAATGTCAATTACCAACTTGTTCAGCAGACCAAGCTTTTAATTGTCTTCGCCGCTTGTATGCATAGACTTGAAATATAATTCTCTAAATTCAGTATTTGTTCATTATTGAAAGATTACCCCGGACAGCCCAAAGGCGCAACGAAGGTGTTACAGCTTTAGGAAAAAGAATTTTCGTTTGAAGAGAACATTGAAACTAAGGCATGCTTTGGGTAAGTTAATAACTAGCGGGAGTCAGATGATTATTTTCCCCATAGATCTATACAAAGCCCGTGACACAAAGTTCCTGACAATAAACTTCTTCGCAAACGAAATGCCATCTTTAACACGAATAAATTATTAAAATTGTCTTTCGCATTTACAAGAGGGAGAACCGAATGTATCAAAAGCCATAAATCTTACTATCTGCCTGTTGAGGGGGCCCTAGGTCTTTTTCATTAGGCACTTGACTTTTTTACTTTTCATTACCGATATTACAAATATAGAAATCAAATATTGTATTTATAGACTATTATGTTTTGTAGAATGCAGGTAAATCCTATCAGAAACAAAATTATGTTAAAAAATATAAGGAAAAAAGAAAGCCCACCTGGTGTCGGAAATGGCAAATGGTTTAAATAACTCAAAACGGTGAAATGTGCTATTACGCAAAACGCGTGCGACGACATTCTCATATAGCATTGATGTGTAAATGCTTCGAAAACTTTGAGTAGACATGCACGGAGATAAATATTAGTATTAAATTTATGAGATAACGACATTTGTGTTTTGAAATGCCTCTTCCGGTGTACCCTTCTTCAAACTAAAACTATCGCTCTTTGTGAAACTTTATGAGAGCAAATATTAAATTATAAACATGGTGGCTGTGATTTCTTAAATTAAGAAGCTAGAAAATATGTACACAGGTTGTGGTTTATGTACAACAAATATTATACGTTAAGCTCTCCTTGGGCATCATTACGACCACCAAATGTGCTCGCGCCGAGAAAAAAAGTGTACCTATAAATTAATCGAAGGTTTTACTTTCTTATGTAGAGATAAAACTCCACACATCGAACACATCATGTTTTCAGGTCAACTAAACAGAAGACCTCGACACGGATGTTTGTTTAATAAAGATCCAAGTTAGACTGGGCACATTCAAATATTTCGTTTAATTTTTATATTCATTCTTGATATTTAAAAGAAGAAACAACGTTCCTGCATATTAACAAAGTTTCAGACGTATTGTTCTTTAGCATTCATATTGGGTGTTCACATTGCTTAATATCTTGTATTTATCTTGCCCGCTTTTATATACACGTTCCCAGTACGTGCCTATTTACTGGGAAACAGCCTCATCACTCATCTGCACAAAATCATATTTTGTAGATAAGCCCGTTTATCGACGGAAAGTGTAGAGCCACGCCCACGTATAGCCGACTTTCAGAAAACCAAAACACCTGTCCATGTTCTGTTTTAGAGCCAGCGCCACCCTTCTGGCATAACGCGCGAAACATGAACTGGTGTATACCAACATACACCCATAGCTGTTAATCGGAAAAGCTCTATCCTCCGCCTAACCTGAACATGGAGAGATTGCAAAGGCTACCAGCGCGAGAAGAGCGGGAGTGCTCATGCGCTGCATGAGCGCTCGTGCAGCCGAGGCGCGTTCCAATGCATGGAGCTCGCACTTGTAGCCTTTCCGCTTTGTCCATGTTAAGACGAGGTGAGTGTAACACTCCTCTTAATATTTATTTTCCGATTCTTTCTCAGGAAGCCACTATACCGCGGGAGTAGCCGTCGCTTCTCTAATTTCAGCTAGAAAAACAAGGAAAGTTGTCCGGCCCGGCGGTAATCTAAAACGACGTTCGCGTCATCTCTCGCTTCCGTAGATTAGGCGCCATGTGCACACTCGGGAGCATTGTGCTCATTCGAGCCCATCCTTAAGAGCGTCCAAGGTCACTCGCAATGCGATGCACATCCGCCTTCAAAGCTGTTCTCAGCCTCTCTTACGAAACGCCAAATGCCATTTTTTTTAGCTCTCTCGAAGGCGTGCTAATCGCCGGCTGACGGCGACGTTTAAGCCGAGTAGACAGAGCTGATTTGCGTGGCGCCACGTCGAAGTTATATATGGGAATACTTCATACCTATTCCTATCGGAGTGCGCACTACCCCAATGATTCATGCCTGCCCTTCGGAAGACACAGGGAGAGTCAGTATAACGCGTTACTTGTAGCTTGTTCCTTCTTCGGTGATCCAGTAAGTGTCTGCGCTAAATTTTGTTGTGCGGAAAGAAACGAGGAACCCATTTGACGTACGTGTAACCAAATAAAAATATTTTTATTTTTAGTTTACGTGCTGCCATTGCCGCGGCACCTTCCGGAACAGTAATTTTGAGGGGTGTGCGAATATTCGCCATTTTCGAATTACGAATCCAATACTACCCTATTCGATTCTTTAATCGAATCGAATAATAATTTTAGAAAGTTTCGAATATTTTTTGAATAATTTCCGAATAGTCGCTATGGTGTGGCGCCGCGAAAATCCCTTCACAGGCGTCCCACAACGCGCCGGCACGACTGCCATACATGCCCGCAAGATGGCAATACGTACCCTCTTCTAGACAATGATTGTCGTCGTCGGCAGCAGCAGTTCCTCTATATATGTACGTTGCTGTTGCCTCCATTATAAACCACTGTGTTAAGTTTAACCCGCATGTAATCGGTTTGCCGAGAGACGACACAGGCGACGTCGACCCGCTTCGCTGTCGCTCGGTCAGTCGCGCGATGAGGCAAGCCGCATGAAAATGGCTTGAGCAAGTGACCAAGGCGATGAGGATGTTTTCTACAAATCGAAACACCGAACGACGCGACGAGCGACAGTGAGAAACATCCGTCGCTCGCCGCTGACTCTCGCCGCTGTCGCTCGTCTCGTCGCTCGCTAAATCACTTATATGCGGTTCAGCCTTTAGGGACCGCTTTTGCACGAAACTGCTTGCACGCTTTCGAAAAGCGTGTCGTGGAGACGCTTCAGAACTGGTTGCAACGGTACCGCCGCTCTGTATGAGCGAATTAGAAGTAGTAGGAGCAGGAAGTTGTACCAAGAAAAAGCGGAGTCTGCAAGTTTTTGGGCCGCTCCCACGCAACCAATTAAAGATACCACGACAGCCGCGTGTGTCAAGTCTTTCCCAACACTTTCCATGGTTGTTCCACTTGTTCAGCGTGTCAAGATAACATAGTGTGCCTCCTTAAGCTCTCCCCCCCCCCCCCCCCCCCCCCCGCGAAAATGTATCACGACAAAACTTACGTTCAGCCGCTAGATCTATCAGGACGTAAGCACGCACGGGAACTATACTCCGTTCACACCTAAGCTGAGACTTCAGTGGAGGCTATGTCCTCCTTAGACTTGTCATGCTCTTCTCCTTCGTCGCGTCATCACGCTTCCGCCCTTACCCACGCGCAGAAAGCCGGGTGAGGGGATAAGAGGGAGGCGGCTGATTGGTCCGGCGGGCACGTACCTTCGACTGCAGTCTCAGCTTGGGGTTGAGCGGAGTATAGTACCTAGATCTCCCTGCGCGACCAGAAGCCGTTCTGCTTGGGGAGTTGAACCAAATTTCCTATCCACCAATAATAGAGAAGGCGCCTTTCCCCCCAAGACGTCATGATCCACGCAGCGCCACCAACCTGGCATCAGCATCGCCGCCAGAGCGTCTCGCAGCGTCTCGCAACGAGCGCACGCTTGCACGCTGCAACACAAAGACGGACCCGCCTGCCGCCTTGCGGTGGCTCTAGTTGAGATTCAGCATGTTTACCGCTCGGGGCAGGTAGAAGATTTCCTAAAAATGACGTCATACGCAGGCCATGTTTTTAGGTGCTAATGGTTCCACGCTCCACACAATTTTTTTATTGATTCGACATTGTTTTACGCCGTGCCTTTTTATTAATAAAGAACAGAAATTGTTTCACGCAGTTTTTATTAGATTATTTTGCTACATCA
The DNA here is from genome assembly GCF_016920785.2 of Ixodes scapularis. Taxonomy (NCBI): domain Eukaryota; kingdom Metazoa; phylum Arthropoda; class Arachnida; order Ixodida; family Ixodidae; genus Ixodes; species Ixodes scapularis. Next base: position 4,966,966 of record NW_024609841.1, read on the forward strand.
ATTGCTTATTTGCACTTAGCTTACTGGTTTTGTTTTCTACATTTGTATGCTAATGCACTCTGCTGCTACGAAAGTGCACCAAAGACGAGTCAAAATGCCGACGTCTGCTTCTTTTCATTTCTTGCTTTTATTGTTGGGTGGAAATAATTCCATATTAAGCGTTTAATTGATGGCACTCGGCTACTTAAAATTTCTAGATAAGTGAGGCACTCCTCCGTGCTTCTTACTATACTTCCTTTCATCTTACGTCCAGGCGCAGCCGACGCTACAAGCTGATGGGACCAATCAGACAACGTCTAAAGCGACCATCATAGTGATCGTCACGTTTTTGTGCGTGTTAAACAGAAAAGGCCTGGAGTGTTGCGCTTTTAACGCTGCTTGATTGGTCCCATTAACTCGTAGCGCCGACTGGCGCGACGGCGCAGTGTGTTCGAAAGAACGTGGCGAAAATACCATGGGGCAATATCTATGCAGAAGCTTCAAGTACACGGGGACAGAAACAAAACAAAACAAAAACACTGACCAGTGAGGCTCATGTCGAAGGCCTCGGTGTCAATCTTCCTCAAGTCCTGGACAGTCCTCCAGGTAAGCGTGACCAGCTGGTTCTGCGACAGGTCCACGGTCGCAAGGTTGGGAGCTCCCATGAACATTTGCGCCGGCAGGACGCGCAGACGGTTCAACGAGAGGTACACGATGGTTAGGTGCAGTAGACCGTCGAAGGCCAGTGGATCCACCTCGGAGATCTCGTTGTACTTCAGGTCAAGCTCCACCAGGGACGACAAGCCGCCGAAGACCCGGGCTTCCAGCCTCTTCAGCTTGTTTCGAAACATGTCGAGCCTGAGGACCCGCGACAGGCCCTTGAAGCTGTGCTCGGTGAGGGCCTCGATGGAGTTGTCGCTGAGGTCTAGCTCTTTAACCTTGCCCAGGCCCGCGAAGGCGAAGTCCTCTATGACCGTCATCTTGTTCCGCTCCAGGAACAAGTGCGTCAGAGACGGTAGGTGAGACAGGGCTCCTGCGGGCATCTTTTTTAGCTTGTTGTCCGCCAGTTCCAGCTTCTTGAGGCGAGGCAGATGCGAGATGCAGTCCGTCTCCAGTTCCGAGATCTCGTTGGAGTCGAGGGACAGCACGGCCAGTTTTGTCAGGTTGTAGAAGGCGTGAGTCCTCAAGACACCCAACTCCGCCTGGGAGAACTTAAGACGCTCCAAGACTGGAGCATGTGGCAGGACGTTGGAAGGAACAAACTTTAAGTGGTGCTCCTCACTGAGCGAACTGAACACGATCGAGACGATGGACGGCTGCTTCGCGAGGGCCTTGAATACGATGTCCTCTTCGGCGATCTCCTTCACCACGTAGCAGGTCACTTCGGTCGCGTCATCGGTGATATCGTCTGTGTCACAGCGGCAGTATAGCGCTTGATCGATTAGATTGCAGAGATTGGGAACGAGGTTCTCGGCTTCTGAGGCTCGCGCTTGGAATGTTGCCGTAAGGAAGATTAGGAAGAGCGTGAGATACCTAAACCGAAAGAAAAGCGGAGACATTGTGAGTATAAGGTGATTATCGAACGAACTCGATGAGTAAAACTGCGGATACAGTACACTTTAAGGTACCGTTTAATTCATGTATGATTCATTGCATAGATTAGTCCCGGGTGCATTATATTCATGTAGTATTTAAGATATAATTCTGTATACGCTCTCACAAGTCCCAGAGCGTACGCTTCCCTACAATGCTCTCCGAACAAAAATCATCGGTATTCCTTTAATTAGCTTAACCAAACAGAATGGTAAATGGCACAGTATACACCAACGATCAGTCTCCGTGGCAAGACAAGTTTTGCCGCTGAGAACGCATGACGAATGGCTGAACAACTTTCTCGTTGTGTGAATTAAATAATGGAATACCAACAACTGCAGTCGTATTCACCAGGCATGACTACTCAGCGAGAAACGAACGACTAGGACTGGCAGTATTCCTGGGATCAAACTTGATCGCCGCAAGGTGGGATATTGCTCAGGAGTAACAAGCGAAAGTGACTGTAAAATAAAGTCACGCAGGCATGTACTCAGGAAATGCTACTGGGTGAACGAAACATTTATCGCGTAAAACGTAGACATTAATTAGGTAAAAGTAAACGTTACAACTATAGGGCTTTGCTGTATACAGATCTGATTAAAAGGAAAATTGAACATCGAAAGACAACATGAAGAAAGCCGGATTGTAGGCGACGTAATGAAGATGGAAGTACTCTTGAATTGCGGCCTCTCTCCTCGTTCAGTGACCTGTTGGGATCATTTTAGCGGCAGCTCTGTCCTCTAGACAAGGCGATACCCAGAACATTAGCACTCTAAGATATTCCTACGCGTCTACTTACTCGCAAAACGCTCGAAGAGCCAATCTCTGCGATCTACGAAATCAGCTCAACGAATGATGAGGCGGAACATCCGCTTAGAGCTCAAAATGAAGTATACGCTCTGGCGTTACGCAATGCAAGCATGACGCTTTGCGTTGCGTAATGCCACAGCGCGGACTTCATTTTTATTTCTAAACGGATTTCCGCCTCATCCTTCGTTGCGCTGATTTCGTAGATCGCAGAGATTGGCTCTTCGAGTGTTTTGCCGGTAAGTAAACGCGCAGGCATTTCTTAGGGTGTGTTGCTACATTTCCTACTGGAGTTATCCATCGGCGTTCTGAGACAATATTTGCTTGGTTCAAGATGGCGATTGGCGGTGATGGGACTAGGACACGGCGCTGAGCGCTAGCCGCCCACTAAACACAGGCTAAACTAGACCTACTCCTTCACTAAGGTTTGTTAGTCACATTCTAAAGGGGGCCCATTTTGATACTTGCGTTTGCTTAGAAATGAGCTCTTGGGGTCTCTCTCGACAAGACTGAGCGCTTGCGTTATTCATGAGGTGGCCCTGGAACTACATTTGACTAGAGCGAAGGCATCGTGATATTTGGGAGATCAAATGTACGTGCGTACAGGGGTCTAAAACACGCGGCCCGCGACCTTCTGGGATGCGACTGCGAGCCCCGTCCCTGTCTCAAGTGCTACATGCTCCGAAGTCATAGGTTCATATCGTCGATTTATTTCCGCTCGGTAAGAGGCACCGCTCATATAATGTGTTCACACATTTTTCACTTCTTCATTATCTTTTGGACTAAATATTGCATTGTATAAATATTTGCTTCTCACTCAGCGCTTTCTCATAAATTAACCGATACGGCAATACCCCTACTTCGCTACAAGCGCGAGCTCCTTACTCGAGGACGCAGCTCGACTGCACCAACTCTTTCTCACCAGGAGGAACTACCAAAAATCGCCAGGAAAGCAAAAACTGTCGTATGAAGAGACACTTAACATTAAAACTAGCGTGTTGGGAAATATACTTAAACAATCAGAAAGAATAAACACGAATTCGGGACGAAAACAGACGCACACATGCAACAGACGCATACAACAAAGAGTAAGATGCGTCTGTTGTATGTGTGCCTCTGTTTTTGTCCCGAATTTGTTTATTCTTTCCGATTGTTAAAGAGATACTGTTTTCCATTCTCGTTGAGTCTAATTGTGCGACAGGGCAAAAACAGTAAGGTTGGTCTCGCTCTATCAAGAAATACCAGCACATTGTCCTTTTCGATTGATTTTGTCGTCACATCAGGTGTGGGCCCAAAATAAAGCAAGTCAAAGTTAGAGATGTCACTGAAAAAAAGGCAAATTTACTAGAAGCAGAGAGCACGAGTTTCCTTCTTTCGAAACCCAGAAAAGGTTCCTGAAACATGAGGCGAAACTACGAACGTGTTACTAGATAACAGAAAGTATAAAACCGAGAGAGGACGAAACACTGTCTGTTTTATACTTTCCTTTATCTAGTACTTTGTACCAACACGCTCGTTAGGAATATAATACGAACGTGGGCTGCGCGTTCTCTCTTAGGGTCAAACTTCCCACGGAGCAGTGTCCACGGTTCTTATCGTCCACTCGGTCGTGGCCGCGGGTGCGACTGCAATCAAGAGAAAGATATAGTGCATTCTGAACGTCGCCGTGACGACACCGTCACTTGCGTTGCCCTTTCAGTTACAGAGGGTGGCAAATTTCAACTCTAGCGTGCTGAAATGAAATACTTGATTACATCCTTACCTAGAAATTATGATTGGACAATATAGGTTAAGCACATTGCTTCCACTAGGGGAATATTCATGGCTAAGTGGTTGGTCAGAAGAGCTATCAATTATCGCGCCCAGGCTTATTTAAAAATTTCGGTCAATCATGTGTCCTTATTCTTTCCAATTTATGACCACACTCTCTACATAAGCGACTCTGGGCTTAAGGCGCTCGAGACACGGGTGGTAAATACCGAGTACTTACAGTACCTTCCGCTACACTATCGTTATGGTCAACGACGTATTTAGTCGGCGGTGACAAGCTCCTCCTTCGACGCCCTTCCCCCTTTCCACTTAATGGAGCAAACGCCGGAGAGGAGGCTAGTCCCTCCTCGCCTCGTCTCGCCTCCTCTCAACACTCCTCACCGGCGTTCGCTCTGTTAAAGGGGGAAGGGCTAAGAGCTTAGCGGCAGGAGCTTTCCCTGGTTTTCTTAACTTGCAACAGGGTATGGTGACGTCTGGTGCTTACGTCTGCTGGTGTTTTGATCGCATGGCGCGCTAGTACACACCAAGGAGCTTCTGAAAGGAAAGAGTAAGGTTGACCTTCCGATCCGCCCCTAGCAATTTATTCTAAGAAACTTCAAGCTTTTTCGAATCATCTAGTGTCGATGGTCTGCCACTTCCGACACAAAATTCCAGTAAAGCCCTATCAAATATTTTGTTCGAACGTAGCAAGAATGAACACGCACCAAAAAACATTTCCTGCAAAGTTCAAGAACGATTGAAGTGTTATTTATCTTTGTGGCGCCAGTTTCATTCACTATCATATGTTCAAATTATTTTTGTATTATATTTTATCGCAGAAAAGTCTACTGCACGTAAAGAAGAGTTTCACGATTGTGAAAACAATTTAACATAAATGTGCCTTTCAAACTTGCATCCCTCCCCCCACACCTCATTCCATATCTCGAGTAAGTTCGTGTTCTACCCCGTCAGCCTCATTTTATTATTTGCAATGAAAACTGTCTTGCCTTTCTAACTTTTCCCGGGGGCCTTTCTGACGGCAGTGAAACGCCGCTTCCGCGGACGTGAATGTCGAGGAATGCAGTCTCTACTGGCAAGAAGACAGCTTCTTTGAGACGTCATACTGGCTTTGTTCCAAACGCCGTAAAGATTAATCGAACCCCTCTTCGGCGAGCCGGGGCAGTTTTCTAAACCTTCCAAATTTTTCTCCAAGCTGGGCCCCGTACGGACTTCGCTAAATGAATGAGCGACGCCGTAAATCTTGCCGTGATGAAAAGGAGGCGCATCGCGAGATGCGAAGCATGAAGTAAAACTATCCGTTTACGACAGAGACATAAATTAAGCCTCGCGCTATAAAGTACACGCTGTAATTTGGTTATACAAGTCAGACGCACAAGCAACTGCTTTCTCATAAATTACGACCTTTGCTACGAAGAGGAAGATACTTTCGAAGTTCCTCGCATCTATGACAGCTAAAGCGACTGCATGTGTGCCTGAAGCTTTTAAGCTTACATAAGAGGCGTCCAAGGTTATTGGCTCTGCACTAGTGGAGTGCTGTAAATGTTTTCTGCCTGAAAGGTCGATCAGCAAATCCCTCAATCTCTCATCCTTAAATTAAATTATTGATTTCGTATTTCAAAAATATTCCCCCAAGGATTGAGAGGTATCTTTTTTTATCACTCATTAAAATTTACTAATAAGGAGTTAGTAGATTGTTCCAGTACCTCCGAAAACGATACCCAATAATAATACTGTCCCGTAGCCGCGCTTGTGCACGTGATTAATTTAACTTCTCTGTGTCTTTTTTTTTTTTTCGCGGAATTGCGAGGTTTTTTTTGGCCGATGCTGATCGTCTCTACGGCACGTTGCATGGTTTCTACCGGAGTCTGGAGGCCAAAAATGGAGGTGACAGTCGAGAGGCACCGACGAACGTGAACGCTGCAACGGTACACTTGTTCTAGAGCTCCACGTCGGAGGTGTTTTGTGATGTAAATGCCTTGTTTTGAGATCTCTCCTTAAGAGGGGGGGGGGGGGGGGGGGGGGGAGTTAGTTTTGTCCTGTGTATAACTGTTCTTGTGATCCTGGCTTCGAATGTCTTTTGCATTTTTTATGCCACTCTTGCGAAATTTGTTCGATAGTGTTTTGCCTTGCGTGTGCTGTTGATTGTGGGATGTCCATGTCTGCTTTGTAATCCGAACCCTTCCATTGGTGCTAAGAAAAAGATTGGTCGCCTAGATGGCCCCGATTGCTGCTAAACTCACTGATCTCCACCATTGGGGGCTTGATGGCGCATAGCTGCTTTCCCAGCCTGGCGCAAGTGAAGCCACCGGAAGTTCGATGCTTGTCCCGGAAGTCGGGCGTCTGCTGGGCTTCCTAGTGCATTCAGTCAATAATTTGGTTCATGCTTTTTTGTGCCTTTAATTGGGTTTAATGCTCCCATTCTTAATTAAATCCTGAGAATAAGGCATTTGAGCGTGGGACATACGTACACTTGATCAACTAGAACCTCAAAATGTTCACATCGAATGGCTTCTCAGGAGACTTCGCGGGTCCGCATGTGTTGTTAATCCGAAAAAAAAAAAAAAAGAAAGAAAAAAAAAAGGCTTTTTTGGAACGACAAACGAAAATCAAATCGAGCGCCCTGAACGCTGTTTGATCCAGCACTCGGAAGAGTAAAATAGCCTGTCAAGCGCTTACTTCTCGGTCAAGCTGCTTACTTCCGGTGGCTTCATACCTGCGTGCTCAATGCGTCATCCAGCCCCTATAGTGGATATCAGTGGCTAAACTCAATGTAAGCAGCCGCTAAGCTTTTGATCGTCACTCTGCCTCTAAATGCAAACCTGCACGTCTGACACTCCTCCGGCTGTGAAGTCTTCCGCCCGCTAACTCACAAACTTGTGACCCCTTACTGCCGTGGAGGAGTTCGACTCGCCCGCCTCTGTGTGTATGCCTGCTTGTCAAGTTGGGCTGTAGCCGGGCCACCCGCTAGAAGTTTGTGATCGAGGAGGACGGCAGGGGAAGTCACCAGAGTTAGGACTCTTTCCCGAAAATGTTTATTGTCCGATTGTCTAATGTATTGTAAAAGGGCTTTTCTAATCTTCTTCGAATAAACAGATATATTTGTATCAAAGCAATTCAATTAAGTAGAAAGAGAAACCATTCAAGTTTTCTTCACTGCAATACGGTGCATGGAAAAGGCTGCCTGACGAGTATGAGGTATCGTTATCGGAGTTATCAGAGCGATCTACTAAAGCTGCCTAATGTTTTAGTTTATCAAAAAGCGGAGCGTATCATCGAGCACTCGTTTTTCTTTCTTTCTTTGTCAAGAATCTTTGGGATGCAAATTTTAGTACTATAACTCGTGAATATAAAAGAAACACCATAGGGTAGAATTCCCTTGCCTTAGTTTCTATACATGGCATGCCCTTGACGTCATCACTCTGCGCTGACGATCATTCTGGATCATTCCTACTTGTCCTTGTTGAGAAAAACAAATGCATTGCTGCGAAACATGTGCTGTGGCATGACAGCAGATATGATGTCATTGCGAGCCATGTATCGTTGCTTCCATCGAGCGAATTTTCGGAAGGGCGGAGATCAGTCGCATTGTCCTGGTCTAAACGAGCGTCGAAGTGCCGTAGTCGCTCACCGAAATCGGCGTCATGCGGGCAGTCATGTTCGACTTGATTACGGCACGGCAGAGGCCATCCCCTGATACAGGGCAACCTTTGCGCCGCATAGGGTGGAAACCAGAGCGAGCAAAGGGAACATATGGTTGCCAAAGAAATATCTGTCAAGATGGGAAAGATGTTGCTCACAAATCAGTCATTATGAGACTGGTTGCAACAGTGCCCTGTCGCTCTAACTTTGTGTCTTTTTTTTATGCCGACAAAATTTTTTTTTATCTAGAACGAAAAACGAGTAAGCTTATTTTTATAGGTGCTCACGTCGACGATTAAAACCAGTATATTATTATTTACACAGAAGTAAAATTAAATTAAAAAGGCCCAGCGCAAATTACGAGATCAATCTATTGAAGGGGCAACTCCGAAAAAAATAGTTTTGACAAAAATGTCAAAGAAGTTTTATAAAGACAGCAGATACGTAACGGGACCCCAAAGCCGTATTTTGATCATATAGACGCTTCATCAGCGTTCATCGTTGATTTTTAGAAGCAGTTGGTAACTAGCAATGGCATTATGGGTTCACACTATGAATATTTTACTAGGTACGACATCAAGTTGTTCGTAAACTATTTACTAGGTACGACATCAAGTTGTTCGTAAACATGTGAGTTGTGACCCAGCACGAGCATTTTGCCAAACGAGAGCCTCATTCGAAAAACGAGCCATGTCCAAAATAAATCCAACAGCTAAAGCGGAATTAAAATGGATGGACGCGGCGGCGCCCCCGTTTTGACAGCGCCCTGGGCGACCGGCCAGGCCGCCCACCCGTATAGTGCCGGCCCCCTGTGCAGCACACAAAGCTCGCACTTGAACTCATCGGACTAGTCGTTCTTGCGATGAAAGACAAATTCCGCAATGGAAAATGGGCGCTGCAAAAGCTACGTGCACAGCATTAAAACAACAATGGCAGCTGGTCCGATATTGGGCAAGTTTGTTTAGGGGCTATACACAGGACGTCGTATAGGTAGTCGTTGTTTGCAGCGCAGGCTCCAAACTAGCTCCTGCTTTTTGTCTGCCAAGAACATGGATCATGATTGGGTCGCAATGCTCGCTAAACGCGCATAACCCTGCATTCCTCCCAATCAAGTTAGTTGTTCTTTGTGGACGAAAAATGGGCATAGTTCCCAGCACCCGCTGATAACGACTTTCATGGATACGGCGCCCCGTGAATACCTCCGAGAGCTAATTAGCACTAACTTAATTCCGATCTGTCCCAGTTTCTACGCGCCTGACTAGATATGCATAACCGTGACAACTTAATGGCAAGAGGTAATGCGTTAATGTAGAGAAACACGCGGGCAGGTTTCCTCGGTAAACTACAAATGACACCTTCTGGGGAGATTGGAATTCCGCCCGCTCGGAATCGAAAACGCGCGCGACCGCAAAAAGAAAATGAAAGAAGGCGTATGCTATTTCCAAACGAAAAATGAAAAATAGTAATCAGCGTAGCTCTGGTTGTTAAAAGTTGTTTGGCCTACGTTTTGGCGAAGAAAAAACCTTGGCGGCATTATTTTAGCAACTTCACCGAGTAATGTATTTAAAATTTTGAATTAATCAGCCCAGTCCTTCACCACAACATGCATGGCTTTCAAAATAAGAAAAAAAAAAAGAAAACACCTGAAAAAAAAATTGAAAACGCAGGTGGGCTGCAGCGAGTTTAACATTAGAAACGTTGGCAAGAAAACGCAGCAAATTTAAATAAAATCGTGGTTTACCTAAATTGAGGACGCGATACAAAAAAAAATGCTTTATCAGCAATGTTGAGAAGAAAAAAAAAACGCACGAAAACCTTTCGCTTTCTGTATCCGTGAATCGCAGCGTCTTATCATCTCGTCTTAAAGGGGCGGTGCAATGATTTTAACACTGAACGAATGTGCAGCTTGTATTTTTTATATTGTTTACTTCGGCATAAGTAAGAGAAAAAGTGCCACCATACCCCAAAATACCTCTATTTCGCTGCGCAATCACAAAATAAAAAACGCTTTTTTTCCCAACCTGCGGCCACATGGTGGCCGCAAATGGAACCTGTGCTGTGACGTCATTCGGAGTGTTTTTTGTAAGTGACAGTGTTAGGCAATTGTAAGCTTTATTTAAGGTTAAGTTTAAAAAATCTTGTTGTTTAGGCACGCAGAAACGCTTCAAAAGCATGAATTATTTGTGGCGCCATCTACCGCAAGTCAACAAAACCTGCCGTCGCCGTCATCCGTTGACGCCCGAGGCGCCCACGGCGGCTACACGAGCAACCCGGACGTTTTGTCTTTCCCTCGCTCGACAAAGTGCGTTGGTCGTGGTCCATAATATCGTACGTGGTATCGTTAAAGGGATTGTCCGGTCAAATTTTGTATTCGAGAAAATCGTTGAATATCATTGTTATTGCCTCGAGAAGCATCGTACGTGCAATATCTGAATTTTATATGCCCCTCTGCGTGAGTAATTGAATTTATACTGCTCCAATCGCATTCTAGCGTAAGCGCAGCTTTCGTTGGCAACATTAAAACTCTGACGTCACAAAACACAAAGCGAGCAGGCGAGCATTTCTGTCTCGTCGTTTGCCTGCGAGTGAACGCCTCAGCGTGCTTCGTTTTTGTTGTTGTGCTCGACTTATTTCGTGGTTGGGTGAGATTTTTGTTGTGCGGTTGGGTGCCACAACCACCGGGCAGCACATGTGAGCCAAGACATGACGTTCCACACTTTTCCGCGAGAGGTGCAGTGACGAGCAAAGTGGATCGTCGCTGTGCGTAGGGACTGGGTTCCCGTCAAGATCGAGATCCCGCTTATGCAGCAATCACCTCACAGGAAAGAGCTACGAGCTGAGCTCTAAGCGGACAGAAGGCTCGTAAGCTGAGGTGCGATGCTGTGCCAACGATAGTAAACTACGTTCATCCACTCCTCGCCCAAATCGGATCAATCAATTTGATTATGCAGCGAAACCGAAACTGTCACAGTTTCGATTCCCCTTTGACGGTTCTCCCGCTAGCCCTCTACAACGAGTGTGAACAATATTTAATTTTGTTGAGGCCGATCAGCCGGCGCGGTTGGCGCGTGTGCCCAAGTTGGGGAAGAACGGAATGAGCTCAGACGGACACAGAGTTTGAACAATGAACAATATATTTACTTGAAAAAAAAAATATATATATATATAAACATAAATTTCAAGGTTTGACGCATCGGCAAACAATACACAACAAAAAGAAAAACCTAAGGTTCCACAGCAACTTCACTAAGTGTAAACTAGAAAGAAGCAATAAAGAAAACGGTCGGCGCGCTACAGCGATACAACGGTTCAGAATACAAACAACAATGAAACGAAGGAACCAAGCCACGGACGGAGAGCAAATCGAAATAAAACGTCCGCAAAAGCGAAGTCAGCGAAGTCCGAAGTGTACGGACGGGTCTCACTGAAATTTGGTGTCGAAGGGGCATCCTCAGCCTCTCGGCGGTGGTGAACTGGCAGGAAGACCGCGGTGGTGACGATAAAGAAGACTCAAAAGATATCGCGTCGCCGGGACGCCATTCCCGCCGACTTCACCCCGCAACCATGAACGTCTTGCCCTCTTGACGACCCAAAAAGCTCTGCGCAAAAACCATCGGCTGATTCGGCTCCCCACGAAAACCGTCCCCCTCCACGGCGAAGGCCCCCCGGGGGAAACAAAAGGAGAAACAAACAAAACCGGGTTTCGTCTTCCCGTTTGTGGTCGCCGCAACGCAATTTGCCCACTGAAAAGGCAAATTGGCGAAGGAGGACGGCGAGCAGCACAAAATCGCTAAGAAAAAGCTCGTGGGAGAGTCGGCCGGCGCCAGAGTTTATGACAGAAACCAACAGCTAGGCCGTCTGGAAACAATGCCAGAAGTTGTATTTAGCACGCTTGCAGCCCGATTCTCTTTGACCCGTGTGTGAAAATGGAGCGTGACTATACGATTAATTCACCAAGCTCGCCCAAGTCAAGTGACGACATGCATTTGAACGATTCGCCGTTTGCCTTCGACCCGCGGACATCGCCTCTCAGGGAACGTCCCGCAGCCTCATCACAGATCCAGCGGATCCGCCGACATGTGTACCCAGATGCTGCTTCGTGTACCTAGGTGCAGCTTCAGAGGCGAAATCTGCATCCTTTGCCACCTTTGCTTTGCAAGCACCCCTAGTTCGATCGGTGGCTGTCGCAGTTGCACAGTTGTGTTTGCGCGAAACGGCATACGTTTGCTCGAAGCTTATAGCTGTTTGCGAGTAATATCCTGCTAAAAGGCGTGACTTTTTTTTGGACATGCTTAGGAACTGCATTCAAAGAACCGTATTTCAGTAGGGTACACCCTAGAAGATTATATAATTCGAAACAAAATACAAGACATCCATCGATCAACGCTTGTTATCCCAACCATCCGACAAACCTTTGCGTTCTGTGACGTCACGCAGCACCTACGGATGTCAGCCATTGACACTGGCGTCGCCTCGAGATCGAACCGTGCCGCCACCGTGCGGCCGAAATTGGAAACGCGCGAAAGCGGGGATACCGCCGTGCGTCGTCTGCTACGGGCGCACGCTCAGAAGCATGGATCTCGACGACGCAAGCCCGTTTTAGGCTGAGCTTGACATTCCTAATTAAATGTTTTATGTTTTTGTTGACGTTTCTTCTTACTAAAGGTTGTGTTGTATCGTTTGCCATGCGTAGAAATTCAGCAAAGCGATTATTATTAAGTCGGAGGCTTCCATAATCTTAGTGTGTTGTTTTTTATACAATCGCTGGTCCCACGTATTTTTGTTATATCGCACAAACCACGGCTTTCATAAAGCATTGAATGTTTAGTGGGTCTGTGGTTTTATTAGAAAATTAACCCGACTGATGGCTATCCCCTTCAATAGACTAATCAATCAATAAATCCGTATGTTGATTTTTCCCCGGTCATATTACGCGAAAGACGTTAAAACTACACATTTTTTTACTGGTTTTACTATGGCATAAATGGCATATTGCATTCCCATTATAAACTTCACGTTGTGAGTCCTACATAAATAAGAACACGGGAAAGCCTTTTAAAATGAAGTATTTGTTTAAGTTATTATTCAAACAGTATAATCACCCTCGGCGAAATGATAAATGGTAAACCACGCTGAAGTGGTTTACCGTGCAAGCCGGTGTCACAAAAGAAGTAAAGAGGTCAAAAATATTTAAGCAGGCATATTTTGCTCCTTGTTGACTTTCTCCAGCACAAGACTCCAATTAACCGGGAAAAAAAATTGCAATTAAAGCATTACTTGAATAATCTGAAAGTTAATCGATGAATGCCCAGTCCCGATATACATTAGGTGAGGGCGGAGGGTGATCGGAAAGTCTCGTGAAGGTCGCTAGCCCTCATCAGTAAAAGAGTATCAATGCGGCCGATGCTACCTGTGTCGTAGTGCGCGTCGTTTGTTGGGGTTGCAAAGTCTACCATGTTTGAATACAAGATTATTTAGCAAGAAATTTATAGTATTAGCCTCTTGACATCCGCGGCCCTCACCAAGAAAATTGAAGCGGGTGAACCCACACTACCGAGAAAAGCATTTAATAACAGGAACATTGCTGCGTTGCTCGGTTACACTCGTTTATTACAGTCACGGCAGATATATTAGAACAGTTTGTTTCATTTGTTTCAGTTGTCCTGCCGACCGTGCAGTTTGCAGATTTTAACAAGAAGAGACACTCACTCCTCATCGCAACGCAGTAGATTTGTTCAGACACCAACAATGTTACCTACTCTATGGCACAGTAAAAGGGCAGAGGAACTCAATAGCATGGTAATTTACAATATAGCGCTAACTTATCTTCATTCTAAATATTTACATTACTGCAAAAGCTAGACGTTAAAAAAGCATAGAAACTGCGATTTCACAGCCCACAGTACCAGTATTATGTTTTCTGGGTTATATATTTTTTTTAATTGCTACGTTGATGAACCCATACATTCATTTTTAAAGAAACAAATATTTAACATAAATGTTCCAGTTCAACAGGCATCAGTCGTGGTGATCCATGCTTTCCAACGTCTGCATAGAGCAGACGACGCACCCACAGAAGCGATTATATAAATTTGGGCCGCACGCTGGCAACACGATTCGATCTTCACTGAAGCACCGAACAGTACTGCATCCTTTTCCGCTAGAATTATTTTTCCACCGATAGTATGCGACAAAATAAACGCAAGAACCTACGCCGTCTCGCGCGCGAACGTGGAGAGCCTATGGGGCGGCCGTTCTCCTATCCCCGCTTTGATGATGATGATAGCGCGACCGTAGCGCCACCTCTAGGTTGATCTCGAGGCCGCAGACCAACGCTGGTCCAGCGCGCCCCGACTATGCACTCGATATTCCCAGGAAACCTCTTTCTGACAGGTAGCCGGTATGTTATCATTATAATAGACTTTCACGCTGACTTAAGAAACGGACACCGAAGAGAGCGGACGATGCCTAAATTACGCAATGTGCGCGTTCGAAATTGTAACGCACTTTACAAAGCCTATACAAACAATACAGGATTCAGTCCAATTGTCATCGCGTATCGCTACTATCGTTTACAAGCTGAGACCATTTACAAGCTGGGACAGTCCAATTGAAAATTTCTGGCCGGCTAAATAGTTCAGAGGTTTCCGTGACCTCCCTTCCCGTACATTCGACGACACGTTTTCGATCGGGAACGACTGCCGGTGAGTGCGACTGGCACATGATTATAAATAGCACACACATTAGGTCATCCTTTTAATTCTAATTAACCCTACCTATGGCGCGTCATCGAGCTTTCAGCTTTTGCCGGCACCCCAACACCACGGCTTACCACCACCGGCTCGTAAGGTCGATAGGCCTATCGAGAATCTAGGGTAGTGCATCCTCGGAGCGGTCCACGTCCACGCACACAATCGCCCAGTCAAGCGCACGAACGTTAAATAGGCACACCAACACGGGAACACGACACACGGCAAGAACGACAGGTTCAGATCCCAGAAATCAGCATCTCGCACATTCTGATCGGCCCCGACGACCCCGCCAACCGGATTCCCGAATGAGGCATTCGCGCGAGGGCTTCTGGGATAGCCTGCGTCGGCGGCGCCGACGTCCAACGTCGAACGTTGAGCATGTCCAAGTCCGTCGCAAGCTACGACGTCGCGCGTCGAGCTGCTCAGCGCGGCGCCGCGTTCAACTTGACGTTGGAGTATAGACACCCCGTTCGCAGACAGCGTCAGCGAGCGTGAACGAGCGCGTGAGCTCGTGGACGTTACGACGGAGTATAAACAGCCCTTTATTGTTCCTGGTGTCTCGACCTCGACTTCGACTTCGACTGCCCGCCGCGTCGCAAGCATCTTGCGCTCGACGTCGCTCAGGCCGTCCGCCCATGCCGCCTTGTTGGTCGGGAATCGACGGGAGAGTGGGAGAGCGGCGAGCCTGGCGAGCCGGCGAGCCTGGCGAGCCGGCGAGAGCTGGGGAAACGGAAGCCAGAAGAACCCAACCGGAAACCAACGCCACTCCGAATGACGTCACAGGCGAAGCTGGTGCCGCTTCAATGTTGAGTTGAGGGGTGCCAGAGATACCAATTTCTTTTATTTTTTTTAATGAAAACTAGGGCAAGCAGGAAAGAATAGTTTTCGGTCCTTCGTTTTATATGTGGCCGGGATCGATTCCCGCAATTAAATAGCCAAAGTCCGCAAATTGTTGCACCGCCCCTTTAAGCTCGTGATACCTGCGCTTCACACACACACACACACACAAAAACACAAAAAACAACGAGGTATTCTGAGTTACTGCTTGGTGTACTAGTAACTACGTATGCAGTGTAGGTTATTACCCAGTTTCAATAAACAAATTACCTCACTTAAAAAGTAAAATGTTAAATTCCTCGTTCTTTCGCAAATTGGGTAAAAGGCATTGGTCAACATAAAACTAGAAAATAGAGAAGCGGTTAAAAAAAGGAAAATAGATTGCTGAAAGGTCAACTGAAGGGAATCTAGCTACATCTGTTGGTTCTCCAGGTCAATACAGTAACTAGGATCAAACCGATAAAACTAATCTGCTGAGCAAAATATGCGGTGTAATCTTTATTGTTGTGCCTACGCTTTTTTGTTGTTGTTATTGTTTTTCGGCGCTTCGGTATTGTGACGCAAATACGGCAGATGCTTGAGTGAAAACAGCGTTGGTGTTACACATGTTTGTTCAGAGTACAATACCTAAATATAGCGTCAACATTACTCGATTGAAAGCTAACTTAAATTGGCTACTTCTTCCTGTTCCCGAAGTATAAAGAACTAAGAAAGTAATTTCATTATTACCGAAGAAGTACCGAGCTACAGAAAACGCCCAACTACACATAGTGTTCTTTTTTCATTTTAACGCGCTTTGCTTTCGTTAGCATTGGCTTTCGTCGTTCGAGAACAGCCACAGCAATGCCACGCGCGGGCCGACCACGATGTTTTGCCGGGACAGATGTCGGCACGGTGCGACGCGCGCCGACGCGAGGTGCCGCTGGAGCGGACGAAGCCCGTGAAAAATTGCTCACGGGGTTCGGGCTTGAGCTGTAACGCTTCACGTACACTGCTCTCTGTGCCAGGCGACATCGGGTCGGGTGCCAGCAAATATGCATTAATCTAGACTCGTAGCAATTGCTACTGTTGTGCGGGATACTCCGGCGGTATCCCGCAAAACAAAGTATGAAATCACTCGAAGTAACTTGCTTAACCTGCAAGGCCAGTGCAGACAAGACGCTGTCAGACAGCCTCATCAACAAAACGCTACCGACCAAGCAACGGAGAAAGAACATTGCCCGCATACACTCCCGCCCAAATAACATGTAATAAAATCAAACGGAAATTAAACTTGGTTCTCGTCGATCCATTGAGAGGCAGCACTCGGTTGGCTAATTTTTCCACTCGAAGATGCAGTTAGGACGAGCGGAACATTACCCTCAAGCAATGTCGAGCCCCGAAGACACCCGCCCGCAAAACATGCGGGCCTCTTTTTTTTTTTTCTTCTTCTTCTCTTATTGAGGGTCCGCGAGCGAGGTTCGCGATTTATTAAGTGCCCCGCAATCGGCCTAAGTGGGTAGAAATTCTAGCCGTGCGACTGGACTACATACAAGCGAGAGGGTTCCACTTCCGGTCCTGGTCGCTCTCGGAGCATCCGGGGGCAGGCGCAGTGTCCCCCGACGCAGCCCGCTCTTAGGAGGGCCAACAAGTCGACAAAAAGTCCTCGAAACCTCGGCATCCGCGTATCATCTGCAACTCCCTTATCAAGAGTACGGTTTGGCACAAACCACTCCACATGATCGTCCCCTCGACCGTTGCAGCACAAGTTTGAAAAGAATCTAATTAGGAGTGCGCGCTCTCGATCGCTTCGTCGGCGCGCCCATACTGACGAGAGCGCCCTTCTCGTGAAAATCGCTTAATCCGTTTTCTTCGAAACGTACGCTTTTCTTGGCGGCATTCGTATAAAAACCCAATATTATATGATTCTATATTATCTTTGCAGAAACGAATACAAATGTGCAAACGCTCGGGCCTTCGTTTCTCCCTGGGTAAATCAAATTTTAGGCATCAAGACGTTGAATTCATCGCTACCCTACTCCTTTAAAGAATTGCTTTCTTCTTTAAATGTACGCTTCAGACAAAGTTCTTGAATTAGAAGCCAGATTTCTTTCAATTATGTTTCATTTTAGGTACAATAAGGCGAGTAGGTCTCTCGGAATAGAAACAAAAGTACTGAAACGTTTCCCAGTAACCTTCATCTATCGCAAATCGTTCGAGCATTTTTGTGAACAAGGCCCGGCAGCGCTTCAATTGTACAGCAGAGCAGAGGAACAGAAAATCACGGCCATTTACGGAAAGACGTCTGCCAATCTCAAGGTACCCTTAGCTATTAGATCCCAACGCGTATTGCATTTCTGAGCTAGAAAGCTCTCAGCGCCTCATCATTTGCTGTTCTCTTTCCGTAAATGGCGATGATAGGTCCGCACGTGTCCTGCAAGAAAATTGGACGCAGACTGAGCAGTAATTTCTAATTGTGGGCATTTGACGGTAACTAGACGGTTCCTTTTTTGTTTTTAGTTCGAGCGGCTTGTTCCTTCTAATAATATAATTTTTTGAAGTGCAGCACACACAAAGCCCGTTCAGATGGGACACTAAACTCAACGAGCGTGTTTTTGTATTCAGTCGCGTAAAATACGAATTGCTACATTCTTTTTTAATTTTTTTTAAACATTTTTGGCGACACAATTGAAATTGTATGGCTTCTGCGATGTACCCTATTGGAGGAACAAACATAAGGGGCAAATCCGCACGCAGCGATCCGCTTTATTTGTGCGTAAATTTATTTTAACATCAACAATATAGACCTTTTGTCTTTTTTTTTTTTTTTAAGGGGACCGCCATTTTGAGAATTGCGGTGCCGACGGCGCCCGTCTAGCGGCATAAAACTTGAAATGCCGGCCTGTTCTGGCAGCACAGCTATCTGTTCTGGCAGCACAGCTATCTAGGAAGAAGGGGGGGGGGGGGGGGGGGGCACTTGACTAGACTTTGCTACGGTGGGCTACAATAACTTGGCTGCAACTTGGTCGGCTGAATCGAGCTGGCTAATGACAGGCCAGAACCTTGCTTTCTCGAAAGAACCGGGACGAAGACTGTGGGGTGCTTTGGTCGAGTTTTTACAATGAAGTATACCTATAAGGCAGAATAATGTAGTTTACGAAAATAAGCTCTAGGCATTCGATAACTGCGTCTTGAGGGGTAGCACGTAGACGGTTTCATACCTTTCCCGTGCAGTGGAGTAATAGCATTCTTTGCAGTGAAAACCTCCACGCAGTTGGAATCGGTCCTCTTGCCGTAGACCAAGTAGATGTGAGCATAAACGTGACGACGGGTCTGACACAAGGCCCTCGCGATTCATACTCTCAATCGACTGACTTCATAAACAAGGGCCACTGAGGAACACGAAAAGCTGAATAAGAACGCAGCCACACTGGCGCTGCAGCTTCTAGCGCTCATCGCACACTTTTCGCGATTGTCCCTACGCTTATTAAAATTACTTGCGCGCCAGACGACGACACAGCGATTTCCAGACAACCTTAGATTTTCGGAGATTGTAACATGGTAAACAGAAGAGCTCGGAGCTAACTCACGCACGACCTCCGTTTCTAAAATGTTCGCCCATACCCTTGGCGGTTACATATACCTGTGTCAGCGGGCAATCCAATAATGCAAAGGGTCGAGGGTACGTCAGTTGCGCGCTGGTATGGTTATGAGAAAGAGGTCTATAGGTTGGCAGTCTCTTTGGCTGCATTTACATGGTTGCGGCTTCAGAGCATCGAATCGACATTTGACTATTTTGATTGGTAGCAGAGGAGTAGAAGAGGAACAAGTAGGAAAACGGGCTGCGTGCGATTGGTCCCTGCTTGATGATTTGATGCGCTATGCTCGAATTCATAGAAACGTAAACTTTGTCAAACACCGCCCACAGTGTGTTTCCCGAAATATTGCAGCGCGCGCCAGATATCTTCTGGAGGTAAGAAAGAAAACCAAATGCTGCTTCGAAGGGCGTGCCTATCAGCGTCAAACAGGAGCGTTCAGCGACGACATTGGTCTAGCGGATATAGACGACGTAAAGCTCTATGTGTAGGGTGGCTGAGTAGGTGCCAGTGATCCTTTCAAGTGCGTGACCCTCACTCAACTTGTTGCTTAGAACGCCAGTATAAGTGGGTGGGGCGTCACATCTTCGTAACTGGATGTTAATTCCAAGAATTAGGAAGATCGCGCATCGTCGTTGCACGCTGTCGTCGTTTCGGTTCTCCAGTGGTTCAGACCAAGGACGTCATCAGCGATAGAAAATGTGCTCAAAATTTTAACTTATTTTGCCTATTTTGCGCAAAATGCATCAGATTTTTTTTTTATTATATATTTAATGCTTGCTAAAGTCCCACAGACCAGTCTGAATAAACTCGATGCAAATTAAAAAAAAAAAAAAAAAAAAAAACGTCCAGAAACGCTTTGCAGGGTCCCTTTAATTACGAGCCACGCGCACCCTTCCTTCATCCGATGATAGCATCATATACTCGACAAAAATGTTAGATTAGGTCATCGTGATTTTGATAAAAAATGTAGTATAAGTGCAAAAGTTTCTTTTTCTCTGTCAAGAACGACAATTCAGTTGCGAGAGGTGATGTGTACATCGCTGCATGGAAGTTTGATGGGGTGCGCTTTAATGCTAGTGCGAGCTACGCATTGACAAAAATAAACAAAAATAAGCGAGATACCGGAGGCCAGATTCACGAAACGATCTTACGCCAAAAATGTGCGTACGACAAAACTTAAGAACAAATCCGTATTCACGAAACGAAATTTTCGTAAGTTTTGCGCAGGTTATGACGAAATCCTACGACAGCTCCGAAGCTGTCTTACGCACTTCTTACGATCAAATCAGCATGGCCGACAGCGTCGCTCAGTTGGTCGCGACAACCAACAGATGTTTATTTTTCTACGTGCGCTTCTCACGCGTCCCGACTTCAAGCAGCGAGAGACAAGTAAAAAGTACTTGAAACAGACCACGACGAACGAACAAGAACGCTGCAGGATCCACAGACACCCGGGAAAAACTCCAAGGGCCACGAGTACGGACTCCGACCGATCGGCAGATAGGCCTAGCAGGCACTCCGACTCGGCGCAGCGATGATCTGTCGGTCCCTGGCGAAGACCGTCTGCCCACGACCGGATGGCGTGCTGAGTGGAATATGCCCGCGCGACCCTTGTGAACCCTTCCCGTAGTTTGATCGCTGACCTCAATTCTAGATTAAGAGGTCAATCTTTTCCTCTTGTCATCTCCTTGTTTTCCGAGGCAACGGTGACGAACGCTGTCGTCGAAAAGGGGCTCTCATCGATTCTATCTCTGTTTTGTGTGATATCAAGCTCAAATAAACGCCGTATGGATTACCTTCGCAACATGGTATGTACACTTTGTTATTAGTATTCCATTTTATTCCGACACGACTGCACCTCACTGTCGATCGCAGTAACAGTTGGTGGGTCGCAATGCCGGGCCAACCTTTCTTCGCCGGGTGTCACGTCAGCATCGAGTTGCAATTGTAAAGGATCGGTCCCGAAGCGCTTATCAATTCGCGGTCCAACAGCGCAAATCCAGCACTTCGATCAAACGCGCGCGTCCGCTCCGTAGTGTGAACAGGCATTTACGTGGCTCTTGCTGACACTCGTAGTTCAAACGTATCTTTTTTAACGTCGGCTCGCTCCTGCATCTCCGAGGCCGCAAAAAACGCCGCGGCGATTTGTTCCCATCTACGTCGCTTTGCAAACGACTGCGGGCCGTCTTTTACCAACGATGACAGTTGTGTTGACTTGGTAGCGATCGAGTTCGTAGCAGTCAATGGGGGTGGTTACGCATCCCGGTCTCGGCATTTGGGCGAGTTTAAATCGTGTTAGCGTCGACATATCACTGCACGGATACGAAACCCAGACCAGCGGTGGCAGAAAGGCTGCCTGTGTTTGTTATGAAAAATCCACGTGCTCCGAACGGCTCTGAACGGCTCCGAAGAAATGCCGAGCTCTCCGATTGGTTGTTCGTGCTGCCGAAGACGCCGTCGCCATAGCAACAGCTCCGGTAAGTTTTAGTTTCTCCGTACGACAACGTCGCTTTCCTCCTCTCACTTAAGAACGCGTTCGTGAATACCGATTTCTCCTCTTCTTACGATGTTCTTAACTTACGAACTTCTTAGCTAAGTTGTCGTAAACTAAGAAGCTCTTCGTGAATCTGGCCTCGGGTTTAGAAGCAGCTACCCATGCGCGCGAGTTGATTTCATAAGCTTCTAGTGGAAACGCGATGTGAACCCACTAGGGCTTGGTGCGATGTTTAAAAACATCGTATTAGTAATTCGCCAAAAAGTAAAGGAAGTTAGTCGTGATAATACTTTGCGCACTGCCGCTGCATTGTTCTGGTATAAGTGTCAACTTTAGTGTGTGCCTCTAACGATATGATATAAGCTTCTTTTTCAATTGGCGTATGGCTCGGTGACATCAACCGGCAATCCAGTCGTCGATAATAGCTAGAAAGAAAACGGTACTGATTCTCGAAGAGTTTTCAATATTATCGAGTAGATGAGTTGGCCTTTGAAGCACGCGTCGTTCCGTATCAAGGACAGATCTACGAAATACAAATAGTCCGACGCCGCATTGAGACGAATACAAAATACTAGCTAAATCTGCTTAACGGTATGTTGATTGTGCCACGCGCAGCTAACATGCAGCGAGAGCAACCTACTTCCATTTGGAAACCCAGATGATCGAGAACGGGTTTCGCCGTGTGTTCTCTTTTTCAAAAGAGCGAAAATAGGTTATTTTTATAGAAGTACAGGCATAATATACTCAGGTACATTTTTCTGTGGCTTTTCCGAAAAACAGGAGGAAAGGGCGCGCACAGCCAACATCGCAGTTCTGCAATCAGCGTATGTAAGGTGGGCGAGGCCACGCGTTCCCTTATCTTCGACCACATTGCCACAGAACGTTGTTCCCGAGGATCAAGTGCGGAGCCTGATATGTGTACGCCAGGAGTGCACGAGTTATTCGCAGGAAGAATAACAGGACACACTTCTGCTTTACCTGTGAAACCGTTATATGAATATAAAACATTATTTTTTAGGTTCAGCTCCTTTTGTTTTTTTAACTTTTGTCCAGGGCCGGCATTCCCTAACGCCGACCCTGCTCCAATCTTACAAATGACAAGTCAAAACAGATGTGGTTAGGCATTTTTATATCACCTGTTTACATTGTTTTTCTTCTATTATTATGAACTACTATACATATTTATTATTTATTTTTATTTTTTTTATTTATCTTTGTTTTTAACTTTTTGTTACTTTTTATTATTATTATTATTATTATTATTATTATCCTACGTAATTTCGGCAAGCCCCTTGCACACAATTTTGAGCTACCAGCTTGGAAATTTACTATATTCGACGGAGTTTTCTTGCAGCCACTAGGGGCAGATACAGCGAGCCACAGATAGTGGACGTGTGTTTTAGTAAATTCTTCACGCGCGCTTCGTCACGCACGAAACCGCACTCGCGACCGCAAATCTCTTCACCTTCGCCAACCGACCGGCGCTCCACTCCTGCCTCCGGAATATGCATCGGCGCACCACACCGCGACTTGGGTAGCTTACTGGGAAACGAATGAAATCTGACCAGCTGCATTAAGAAACGTGTTTGCATAATGAATTTCAGTTGAGGAAGAGTAAAAATTCTTAAGGTTCTCACATTTTCATAAAACCGTAAACGACTACATTAACGATATATAAAAAGGTATTACCAGTGGAGGTCGCGCGAACAAAGGAAATTAAATAATGTTGTCACTTCTAGCAGAAATTAACGAAAACAAAAAGAAGGTGAGACACAGGCGGGAGGGAATATGTGTCGTCCTCTTTCCGTTTTATTACTTCTTCTAGAAGTAAACTTATTACAACACGCAAGATACGGATATAATGTATTATTTTTATAATATAATGTTATACACTACTCGATATGCTTAACAATTGTCACAATATTTCTGGCTGTACAACTTGCTTCATTATGTTTACACAAGTTCTTTTTTCGAATTCTTTATTATTCGATTACCATGACAGGACTCCGAATTAACTTGGCTTTATAAGTCTTGCGCGCTTGCGTGACGATACCCCGCGAGCATAAATGATAAAACTTGTTGACGCTGTGTAGATAAAAGCGACCCTAGATAAACAGTAGCTATAGAGTGTACTTGGTATCTTCTGAGCAACCTTAACTTGCGTCGTCGCAATAATGTTACTGCAACAACGTTGGAACGTTCAAGGCAATACTTTTGTTTGTTCTCCCCCTTCAGAGGTGAGAGAATAGCAATTGGGCCGGCTCGCTTGAAGTAATTATCGGCATGTTCCCGGTTACCAGTCTTATTGCATTCGCGCTGAGCACCCTATCAAAAAGGACACGAACGAGGAACGCTAAGAGAGCTTCAGAAGGCCGTAATTTAGAACAATATTGGTGCTGGGCACAACTTCTCCGAAGCACGCTTAGCGCACGCAAGTCGGAGCAACGGGTTCCCGAATATGCTTTACTGTAGCTCCCTATTGTTTCATTGCTGGTGTTTGCAAGAAATGGGCGTATGAGCATATGCTCAGTATTATTTTGACCGTTAGTTTCATGAGGCTACTGAGCCAAAAATTGTGGCGCGATTCTGATTGCCGCGGTTCGGTTGTCGTTAACCGGCAACCGCGCCGTTTTTGTCGGTGTGACCTGTTCAAGCTGGGACAGGTGCCAGCGTTTGGTTTGGTATGAAACAAAACTGAAACGAATAATTACGCAGGAAATTTTCACTACTCTATCCACTACCCCTGCTCGACGGCATAGTTAACCCATCGAATGACATTCTGTGATCAGCCAATCAGTGCGTGCCACTCCAGCACAACCGTGCAATCGTAACGCGCGTAATCATTATCGCGAGCTGATTAGCCGGTAACGTAATGTCATTCAATGAAAACCTCATGAAATTTGCCGTGCGGCGACGGTCCATCTAATAAATGTCTACAATGCAGACAGAGGTGCAGGAACAGTGGTCGCGAAGGTGCTTGGGCCTGGCTCAGCAGAGTGTTACATGTACAAAAAAAAACAAAAAAACTCGCGTATAAAAGACATTTTCGAAAGTGTACGTGCTCGCCCCCGTGCCCTTATCGGCAGTGCTGCAATGCAGATGTTCATGAGATGTAGTATGGTTGGGATGAAACAGCTGGAGAAAGACACAATTTTGTTTTTTTCGGCACTTTCATCGATTTCGGACGTCAATTATATATTTACTGGGCCTGGTTTTATTTGTTTCTGTTACCAACGAGGCGTTGACGGCCGGCAGGACTGTATCCGCTTCACCGAAAAGGGGGCACACTCGATGCAACAATAAAGGCACATCGTCAACTTCCAAATTCAAAAATCGCTTTCAGCGCGCTTTTCAACCGGTCTACGTGGTTTTATGACCTTCGCCGAAACCAAAAGGGGCTTCCCAAAATGCCGTAATGCGCCGTCCCAAAAACAAGACAATAAGCCAGCTTTCGCTTCGCCCTTCCGATCGAGCGAATGCTTTTACTCAATGGTTCGGAAACGCCGAACACCTGACGCCGTCCCCCTGGGTGGAGAACCGTCGACCTCCGTAAACGTCGGCCGACCGCCGCCCACTGGAAACGGGTACGGACGCCAATAAAGCTTATCGCCGCCGCATCGAGCACGCGTGATCCTCGATTAGGAAAGAGAAGGAGCCCGACACGCACGGCCGGAAAGAAGGGGAAAGTCTCTGCGCGAGATACGGGCCTCTCTCGATTCGACTCCGCGGTGTCCCGATAAGGACAGCGACCGGCGAGCGTCTGAATACTCACGCCTTGCGGACGGCCGGCGGGTCGTGCCGGGGCTTTGTGGAGTGAGCGCTCATTGTCGGTTTCTTCGTGGCTTTTATAATAGGGAGTTTTCGTAGATCGTTTTCGCCGACCCTCAAGGCCCTCCGCAATCCGCTACGATAGCGGGAACTCCACAGTCAAGGCTATCGGCGCGCAGGCGCAGTAGCGACTTCTTCGTTGCGGAACGCTTAGCGGAGGCGGTAGCGCGGCATACGAAAACTCCCTATTGAGATTGTCGAACGGAACGAACTGGCGAATTAACCGCCACGGTGGTCTTCAGTCGGTGGGGCCTTTTCAGAACCCCATCAAGCCACATTGGCCGTCGCCATTTCCCGGGGACGATGCGTGAGATTCGATCAGAGGGCTCGGCGAACGCAGACGCACGGCTCATGTCCGATTCGTGGTCAGATTAAATGCCGCGCACTTCTGCAGAGCGTCTAATTTGCGTGTACATGCTTATTAGGCTCTTTCAATAGGTGCACACTTTAAAGCACTGACACCAACCCAACATCGAAAGTACATAGTCGAAGCTGGTTCGCTCCCACAAGTTCCCGAGCGTATGCTCCACCGCAAGGCACTCGGTACACCGAGAGTTGATATAGGCATGTTTGTACTTATTATTTAATTTTTTTGTTTCAACAAAGCTCCGAAGGCTGCATTACTCCGGTCTCTGCATGTGAGTTGTACAGCCAGGAAGGCATAATGTAGGAGGCTAATCGCCATGATAAGTCGAATAATTACTAATGCGTGTTAATTAACGTCTTAGTTAGGGAAAGTAAATATTTGGTTCTAACCACCAACTTGCTGACCGTGCTTGAAAACCACTAAATAAGTAAATTTTAGAAAGATTTGGAGAGCATGAGAAGCGGTGGTACACTAAGGTTACCACATGTGCTAGAGGCGCCAAGCTGGCGGTGCGGAAACGGAGAGGATGGACGGAAAAACTGCTCGGGAGCGTCGAAGTCGGATGCATTTTCGGAACCCAGGAAAACAAAACACACCCACCAAATCTTTTTTTTTTTTCTTTTTTTGCCAGGTTGAATTTTCGTGTTTTATCGAGAGAAGAATATTTGATTTACATCATTAGCCCGCACCCTAAGCGGCCACGTTTCTATGGCGAACTGGATTTTTTTCAACCTCAACGGAATATGCGTGTTTAGGCGAGGCGCAGCGGTCAAAGATAAAATTTCGAATTGAATGACCCTGCGTAGCCTGAACGCTCTCTTCGCAGTCAAGCATATACGTGTGCAACACTACGCAAACCGTAAAAAAAGGAAACAGAGTAATCTAGCGTTTAATTGCTGCTCCAAAGACGTCCCCTATCCTGGCGCTTGAGTTCGGTCGTCGGCGAGAGCACTCGCCATATCCGCAAATTTTTCAAACACACAAAAAAAGACGCAAAAAATCGCGTCTACGCAAGCGAAGATCGCTTATACTCCAGCGAAGAGGGCATGATGGCAGAAACATAGAGTTATTACAATGTACGCTAGTGGTTCAACTGGCGCTAGTGTGTATGCGACTTCCGGGAGGCAAATTGAACCAGACAGCAACCAGTCTGCTTTTGCAGTGCTCCTGTGCATTCCTATGGGAAAACGCGCGTGGAATTTGTCTCTTCGCCGCAAAATAACACGAATAACTTTTATTATTTCGGTTGTACCGGATAGTATGTACATTTATTAATATTGTAAAAGTGTAATTGCTTTAATTACAGCATTTTTCTTTACCACTAAGCGATGTTAACCTCCGCTATATTTCAGGCCCAAACCTATGTTCCATGGCAGGTATGTAAGAACGAGCGACGATTCTAAGCAAACTAACGATCGAAAGGAATGTAGAGTGTGTTCAAAGTTAGCTAGCATTGCGAAGGCGCTTATATATTGCTAACATGCCCGCCCTGCCACTCTATAAAAATGACTCCGTTGTGCATCTTTACGATCGGTTAAAAAACATTCGAATGTAAGAAATAAAGTACGTGGACTACGCAAAGTGTGCCTTTTTATTATTTGTTATGTCGGGCAGTTTTCATCGGGCACCTATTCTCTGACTTCTTGCTATTTGTAAAGATTTGGAGCGTGCGGTTGATGATTTGAACCCAGAACATGCATCTTTGCACACAATCACGAGCAGAAAGAATCAGTACATATTTATTGGAAATCGGACTATATTACGTGGTTTTCAACTTATTTTGATCACCTGCGTGCACAAGGAGTTACTTATCCAGTATTACTGCGTAGTTCTTGCCGTCCCTCTTGGTTTTCCACATGTCCTTCGTTCGTTTGACACGTGTATCCCGCATGGTAGAAAGCGCCGATGCCATGTTCGCGCTAACAGTGTCCGACAGTGCACATAAATACATGTACGAAGCGGTTTTAGCACCGGTTTTTCATGCCACGAATTTCAAATAAAAACGCCGTAACTGACCAGTTATTTTGTCTGCGTGATTGAGAAATGTTCCAATGTGCCTAGTACGTAGGAATTATTCGTGATATTTGCTCTTATAATCGAGCGCAGCGAGAAAATTCACTCGCTTTTCCCCATAGAAATGCATTACCGGAAGTCAATTTCCGACTGGTTGCTGTCTGCTTCAATTTGCAGCAGCACACTAGCGCCACTTGAACCTCTAGCGTACATTATAATAACTCTATGGGCAGAAACAGTTCACCACCATGTTCAGAAATCTACGTAACTGAACCGACACGGCGTTTCAGTTCCGGTAAGTATTGGTATTGTATAGAGAGCAACACGCTGTTAAAGGAACGTTAGGAAGTTTTAGTAGACCGTGGTTTCCCCTCCGCTACACCCTTCCGCTACCCGGAACTCTACAGTCGAGGCCATCGGCACGCCGGCGCAGTGGCGGTTTCTTCGTTGTGGAGGGTAAGCGGAGGGGGAAACACGGTCTACTAAAGCTCCCCATTGACAGGGTATACATGTTTGCCAAGATTTCTATTTTTACATGACATATGAGAGACCAACTACCTTAAGCACAATTGGCGGCTCGAAGTTCGCTTTCTTTCCGCCCCGAAACCACCCACCGAGAACTGGGGCACTAACCTGGACACTTGGCGAAAAAGTCGGCGTGGAATCCGGCGGCCAGGATCGGCCAGCGCAGCGCTTGACTTTGGCGCCGTCCAATCACGGCGGTCGATTTCCTCGAAGTCAAAGTGTCCAGATTAGAGACCCTGGCCGCTTTTGGTCGCGCTCACTCCCCCATAGAAAACTGCACGTGGCCACGTGCAGTTTTCTATGGTGTAGTAGACACACGCACCACGCACCAAATATAATCAAATTCGTGGGTCATCGAAGGCACACACCCAATATTAAAAGAAAATATTAAACAAATATGATACCCATTGTTTGTCTAAAATGGCGAAAATACGTTGAGTAATATAGAAAGTTGCACATAGAACCGGAAGCACTCTGTGCATTCCCTGCATAATCCTCAACATGGCGTCGTACCGCGAGCGGCGAGAGTCGCATGATGGACGGCTAAACGAGGCGGACGAAGCGAGGGCGGCGGACCACGGGCGTGGGAACTCTACTTCAGAACTGTTGTTCGCGGTACTGGCGAACCTCTCTATCTTTGATTGAGAAATCGTTTACCAATCAGAACACTTAGGATGTATTTCCGTACGACACGCCCGACCACCGAGTTGATTCGCGCGAAGACGACGCCGAGTCGTCGTCCCTTCTCTTGTCTCAAGACATCGCTCATCTTACGAACACGAATTGGTATGAGAGCTTGGAAAACGCACAAACGTTTTTTGTTGCGACGTGTGAATTTTTCAACTGCCTCGCACGGCCGGGAAAACGAAGGAAAAAAAAAAGAAGAAAACGCGGTCGGGTGTAGCCACGTGACATCCGGCAGCTCTCTCCTCCGTTACATTTCTCCTTCCTTCCCAGTCCAGTTTCGGTTTCGGTTTCAAGCGGTTGCGTTTTTTTCTTTACTTTTTCAGAACTATGCGTGGCGCTGTAGCAAAATATTGATAGGGTCATCTTCCGACACCATATTAAATCGCCTGAAAAAAAAAATGAAAAAAAAAATGTTGGGGTGTCGTGTCAGTGACCCCTTAACTATGAAGTTTGGAAGCTTCTGGAAACGGCATGACGCTACGAGAAGTGAAGCAGAAGGAGACTTCCGGTTTGAAGGGCACGCCCGCAACGATGACAAAAACCAAAAGACGCCATTGGGCGGAAAGGAGAGCTGATGTGGCGCCAACAGCATTTATGTGCTTTTTTGGTCACTCCTGGTGGTGCATTCTCACTTTTACTTCTGGCTTCACTCGGTGTTTTCTCGTCTGGCTGGCTTGAGCCGGTATGTCGCCTCCTCTTCTTCCTTCCTCGAAACTGTCAGCAAACAAGCAGGCGCTTGCCCACACCAGGTGGGGACACTGCGCCTGCGCAGAAACCAGCCTCGCCCGAGAAAAAGCGTCTGCACATGCGCAGTGCCGACCGCAGCGACACCGCAGTGGCCTCACGTCAGGAACTTGAGTTCGTGCATGCGGCCCTACGGTAGCCAAGTACATTTGTTACTTTCTTTATCGCGAGTCACCGCAATTGAGACCGAATTGTGCGTCATCCCGGTAACGAGTTCTTTACAAACCAAGAAGCCTCGGCTTTAGGAGACCCCTCTTTGAAATGCGTGGCGGCCTGACCGGGAGAGTACGTGGGATCTTTGAGAAGCGCGTCACGTCGGCGACACGCCCTGATCTGCATGCCGAGTGCCCTCGTCCTCACACCTGACATTGAAGCGGAGGCTACGTGCGGGCCTGCAGACCTGGAAAAGTTACTTTTAGGAAGTAAATACCATACCATTGCAGTTACTTGACCTGTTACGAAATTAGCTACAAAGTACACGTAGTTACGAAGTAGACGTAATTACACTCGTTTTACAAATGCTTCTATATATGACCGAGTTCTGCTCGCTAGTGCAGGTTATGCAATCTAATGACGTCGATGGTGCTGCGATATCTGACCAAGCGTTCAGTTTTGCAACTTGATTATTTTTAGATAAATCATCTCCTGTATATATCGTCACTTTTTTTTTTTTAGATATAGAAGTGAAGGAACATACAAATTCCTCCGAAAATCTTGTTATCTTACTGTTGCATTTGGGGCTATTATATTGTAACGAAATTAATATTTAGTTCCTTAACTAGTCATATTAGTTTATAACTGAACTGGTCGAACCAATGAACTGTCAGCAATAAGCCCCTCGATCAGAGCACACATTGTACGCACAGCCCGCAGCGAGTGACATCAGTCGAAGAATGCAAGAAAATCTGCTCTGTGTCAGACGGCTTGCATCCTACACATCACAGTGAGCTTAACTACAAAAAAAGAATGTAATAAGATCTGCAACCGAGAAGACAACAAGGCGGTGTGAGTCGCCTGGATTACAAGGAAGTGATCGATCATCTTGGAGTGTTGGGAAGCTGCCCTGCCTTAGAAGCTCGTTATAAACTGAAGGACGTTTGCATGTCAAAAATTATTAAAACAGATTAGACATCCAAATAATTACTAAATTGCCTAATTAAATCCCTCCACTGAATGTTAGGAGAAACACGTTACATTTTGTTTATATATTAAGATAAAGTGAACAGTGGCTAGCATTACTCACTAGCATTACAACTTCCGTCGTATCTGTCGTTTCCGACAGATGCGACGCAAGTTATTTAAATGTCAGCATAAACAGAGCTCATTGATGCTCAGTTGATTTTAGACTCGCAAGTAACCGCAATAAACTCTGCAATGCCGATAGTGACACAAACACCCAAACAAAAAGTGGTGCGGTACCAATACCGCTTGGAAGACAGGGCCTGCGCCTTTCCCCCCAAGCGTAACCGCAAAGCCAGATTCAAAGGGTGCGCTTTTACTAGAAATTTCTCATTCACCGACTTAAATGTGCGCACTGCGTGCATGCGAGTTTTAGACTCACGTATGCGCACTGCGCATATGTGAGTCTGAAACTCTCCGCTGTCTCATAACGAACGCGACGCTAGCACGCGGCAAAGCGGCAACGAAGAACGCGCCTGGCGCGTTGCGGCGTCTCTCGTCGAGCTTCGACTTGCTTGCCGCAGTGGGCCAGGTCGGAGATCCACTCACGATGACGTCAAGCGCAGGCCTTGTCTTCTAGGCGGTGTTGGTCATACGCGTGAATGTGCAACACCTGCCAGGTCTTCCCCGGGGCGTCAGACGACTCGGATCGATGACGAATAAAAAGGACGAGACGACTTCGCTCCGCGCTGGTGCGCGCGGGGTTCGTTCACACCGGAAGAAAAGGAACGCTTAAGACCGGTCTGCCGAGCCAGACATCCCTGCTTGTTATTCCGAAACAGTCCGATGCTGTCCAACGAGGGACGTGCGCCATTGAGACGCCACCAACAACCCGCCATTCCGAGACGTATTTACGAGGGACATACCTTTCTCGTCACTCATTATCTCAAATAGACGTTTTCTAATCGCTCAAGCTCAGAGCCGTAATCTGCGCTTGAGCTCAAAGTTTTGGGATGAGCAAAATTAGCACTAGATTTCGAAAGTAGTCAGTAATTTGAGTAAAAGTTACCTGAAACACGTACTTAAATTAAACTACTAAATACCCCCAAAAATTTGTAATTGAAAGTTACCAAGTTACTCGGAAAAGTAGTTAAACTACTGTAGTTTGAGTAGAGTAGTTGAACAACGTCCAAGTCTGAACGTGATGCATGGTTTAATAAACCACTTTTTTAGTAATGTACTTCCTGCTCTATTAGAACTAAAACTGTCCGACCTTTTTATATATTTTAAAAGCTTTATTTACTTTTTCTTTCGCATTTGAGTTCTGCCTTGTTTGTAACAGAACATTACGTAGCTGCCGAACAGAGTTAAAGGTAGAAATCAAGCTCAGCGCTGTGATTTAACAGAAGAGCTCGTTTTTTTTTTTTTCTGACGTTCAGTCTTGTATAAATCTTGCTTGAATGTTCTTGGATTTAAATACAATAAAATGCACATAGAAAGCACCCAATGATAAACGAACGGTAAATAAAAAAATGAAAGACGTTTACAAATTTCTGTGATGCGATATGAAAGAGCAGCTCTTGAGGAGGAGAACGGGAGGGGAGGGTACAAAGGGGAGGATATGCCCCCTCCTCCTCCTGTCTTACTCTTGTTAGATTTCCCCGCTAAATCCAGAGCAGAAACTCAATTTGTTCATAGGTGACGTGAACGAAGACATGTGACGTCATTTTTCGCGCTAAATTTTGCAGAGAAACTGAATTGATGTTAAGTCACGTGACGTCAATTTCCCCGATAAATTTAGCGAGAAAAAAGTTTTAAAACCAGTGATGAATTTTTTTTTTGTGGAAACGTGGTAAAAAAACGTGCACCCTAACATAATGTTTTTTTTTTACTAATTTGTTTAAAGATATCCGTAATTCCCCTCGAAACTAAGATTAAAACTGGCACTGTCTCTACCGATTAAAAATATGTATTTTCAAATCTTTTCGAGCACTTCATTATCCCAAAATCTGTGCACCTTCTTACTACGCAACCTTGGCGGTGACGAAACATAATCTTCGATACTGGTCTTTTTATTTTTTTTTTTATTTTTTCGGATGCATAATTTTCTTGGCGTTCAGAGAAATAGGTTCAGCATAACAAATCGTAGCTTAACTCAAATCGAACACTAATATGCACCGTAATAAATAGCCTATACTGGACCCCAATCAAACACTTTATATCTAAGCATCATCCGAGTCTTCGCAAGGCACTTTAGGTTCCACGGACACTTGTTGGAATTCTCCAGCCGTGCACCTCCCCTCCGCCACGCGAGTTCTCCTCCATCCTGCGGCCGTAAAGACTAATTGATATCCCGAGCGGAGCTTTAAACGTGTTCCCTGACAGTCCCGACACCCCGAACAGCCGCCGTGCTTCATCACCGCTTCCCTTTATACACGTCCCCACCCTCCACTCGTTATTTCGAGCACCGAAGCGCCAGGAGAGAGGGCAAGCGGTGGGGTGCCGAAAGAACGGGGGATTCGCCGCAATCGCTCAACTTCACATTGACCTTCGCACATTATCTTGCTCTTGCTATTATTACGAGACTCGGTCGCACACTCTTTTGCTCTCCCTCCCCTCCCCCTCCACGCCCCTAAAAGAAAATTCCTACAATACAAACCCTTCTTTCCGAGTTTAGAAAAATGTGTTGTGTCTGATGACTCCGTACCCGCGAGTTTTTGGTAATTCTGAAATATGAGCGGTGATTTGAACTTTAACCCGGAAAGCATGTGTCCTACCGCGAACGATATGATCTGAAACAACCCTCAATGTTCCTTCAATTTCCCTGCCAGTTTGTAAAAAAACAAAAAAAGAAAAAACTTTTGTTTAAAATGGATTTGGAAGGCGAAGCCATTAGGTCTTTGAACTTTTTGATAGTTTCAGAGGTACCGGATGCTCGTGGGGGGAACGGTAGGCGTAGCGAACGTCGAGATCGGGCGTTTCAGATCATAATGTCCGATAATGTACATCGTAATATAATTCAGGAGTCAGCCTTGGCAGCGCGTTGAACTCATGTTTTGTATTTACGTATTATTATGTCGAATACGTTTTTGGGGCTCCCCCGACTTCGGTCTACAATTGGATAATGTAACGATATAACCCAACGTACTTTACACTTTCTCCAATTACGTGAAAACCGCTGTGCTTGGCGGGTGATCTGTGGCTTGCAAAATTTGCAGGATTTTGGTGACTCCGCGTGCAGAATGTTAATAAGCATTAAAGGTACAAAACTTTTCTCAGGCATGAACAAGACAGGCTACAATTTTCATACAAACCCTGCTGAACACAGTTCGTATTTTTTTCTATTTATTTGGCCATTTCATTTTGGGGTGGCAGGGACAAAAGGTGTATTAAAACACCTGACCCAGGTCCCGTACACCATGCAGGTTTCAGAGCGGCGCAGTTTTTACAAGGAACACGCAGTATATATACAAATGAAACACAAGAACGTAACAGAATTACTACAAGAAATTTGTATATTTCTAACGCAATGAAATGTCTGGCAGCATTTCTACACAATATTTTATGTATGCTCGAAAACATAATCCCTTATTCTTTTTTCAAATATATCTGCAGATCTTGATTTTGTTGCTATGTCGGTAATTTGTCGATGCATTTTTAAAAGTTGCATTAATTGTTGCTTTAATGTTTGTTCACCATAATTACCACGCCTATGGCCTCTATCTTATTGCACAATTAACGCAGACACATCACCGGAAATAGTTTTTGAACTCTATTTTGCTCGATTACATCAACTTTTGCCCACTAAGCTAAATGTACAGAGGAGCACCTCGCAGAAAACCAGCAGGGATGGTGACTACTGGTATGTTTACTTCTTTTGTTAGAATGATTAACAGAAAACGCGGCTCGCTTGTTATTTCAAGCTGTCCTGTCTGCGCACTGCCGAAAAATATTTCTAGAGGTAACTTTTGACGGCAGAATAATTTCAGCGGAGCTATTCGGAACTATACTCAAAAGCTCAAATAACCTAAACCTCTCAGCGAATCAGCGAAGCATTGGCTCTCAGTTCAACGTCTCCCAAAAATTGCTTTACAAAGTTCTTTTTTTATTGTTACTCTTGGGTTTTGTTGGAAAAGGTTGACTATAGAAAACCGTCAGTGAAATCGAAGAAAAACGTTAACACAGTTCGGGCGAGTTGGTTGCTCATGATGTACAGAGGGTTGCCCGGAGAACAGTCACTCAAGTCAACATACACACAAAAGAAAGAGACACTTACTCAGCGCTGACTGACCAACTCTATGTATATTTACACTTTCCCTTCTTCTGTTATTTGTACTATATGCAAGGGCCAGAGAGAATAACTGGTCTTTTTTCTTTTCTTTCGATATCATGCTAAATAGTGAACTCAATTGAAATTAATGTAAGGCTAGGTAGTCTAATACTTTTTGTGACAAGGTTAAAGACGGAGTACTAACACATCTGCCGTTATGTTTCGCAATGTTCTCTGCCTCGATAATTTCTCTTGTGAGCTGGTTGTGGTGCTTGCCAAGCACGCCGCAGTTACTCAGCAGCACTGAGCAGTTACAGTCTCCACAGTGAATTCCTAGATGACCGGAGCTTTTGTTGGTGAATGTGTTGTTATGCTCACGAAGGCGATCGTTAAGACACCTTCCGGTCTGACCTATGTAGAGTTTTCCGCAAGAGAGGAAGAAGGAGTACACCACCTTCTCTGTACAAGGGACAAATGTGTTCTAATGCTTCTTTTTGCAGCCAACAGTTGTAATTGGTGGAGTATTTACCTTCTTGCATAAGCTGTGAAGTTTGTTAGGAGCTGAGAAGCGATGACTTCCAAGTTTACTTGGTTAGCTATTTTCTTCAGTCCGTGAGAAAAATTATGAATATATGGCACAATGATGGGCTTCTTTGTTTTGTCTCTTTGCTTTTGTTGAGTGCATAGGTCTTGCCTAATTTCGTTGATGAGCTTTTCGGCCACTGATGTCAATAACGAGTTTGGGTATCCTGCGCGCTTTAGTCTTGAGACTTGCCCGTCAAAGCTCGTTGGAATGGAATGAGAGCAGGATTTTATGAGTGAGTTTTTGAGGCATAACCGCACGATGCTTCTTTTAACAAGTTTTGAATGGGCCGAGTTGAATGGTAAGAGCGGTTTTTTTCCCCTGGGCTCATAAGACCAGCATAAATGGTAGGGTAACATGAAGAGTCGGAGATCCAGGAATTTTAAAGAGCGCTCATTTGGAAGTTCATGGGTGATTTCCAAATGACTTATGGCCAATTTAAAACTGTCGAGTACGTCAGCAACCATGCTGGTTAAGTTGCGATCGTCGGAAGCCAGAACAATTAAATAATCGTCGACGTACCGGAACACTCTTATAACTTTGGAGGTGTCTAATGATAATTTTAGCTTCCTGTCGTTGTGCGCTAGATAGAGATCGCTAAGGACAGGGGCAATGCAGGACCCGATGCAGACACCTCTCTTCTGTAGGCATGGTTGGCAATCCCAGGTAGCAAAGGTCGACTTGAGGTAGATGTTAATCAAGGTCAAAAACTTGCTTTGGGATAAGCCCGACGCATTTTGAAAGGCAATAGCACCGAAGGCGTCTATGCTGTCCTCTATGTACCTTAGGAGGCGGTCGTGGGGCAAGGAATAGTACAGATCCTTAATGTCGATGGAGAACATTTACAGGTCTTGGTCACGATGCTCTTCTAAAAAGTTAAAAACTTCATAGGAGCTGCGGATCAGGTATGGATAATCCATGTTAAGTAGGTTTAGCCGTGTTTGCAGAAATAAGGCAACATACTTTTGCCCTGTTCCCCTTTCAGAAATGATAACCCGGAGAAGGCAATCCACTTCGTGAGTTTTGGCGCTGAAAAATAATTCTAGACTCAGATTTTTACTGCGATCGATGTAGGAGCAGAGTTGTTTTAAATCGTTCAAGTGAAAAAAATTGTTTCGCTTCCCTTTTAACTTTTTCCAGGGAGATCTCAGAGTGCTTGCTGAAAGCGGGTTCGACTGCTGGTAATGCTTTTTCTCCAAACATGTCCGTATGCATGAGGACAAAACCTCCTTCTTTGTCAGCGGGCAGAAGATATAATGAATTCTCTTTCAGGTACCTTTCTACTCTCTTGATGGGCAGAGGAGTAGATGGTGGTTTGTACCGCATAAGCATGCCTACACCTTCAGAGGTGCAGGGATCCATTTCGGTCTCCGGAGCTCGTCTCGAGACTTCCCTCACAAGGAAAAGTAACTCAGGTGCCGTCTTCTTAGGTTCCACCGCAAACTTAGGGCCCAGACTGAGAACTTGCTGTACTGCGTTTGGTATATGGACGTCTCCTATTGTGCATACAGGGGTAATTCAGCGCTTGTTATTTACTTGGTTTGTTCTTACGGAGATGCCACAAAGTGAGTCTCCACAGATGGTCTGTCGTTCTCTCTGCGAGGGAGGCGATTTCTTGCCTGGCTCTTCTGCCGAATGGATTTGTCGGGTTTTTACGCAGCTGCACGAATAGGTAGTGTATCTTTGTTTTGTGTGTATGTTGACTTGCGTGACTGTTCTCCACGTGGGCTGTTCCCCCTTTACATCATGAGCAACCAACTCGCCCGAACCTCTGTGTTAACAAGCTTCATTTCTAGTACAGCGTGCCCTTTTAAGCATCACTTCTTGAGCCCCGACGTTCTGGTCATCTTAATAGCCAGAGATGGGCAGTATTTCAAATACAAGTATTTGAAATACGTATTTCAAATACTCTGTGTATTTTGCATTTGTATTTAATTACAAATTAGGTAATGTATTTGACGTGTGTATTTAAATACTAAAACGTGGGTATTTCAAATACAATTGTAATTAATTACAATTTTGTGGGTGAAAATGCATCCCTCAATTTTATTGTCACTGTCCAGAGCAGGAAGAAAAGTACGTTCTGCACCGAATACAGTGTCTCTCAATCAAGCACAAGCGTTTAGTGACTGTGATTACGGTGCTAGTCGAGGGCAAGAATAGTGAAGAAATCGACGTTCACAGGCAGACCGGCTAAATAAGTGCCTGTGACAACTTCTGTTGCTTTCCAGCCTGATTTCCATCCATATTTTTGCCTGGAACATTCTAAATGCGCGGGTCGTCCAGATTTTCATAACCGGTGCGAGTTGCAACAATAAAAAATTTTCTAGCTAGAGCTGCGCGTCTTGGTCGTCTCGGTTATTCGTTGGTCTGTACCAAAATGTAATCGACAAAAACAGCTGCTTGAAGCTCTGTAATTGTTTCACCTATTACGTCCAAGCTGATTAAATTTTATTGTGATTATAATTCTATTACGTTACAAGAGCCTCACACACTAACTCCCGATTGTGCGATGCAAAATTAAAATGAGATACCCAGAAACCCGTTGCAGGTGCCCTGAAGTAGCTGACAGAAATTTTGAGGAAAGCATTTGGAAAAGTATTTCGAAGAGGCCAAATACGTTTGGTTGTATTTGTATCTTGTACTTAAATGCTTTTTTGGAAAAGTAATTAGATTTGTCATTAAATACAGTTTTGACGGAGTATTTTGTATTTGTAATTCGATACATAGTTGCATGTATTTTGTCCATCCCTGTTAATAGCCATCTGCGTGTGTCAAGCAAGGAGTTTCGGGTGTCGTCTACGAGTACACATGCTGCCTTCGGAGGTCAAGGCCTTATTCGGAAACTTCACACCATCCGTAGGTCATGGAAAGCGAATTTGCAAAATCCTTCAAGCCGAGTGGCATCGTCAAACATGGCACTACCGGAACTACCTATTTGTGCAGCTGCGTAAAAACCCGACAAATCCCTTCGGCAGAAGGGCCAGGCGAGAAATCGCCTCCCTCACAAAGAGAACGACAGACCATCTGTGGAGACTCACTTTGTGGCATCTCCGTAAAAACAGACCAAGGGAAGAAGAGGCGTTGAATGACCCCGTATGCACAATAGGAGACATCCATATACCAAACGCAGTACAGCAAGTTCTCAGTCTGGGTCCTAAGTTTGCGGTGGAACCTAAGAAGACGGCACCAAAGTTACTTTCCCTTGTGAGGGAAGTCTCGAGACGAGCTCCGGTAACCGAAATGCATCGCTGCACCTCTGAAGGTGTAGACATGCTTATGCGGTCCAAAACACCATCTACTCCTCTGCCCATTGAGAGAGTAGAAAGGTACCTGAAAGAGAATTCATTATATCTTCTGCCCGCTGACAAAAAAGGAGGTCTTGTCCTCATGCATACGGACACGTTTGGGGGAAAAAGCATTACCAGCAGTCGAATCCGTTTTCAGCAAGCAATCTGGGATATCCCTCGAAAAAGTTAAAAGGAAAGCAAAACAATTTTGTCACTTGAACGATTTAAAACAACTCTGCTCCTACATCGATCGCAGTAATAATCTAAGCCTAGAATTATTTTTCAGCGCCAAAACTCACAAAGCGGATTGCCTCCTCCGGGTTATCGTTTCTGAAAGGGGAATGTCATGTAGTGACAAGGTATATTTGTTGTTATCGCTGTCAGCGCCTATCACCAACGCAAGCCACGTTCGCTTATCATAAAATGCGCAGTGTATATAAACGCTCATACGGAAATAAACTGTTGTTCTGTTCCCACCGCGCTGTCTGAAGGATCTATTACATTGGCGACGAGGCGAATCGACGGACGGGCGAGTCCCGGTCGAGTAAGGCAAGATGTCGGTCGGCAGGATCGGCGAATATCGTCTCGGCACGAATGCGTCCTGGGATGAATACGTCGAACGGCTAGAGATGTTCTGCGCCGCAAACAAGATAACCACGGACGAGCAAAAACGAGCGGTTCTGCTGAGTTGTTGCGGCGAGGACACTTACGGGCTGATCGTGACCTTGGTCAAGCCAGCAAGACCGACGGCGGCGAGCTACGACGACATCAAGGGGGCGGTGCGGAAGCACATGCATCCAAGGCCTTCGGAGCTGTACGCAAGATTCTTATTCTACCGAAGAAACCAAGCTCAGGGTGAGGCGGCGTCGGAGTATGTTACGGCACTCCGTAAGCTGGCTGAAGACTGCGGTTTCGGTGACAAACAGCTTCCACTGGACGTCATGATGAGGGACCGGTTCGTATGCGGAATCAAGAATGAAGCGGTTCAACAGCGGCTGCTTGCAGAACGCGACCTGACGTTCGAGGTGGCGTACGACATGACCCTGACGGCGGAGGCAACGGAGAAGCAGCAGCGCGATATACGCAAGCAAGCTCAAGACGGAACCAAAGAAAGCGAGGGCCTCGTTCAAGCGACACGCATGAAACTGGACACCAAGGCGGACGACGTCAGCTGCTTCCGCTGCAACGGTAAGCACGCTCCGCATGTATGCCGTTTTAGAAAGGCTGCTTGTTTCAAATGCAAAAAGGTTGGACACGTGGCAAAAGCTTGTCGTTCAAAAGACGAGAATCGGACGCCGCGGAAGCCAACTGACCTGCGCAAGCGGGAGGAAAAAAACAAGGGCGTCTATGAAATGAGCGCATTGTTTTCTGTATGCGAAGTGCGTGAACAGGCTGAAAAGTTCATGGTAGAAGTGCACATTCAAGGAGAGAAAGTTCCGATGGAAGTCGATTCAGGAGCATCTTGCTCGATTGTGAGTGAAGAGACGTTTCGGTTGATCGAGAAGAATCGAGGCCAGATACCGCTGCAAGAAGCCGGCACAAAGCTTGTAACCTGGTCGAATGAATCATTGTCCGTGGTGGGTCGGGCAAACGTGGAAGTGAAATTCAAAGGCTGTAGAGCAGAGCTACCTTTGTTAGTAATAAAGAAGCGTGGTAACAGTTTACTTGGACGTAGCTGGTTTGAGTCGCTGGGCATCCGTTTGAGTGGAATTCAGCAGATCAAGGTGGAGGACGTGACATCGCGTTTTGCTGAGGTTTTCGGCAGTGACCTGCCTGGATTCAACGGACCGCCAGTTCACATAGAGCTTCAAGAGGACGCCCGCCCCGTGTTTCTCAAGAGTCGTCCTGTCCCGCTGGCCCTCAAGGACGACGTGGCCAAGGAAGTGGATCGCCTGGTGCAACAAGGCGTCTGGGAGCCGGTTGAGTACTCAAACTGGGCGACACCGCTCGTAGTGGTGAGGAAAAAAAACGGAACCTTGCGTTTATGTGGGGATTACCGTAGTACCGTAAACAAGGCTATTAAAAGCAGCGGGTATCCTTTGCCCACGACCGCGGAAATGCTAGCGACCTTGGGGTCGAGTAAAATTTTTACCAAGCTCGACTTAACTCAGGCGTATCAACAGCTCAGCCTAGATGATGAATCAGCAGAAATGCTGACCGTCAACACGATTAAAGGGCTATGCAAGGTCCGGCGGCTGCCGTTTGGAATCTCGGTGGCTCCGTGGGTGTTTCAGCGAGTCATCGACACGTTATTGGCAGGGATTCCGGGGGTGAAGGCTTATCTCGATGATATCTTGATATCGGGAAGCAACGCAGACGAACACTCGGAAAGGCTTGCAGCCGTGCTGGCGCGTCTGCAAAGAGCGCAATTAAGAGTAAACAAAGAAAAGTGTGAATTCAGTCAAGCAAGCATTGAATTCCTGGGACATAGAATCGATGCCGCAGGTATCCACCCGAGCCAGACCAAGACGGACGCCATTCAGCAAGCGCCACCGCCGACAAGCAGGAAGCAGCTTCAAGCTTTCTTGGGGTTGTTAAATTTCTACGCCAGTTTCCTCAAGGGGAAGACAGAAGTGGCGGAACCCCTTCATCGGCTTTTGGACCACGAGCAAGAATGGAAATGGACAGGTGAGCACCAGCGGGCGTTTGAAAAGCTGAAGAAGTTGCTTAGCTCGGATGCAGTACTTGTTCCCTATGACCCCAAGCGGCCGTTGGTTTTGTGCTGCGACGCGTCGCCTGTCGGGGTAGGGGCCGTGCTGGCGCATAGGGCTGATGACGGGAAAGAGCAACCTATAGCATACGCCTCACGAACTCTCGGTGCTAGTGAACGCAACTATGCCCAGATTGACAAAGAAGGTTTAGCAGTCGTCTTTGGAGTGAAAAGATTTCACCAGTACCTGGCCGGAAGAGACTTTACCGTAGTAACGGATCATAAGCCGCTGTTGGGGTTGTTCAACACAGAGAAGCGGGTGCCAGAAGTGCTGTCGCCCAGGATGCTTCGCTGGATTTTGTTGTTAGGGGCGTATAATTATCGCATTCACTACAGGCGGGGCGAAGACAACTCCAACGCTGATGCGCTTAGTCGTCTGCCAATCCTGGGAGACGAAGACGAGCCACAGCCACCGGGGGACGTGCTCCTGCTTGAAGCTGTCGAGTATGCTCCACTCCAGGCGGCAGACATCGCAAGGATGACCAAGGAAGACTGCATCTTATCCAAGGTCAAGGATTGGATCCTCAGTGGCTGGCCGTCGAGGCAACCGGACAATACGTTCGCGCCTTACGAGGTAAGGAAGTCCGAGTTGTCGTTGCATCGTGATTGCATACTGTGGGGAAACCGTGTGGTCATCCCGCAAGTGGCAAGAGAGAGGGTACTTCAGTTGCTGCATGCAAACCACCCGGGAATGAGTGCCATGAAAGCTTCAGCAAGAGGGCTTATGTGGTGGCCAAAGATGGACAGCCAGATTGAAGAATTTGTGCGGTACTGTCAGCCGTGTCAAAGTAACCGCCAAAGCGACCCCAAGGCTCCAGTGCATTTCTGGGTCAAGCCAGATCAACCATGGAGTCGTCTACACATAGACTTCGCGGGGCCAGTCAAGGGAGAAGTGTTTCTAATTGTAGTTGATGCGTACAGCAACTGGGCAGAGGTAGAAATCATGCCATCAATGAAATCTTCAGCTGTCGTCACCAGCTTAAGGAAAATGTTTGCGACTCACGGGGTGCCAGAC
This sequence comes from Ixodes scapularis, assembly GCF_016920785.2. Lineage (NCBI taxonomy): Eukaryota > Metazoa > Arthropoda > Arachnida > Ixodida > Ixodidae > Ixodes > Ixodes scapularis. Next base: position 5,009,566 of record NW_024609841.1, read on the forward strand.
GTAATCGTCTCTGATAATGGCACAGCGTTCATTGGTGCTGAATTGCAAACGTTCTTGAAATTGAACAGTGTTCGTACAGTGTTCGCAGCACCTTATCATCCCGCCAGTAATGGCAGGGCCGAACGGATGGTAAGAGAAGTCAAGGAAGCTTTGAAGAAACAACAGGAAGGCACAACTCAGTGCAAGATTGCGCGGTTCTTGTTTAAACAACACACCATGCAGCATTCTGTCACGGGAAAGTCACCGGCAGAATTGATGATGGGGCGGAGGTTGAGGACAGCCTTGGACAGACTTCACCCAGATCGTCAGCGTGAACCTGAGGTTCAGGCGTCGCCAACAAAGTGTTTTGCTCTGGGTGACGCAGTCTACGCAAAGAGTTTCAATCCAGGACCCCGGTGGAAAGCAGCTACCGTGGTGGAAGTGCGAGGCCCGGTGTCGTACACGGTCCAACTGGACAACGGGGAGCGCCATCACAGACACCGGAACCAGCTGAGACGAGCCTGGACGGCGCCTCAAGGGGATGCCAGCACAAGGGTGGACTATCACTTCAGGCTCCCACCTACAGCGGGAACGTCGCAGCGGCCGGAGGCGAGCACGGAGTCAGCAACGCAAGCTCCGGCTCCACCACGAAGATCAACACGCAATCGACATCCTGTTGTACGCTATGGCATTAATGATTAACCAAGCGTTCTTTATTGTTTTGTGCATCTAATCGTAGGAGAAAGGAGTGTCATGTAGTGACAAGGTATATTTGTTGTTATCGCTGTCAGCGCCTATCACCAACGCAAGCCACGTTCGCTTATCATAAAATGCGCAGTGTATATAAACGCTCATACGGAAATAAACTGTTGTTCTGTTCCCACCGCGCTGTCTGAAGGATCTATTACAGGGAACATGGCAAAAGTTTGCCTTATTTCTGCAAACACGGCTAAACCTACTTAACATTGATGATCCATACCTGATCCGCAGCTCCTATGAAGTTTTCAACTCTTTAGAAGGGCATCGTGACCAAGACCTAAAGGTGTTCTCCATCGACATTAAGGATCTGTACTATTCCTTGCCCCACGACCGCCTCCTAAGGCGGTCGTGGGACAGCATAGACACCTTCGGTGCTATTGCTTTTCAAAATGCGTCGGGCTTATCTTAAAGCAAGTTTTTGACCTTGATTAACATCTATCTCAAGTCGACCTTTGCTACCTGGGATTGCCAACCATACCTAAAGAAGAGAGGTGTCTGCATCGCGTCCTGCATTGCCCCTGTCCTTAGCGATCTCTATCTAGCGCACAACGTCAGGAAGCTAAAATAATCATTAGACACCTCCAAAGTTATAAGAGTGTTCCGGTACATCGACGATTACTTAATTGTTCTGGCTTCCGACGATCGCAACTTCACCAGTGGCCAAAAAGCTCATCAACGAAATCAGGAAAGACATATGCACTCAACAAAAGCAAAGAGACAAAACAAAGAAGCCCATCATTGTGCCATATATTCATAATTTTTCTCACGGACTGACGAAAATAGCTAACCGAGTAAACTTGGAAGTCATCTTCTCAGCTCCTAACAAACTTCACAGCTAATGCAAGAAGGTAAATACTCCACCAATTACAACTGTTGGCTGCAAAAGGAAGCATAAGAACACCTTTGTCCCTTGCACAGAGAAGGTGGTGTACTCCTTTCCCCTCTCTTGCGGAAAACTCTACATAGGTCAGACCGAAAGGTGTCTTAACGATCGCCTTCTTCAGCATAGCAACACATTCACCAATAAGAGCTTCGGTCATCTAGGCATTCACTGTCGAGACTGTGGCTGCTCAGTGCTGCTGAGTAACTGCGGCGTGCTTGGCAAGCACCACAACCAGCTCACAAGAAAAATTATCGAAGCAGAGAACATTGCGAAACACAACGGCAGACGTGTTAGTACTCCGTCTTTAACCTTGTCACAAAAAGAATTAGACTACCTAGCCTTACATTAATTTCAATTTAGTTCAATATTTAGCATCATATCGAAAGAAAAGAAAAAAGACCAGTTATTCTCTCTGGCCGTTGCATATAGTACAAATAGAAGAAGAGAAAGTGTAAATATAAAGAGAGTTGTCAATTAATTGGGTTGTGTGTGTGTTTAAACAGCCTAGAACTTGGTCTGAATCACAGGGGCGACGAGTCTCCCAGCTGTAGATGAGCAATTTAGCCAGTGCGGTACAGCCGCTAGCGTGGGGTCTTTAACGTGCACCACGCAGTAGTGATACACGACCGCACGCCGGTACGATGCTCATCCAGATCGAAACGGGCAGGGGTGGGGCTCGAACCCAGGATCCCTCGGTTCTGCAGCGCGAGCTTTCGCTCCACGTGCTCCGAGCTGGTGTGCGCTAGACCACTCGGCCACCGATCCCCCCCGAGAGTTGTCAGTTAGCGCTGAGTAAGTGTCTCTTTCTTATGTGTGTATGTTGACTTGAGTGACTGTTCTCCGGGTGCGCTGTTCCCCCTGTACCTCAGAAGAAAAACGTATTTCACGTTGTATGTGATATCGCCTCGTGCTGTAGCATAGCAGTTGCAAACTTGCCATAGCTAGTGAATGAACAAATATTTTTAAGTTTTTGCCGCTGCTCCTGTCGATCGCAGTAGAAAGCTGCCTAATATCACTGTCGCACTCTCAGATCAGATGTTGAATTTGTAAAATATTTTCCGGGAATCTCTTTCTGGGCCATGTGCTCTCTTGCCTCCTCTCTATTAGTGTAGAGCCCACATATGGAACATTTAATGGGAATCAACTTGACATCACGGTATTAATAGCAGGGCATTCGCGCAGGTCTTTGTTTTGTAAGCAAAGCACATAGATAACGCTTGATGCTGACCTTCATTTTCCTCGAACGCTATTCGTTAAATCTAACATCAGCTCGTGTTTGCTCCTCTCATTCTTTTTTTTTTTTTTTTTTATCGGGTACTTCTAGAGTTTCTGAAAATATCTAAAGAACAACATTTCCGCTCTGAAAACTAAAAAAAAAAAAAAAAAAAAAAACTCGTACTCGCCCGTTTCTCGGCCCCGTGTATCAGGAGTGGCTCTTATCAGAAACGGTTGTAATCGATAAAGCACGACACAGGGAACACGAAGGTTATCGGAAGCATAGCTAAGCCGCGTCGAGCAGTTGCCCTTGACATTCATTGGCTGTCGACCGACTCCGCGAATCACGAACATACCGCGGCATTATTAGGAGAAAAAAAATAAAAAAATATAGAATTCCAGTTGCATTTTACTTTCATCCGCTCACTTTTGTTACTTACAAGATCAGCTATATGCGCTCGGTTTTTCTTTTTTTTTATTTAATTACCGAAAGCGAGATGTTCGTAACACTAGACAGTTCAATAATTTTTGAGGAGAACGTCAAAGTAAATGGAGAGAAAAAGTAGAAGAATGTTTTCATCCGACAACAATGTACCCCGCGCTAAAATTTCTACATTCAGATAGTCTCTAGCAATATTAATTTGGTCCGGTTTTACTATTTCTTCCTCTCCGTTAAGTACCCGAAGACGGGCTGCCTAATTTTCTACACTAGGGTAGCTGCATTTTGAGAGCGACCTTTGACCGAGAAGAGAAACGAGAGTTCTACTAACTAATGCTTATCGTGCGACATGCGAAACAAAAGAGACTTATAAACAAAAACAAAAAAATTGCATCCTGTCTTTGTTTCGGTTTTTGTTGGGGTGGAAACGTTTCTTTACCCTCCTTAGGATACGATCAAATGAATTATGTTTCGACTTCGAATACATCGTGTCGCTCGTGTAATCTGCAAGAACCCAGCACCAACAACGTAAGTCGCGGAAACGTGAAAGCAAGGATCCTTAAAACCAGATTTGCGCCCAGCGATAAAAAAAAAGAGAGAAAGCGAAAGTCGAAAGTAGCAGGACCGAGCAGCACCGAGGTGCAAGTGGGGAAGCACGCCGCCGGTCCAAGCTATAAAGAGACGCCGAAGAGCAACGTCGTTACTCGCGGTTCTTCCCGTCCGGCTTAGCGTATCCGGGGGTCAGCAAAACAAACACACTCTAGGGTGGATCCGTAATTCGCTTAGGGCACGCTCGGGGACAGTGGCGAGCAAACCCCTTTTCAAGGGCGGATCCGGCGTGCCCTGCAAACAAGGGCGGCATGTTCTGGCCGTCTTTTTAGAACTTTATTTGTTTATTTGCTCCCATAAATGTTTCTTATCAATCTATAGAGCAAACAAGGACTTAAACGAATCCGCGCTTAGACCCATTATTGACAACCAACGGAATTAAACATATCGAAAAGTTTTTGAACGCAAGTATGGACAAAAGACAAACAATGGCGACATACACTGTGTGTCCTTCGTCCCCCCCATACTTGCCTTCAAAAACCTTTCAATGTGGTCAACCAACACGTTTTCCTATTACTTTCAAAATTAAAGAGGAATTTCACAGAAGACCGTTGTATGACGTTCCTCCAACCCGTATACTCTCTGGCTTGAATAGCTTCAGTCGAAGCACTTTTGTTTGTCTGATTTTACTATTTTTGTGTATTGGCGCCTAATTCGGGCCACTTTTTTTTTTTTAATACATTGTGTAGTTTATATCTCTAGAAATACGCGGTTTAATAAAAGAAACCTCGGCGCCTCTCTAAGGCTGTCCCGAAAAAATGACAACGCTGGGAGTCGAGGAGAACGGGGTTGAACGTCCTGCATGCTTGAAAAGAATCGGAAAACAATAGTGGTGGTCGATGTTTTTTGCACAAGATTACTGACTCCCGAAACTCAGATAAGTCAAATCTCAGCAAAACGCCCGATGTAAATTCGAAATTTGCACGAAAGTTATATTTTCAAGTTATATACTCCCAGCTTCGACATCCTTCGTAATCTTGCTTGCTGAAGTTTTTTCTTTTATGCGCCAGAAAGGTGCAAGTTGTTTTCTCTTAAACGCACTGCAACTTGTTTGTTGACCCATTTTTAAAATAATTGTGACTCCTAAGCCACGGTCAAGTAGTCACAGAACCTGTATCTCTTTTCAATAGAGATAACCGACAAATCTATTTGTATTTCCTGCGGGTTGTAGAGGTGGGCGTTGGCTTGGTAGCATGGTCGTGCTATTCTTTAAGATTCCACTTGCATTAGCTCCCGCTGATCATTTACCGACTGTAAAATTTGGTGCGGAAAATGCGGCTGTTATTGATCGACTGGCTGCCAGCTGTTGTGAGAGTTGAATTGAAATAAAGTGGTGGTAATGCGGAATGAGAAAACTTCCGTCTATTGTGAAAGGCTCTAGTTTAATTCAGCTTATTCTGGGATAATTAATTATACGGCCGGACCGTGTGTCACCCTGATACACACGCTGCCCTTATTCGTAACTGACAGTTTGGAAACTCGACCGAGCAGCTGCGGGCCTTGTTACACAGCCTCAGCACTTTCAAGCCTGCAACTTCGCTTTCTATTGTTTAAGGAGGAAGGGAACGCGAGGCAACTGATGGTGCTCCAGAAAATGACAACCCGCAGATGATTGATGGTGGTTTGGAAAGGTGCGAACCAGACACGTGCGCGGTAAAGACAAAAAAAGAAAAATCACAAACCTTTACTGTTCACTTGCTCAAATAATAGTTTCTTACATTACCAAGTCTCGGGTTCATGGAAGACGTTACTGTGCGTTGACTGCAGCGCGTGACTTTACTTATTACTTCTTAAGATGAAACGAAAATGAAAACTGACGGGACGCTATATTTTGTTTCAGCATATATCGGCATTTGTCAAAAGCCACCGGGCTCCAACGAGCCAAGGGGAGAGTCAGAATCTACACAATTGCACTGCTGCGTTGTCACGTGTCTCTCTGCCAAGCGCTGATTGAACAACTGGGGCCGTGGCCACTTCCCAAGATATTCTGAAACGGAGAACAGCAAAGGAAGGTGCGGCTGTAAGAAAAAAAAAACAAAAACGAAGCGCTGAATTGTTGGTGCAACACACCTCATGCATTTTACCCGTTTTCTTGTGTTCTTCTTTATTGTTTCTTGGGTACCGTGCGACAGAGTTGGTTCATCTAGCGTTGAGCGCAACGGTACTGTCCTATTTTGTACATACGCTTTTCCAACTGTCCTTTTTTTGCGCTTCAGAACATTTATATAAATAAACATGTTGCGAAAAGGCAACGGCCTTCAACGTATTCGTCAACCGATTTTTGCCGTTTTGTCAATCGTTTTGTCAACCCGATCTAAAAAAGTACCACCTGAGCCCTTTCCGAAACTGACATACTCTTCTCAGGCGCTCGTCACTAGCTCAGCAGCGCGACGTCGGTGCATCCACTAAAGACACTATGCCGAGATAGGGACGAAGTAATTGAGACGACCATTTCACTCGACTTCAATAGAGGCAGGATTTCCGGCGCCATTTTTGCTTCCAATCTCAAAATCTGTTGACAAAAACGTGGAAAATGATCGATTAATATCCTAAAACCGTTGTTTTTTCGCAATCGTTTTTTGTTCTATTGAACTTGTCACTAATAGTAATTTCCGTCAATACTGCAACGACCCGTCAATCCGTCAATCCAAAAATGAAAAACATATCTGTGATATACCGCTTAATTTGGGATAATGCAAGGATATATTTATTTAACTGTTTAGGTTTCAATCGGTAGGTGTTATGAGAAGCGTCTTGTTTGGTCATGCGACCGCGACCAATCTGTGGCTTCCAGGCGTCTCGTGCTTGTCCGTGGCTCGCTGTCCACCGCCAGCGCCTCCGGTGTTATCCGCCGTCGTTGCCTGGGCTAAATAGGTCGTGCAGCACATAATACAAGTGCCCGGCCGCGCAGGTGGCTGCTGCGTTTGTCTTGATCTTCTCAGAAAAGGAGGGCTGCTTTCCGTGCCCTGGTCACGGGTGCCAGTAAGCGGTGTGGCAGGCGAGCTTGGAGTGCCTGCCTCCGGTGCTGCAGGATCGTTCTGACTGTCTTGAATCGGGGTTGGAAAGTCGTCACTGGAAATTCGAGAGGGTGAACCGTTTCGCTGACTGATGCCGCGGGAAGGGGCGAACTTTCTCCATTTGTTAGCTCGCCTGAGGCTATAGTCTTGATTCATAGATATTCCCTCTTCCTTCTTGGGTACATGTCTCTGCTGTTCCATGAACAGTTTCCAGGTATTTCCGTCGTTCGTGAGGATCTCATATGTTCGGTTTCCTAGAACTCGGACGACGACGCCTTTCGACCATTTCTTGCCGTTCCTGTTGCCTTTCCCCAGTCCTGGTCGTTCTGAAGTAGGTGGGGTTCTATAGAGTTGGGCGAGGCGTGCCGCTTCGCCTGTTTTGATCGCACGACATCAGTTATTCATGGTCTAAGAAGCTCGAACCTTGTGCAAAATATCTCTCCTGTCATCATTTTGGCAGGTGTTGAGCCAGTTGTCGTGTGCTGGGTCGTATGGTATGCCACCAAGAAGTTATGGCTATGGCATGCGTCTTTCATGGTCAGCCCCGACTTCAGGTTTGCGTTTACAGACTTCTTGAATGTTCCCGCGAAGTGTTTTGCAGCACCATTCGTTGCGGGATGGTTTGGGAGTAAGAATGACTGCTGCACTCCGTTTCTTGTCATGAAACCCCGGAATTCGCTTGATCGGAATTTCGGGCAATTGGTTGTCATAATCCTTTCTGGCAGTCTATATCTTGCAAAGAGAATTATAAACACTCTTATGGTGGCTTCCGAAGTCGTCAAGGTCATGGGCACTGGGAGGCACTCACTTGATCGAATGACGTTTTAACGAATACTGACGTTTCACCAAATGACACTTTAGCAGCGCAACGCGAGGGCGGGAGGGGAGGGGGGGGGGGGGGGTTACCACAGGGTGACACCCGTCCCGCGACTCGCGGGACTGTCCCGCATTCAGGGCTCGTGTCCCGCGTCCCGCAAGAAATTCCCATATTTTCAAAATGTCCCGCATTTCACAATGTCGTTAAACTCACTACGCAGCTTAACGGGGCACAGAGATGCGCGCAGATCGCTGGTGAATCTGTGAATCACGATCGTGGGAAGCGATCGAAAGCATCGTGGGAAGCGACCGTTGTTCTTGCAGGAGATCTGTCGCGCATGCGCCTTCGTGCCTCTCTTCCCTTGGTGGCAAAATATATTGCAAGGGACAATTGCTCACCAAAGGTTGAAAATACATTATTTTAATTATTTTCAAATCGTGCTGCGTCAATGCGAAAAGGTTGCTGTGGAAAGCTTTTTTTTTTCTTTTTTTTTTTTTAGTATAAAGACGATCACATAAGGCAAGAGGACTGCAACTTACAACGATCAAAAACAACAACGTAAAATTCGAATTTTGTGTAGGAGCATGTTGGTAAAAATACGAATCGAAAGGAAACGAGAAGGCATACAAGATTTACTGCTTACCGCCGAGACAATGTCACTTGTGGTGAAAATTATTCGAGTTTAATTGCCGCAATACAATTTCCAGCCGTATAATATGCTTTCAGACAAGAGAGGATATCAAATGTGCTAGCAGAGCCGCATTTCGTGGCATGTGTTGATAAATTTCCTCGAATAGTTATTTTTTCCATTATGTTTTTTCTTTTAACCTGAGACTGGGGCAGAAGGCGGAAAAACAATTTTCCTCCACCTGCCCCAGTCTCTGGTTAAAAGGCAGCATAATAAATTTTCATCCCCCCCCCCCCCCCCCCCCCCCAAGGTCAGCGTGTTCCGCATTTCGCTCGCGGGAAGGTGGTCACCCTAGGTTACAACGAGCTTCCGTTATTCGATAAAACGTCGATTCGCTCAAATGTCGCTGTTCGCTAAAACGTCATTCGCTCATGGTATATAGACCTGATGGACACTACCTCGGGCCAAATCCTTGAAAGGGTCCTGCAAAGTCTGCATGCAAATGATGTCTTTTTTTTGGGGGGGAGGGGGGTACTTTAACGGGTGTATGGGAACTTAAAGGGGCACTGACACCCCAAAGGTCGTATTTATTTTTATTGTCTAAAACGATGCAAGTTGCAGTCATAGACACGCAAAAAAAAACCGCATCGCGAAAAAAAGTTTTCCCGCGCGCGCGCGCTGCTTTTTATTTTTGGCGTTTGATTTTCCCGCCTCTCGCCTCCTCACTTCTTTTGATCGGTGACGTCAAGAATCATGAAATTTAGAAGCTTTGTAGGCGACATCTCTATAACATTTAATTACGGCAATCCTAAAACATGTTTTTTAACGCAATTGCGAACGCACTACGGCCCTTCTTTTTGAAATACCAAAAATCGGGAGTTCGTTGTGGTGCCGTCTCCTGAATTTGTATCCTCCAACGGAAAACAGGCGACACCGCTCAAAACCGGTCCGCCGGAACGCCGCCGCTCGCTCATTTCCCCCTCGCTTTGGGTCGCCATGGCAACAGCAGGGAGTGGTGAAAGAAAGGGGACTCTCAGGTCTCCGCAATTTTTGACGTCAAGGCACCGGCGCCGATCGCGCGGGAACTTCGAATTCGGCATTTGGAAATTGTTTTTTTACTTCACAAATACTGAATTCCCAAATTTAAAATTTTTAGGGTAATGTCCCGGCATCGTTTTCAATCGTTTCGGATAATAAAAAAAATATGATTTTGATGTGTCAGTGCCCCTTTAAGGTGCCTCGTTGCTCACTCCCTGGCACAGCCGAAAACTTCGGACCATCGTTTCTATGTCATGATCCAAAAGCGGCCGCCACACGTAGTGTCGTGCCAGTCCCTTCATCTTTGTCATATCCGCATGACCTTGATGCAAGTCGTTCAAAACCTGTTTTCAGTACCTCGAGGGTACGATGACGCTAGTTCCCCGCATTAAACATTCGAGCTCCACGGTTAGTTCCGTTCTGCCATAAAAGTAAGGCTGGAGGTCATCGGAATTCATTTGTACCGGCCATTCAACCATGGTGAGTCTTAATACTTTGGTGTACATTCTTGTTTCTCCGCTGATCCGCTTATCTGTCAGTGGAAGTGCTTGAAACTTTTCTAGGTGGAGACATATGATTTCGCCGATTATTATAGTTTCTGATTTTGTATCGCCCTTGTCAGTCATCGGGCGTCTTGACAGTATGCCTGCGACTACGTTCTTATCGGTCAACACATACTTTATATCGAAGTCATAGCCTTACGAGATGATTTCCCATAGCTGCATTCTTTCTGCAGCCGTGACTGGAATTCCCTTACTAGGATTGAAAATCGATACCAGGGGTTTGTACTCCGTCCACAGCGTGAAGTGTGGTCCAAACAAATACTGGCGAAATGTTTTTACACCTTCAACTAGTCTGCACCAATGCCATGGCTCGATGCGTCTCAGTGCAGTTTCAGAGGAAGATCAGGGTCATAGTGCACTACAGTGTGTCGAACCGAAAAAAAATACGGGTTCGGTTACGGTTCAGGTTCAGGTAAATTTATTTTGTTCCGGTTCAGTTCCGGTTCGATTAATTCGATCCGCGAACAGGTTCGGGGCGCTGAACCGGTTCGCGAACCGGTTCGGAAATTATAAATGACAAATTGCAACATCAAAATAACAAAATCAAAATAACATAAAAAAATTGCAACATCACGTTCTAGAAACGTGTAATGAAATGAGTACATAGCAGCATTTAGAATTTACGAGATTGTAGGAAAATGAAATCCCGTGAAGCGATTTTTTTTTTTTTTTTGCACAGCCTTTTAATTTTCTTTTTTCCGTGCAAGCCCCGACCAGCGCAATACTGGTTCCTATGTCAAGATTCATGGATGCAGCGTTTGTCAAGATTCATGCATGCAGCGTTTATATTCCTAAGACTGAGTGGAGAAGAAAAATATGTAAGCGAGGGTGTGTGTCAGTTGACGGCACTTAAAAAACAAATGGCATTGATAGCACATTCATTGTCAACAGCGCGTGGCCGAACCGTTTTGACATGAGCCGGTAACCGTTATTTTTCTTCCGGTTCAGTTCCGGTTCGGGTTCATCGCGATAACAATATAACGGTTCGGGTTCGGGTTCAGTTCCGGAAAAAATACCGGTTCGGTTCCGGTTTTCGGTTCGGTTCGGTTCCGGTTCGACACCCTGGTGCACTAGCAGACTCTGCTTGGTAAATCGCTTCTTCGCTTCGTTGAAGGCTCTCGGGCATGATTTCGACCGTTCCCACCTTTTATCTTTCCGCAGCAGTTCATGTAGCGGATGCGGGATGTCGGCTGCGTTGCTGATGAACTTTCCATAGTACTTCAGAAGTCCCAGAAATTCTCCAAGTTCCTTTTGATCCTTTGGCGCCTTCGCTTGTAGGATCGCGTCCACCTTCTTGAGATTTGGATGGATTCCTTGCTTGGGCCTACGACACGTCCAAGGTACTTGATAGGGCCCTGCATGAAGCAGTATTTTTCCTTTCCCAAGCGAAGGCCACTTTCCTTGAGCTCTACCAGTGCGACGTCCAGCTTCTGCAGGCGATGATTATCGTTCTTGCCAGTTACCAAGATGTCATCCTGAAATGCACCTGTGTACGGCAAGTTCCCAACGAGTTCTTCGATGACGCTTTGGAAGATAGCTAGCTGATCCTGGGGTTATTCCAAATGGCACTCTGTTCACCTGATAGTGGCCTTTGTGTGTGTGGATCGCAGTGACATTTCTTGATTCTTCCGCTAAAGAAATCTGAAAGTAGGCTTGTTTGCAAGCCTACATGTGCAAATTTCACAAAGAGATCTTGAGTCTTCAGTTGTGGGTACCTATCTTACTTCAAGGCTTGAGTGTAACCTTGTAATCCCGCATATGCGAACTTGTACGTTTGCCCTCATCACTGGAACGATTGGAGTCACCCACTCACCCTTCATCACAGGAGTGAGTATGTGTTCTTTCTCAAGGCGACCGAGCTCCTTCTCCATCTGTTGTCGGAGGGCATATGGAACTGCACCTTGGTCTGTGAAACATTGGTTGAGCATCATCATTCACACCGAGTTTGACGGCGTAGTCCTTCAGTTCTCCCGGACCTTCAAAAATGGGACCGTGTTTCTGGATCACACTCGCGAGAGTTAGGGTTTCTGCACGCGCCTTATGTACTTCCTCCCAGTTCACTTGAAAATTCTGAAGCCATATCCTTCCCAGTATGGGAGGTCCCCCATTCTTCACACCTGGATTTCATGACACTTGAATTGCCCGTTGTACCGCATCTTCACTTGAACCATTCCCTCTGGAATGATGGGCTTCCCGGTGTACGTGTCTTAAGCGCTACTCCCGAAAGTTTCAGCTGTATGTCTGGAAGAATTTCTTGAAACGTCTCAAAGTTTATAACAGTCACGGGTGAGCCTGTGTCAATCTCCATCTGACGACCCTATCGAGAAAAAAAACGCTCAAGCTGGTCCCAGCATCCCAGCTTAATGCTGGTTTATTGCTCCAGCATCCCAGGTCTGGCACGCCGGTCATGCTGCTTAAGCTGGTCATACTGACTGATTTGGTCCTAGCTTCAAGCTGGGTTATTACGCCACCATGCCCATTTTGATATGGTGGTCATGCTGGCTGAACTGGTCATGTTGGTTAAGCTGGGGTATTTCCCCACCAGTTTAACCTGTTTAGATTGATAAACAGGGTAAACAACCCAAATTCTTCAGAAAAGCCAGCTCGGCATCCAATTTATTATTTCGTACTCGCGGCCTGCTCACATGAGCTCAGATGCTAGACATCCTCTGCGCTGACACAGTACTAGCCCTCGCACAGAGAGTGCTTCTCGGTACAAAAAAAAAATGCTATAAAAACTAGATTCCTTATTTCTCAACACGGAAAATACAAGACACATGCCAAAAACAGGCAGTAACGATAAAAAATACTACACGGATGAGAGAAGCGAACCTGGGTCTCGCCAGTAATGGGGGCAAGCGACCGCTTGCGTAGTTGGCAGAGGCGGGGAAATTCGTGTGGCTTGGATGGCATTGGCGATACTCCTCGGGACCACTGTCATTGACGAGCACACACATGTTCGAAGACATGAAACGATACCTCAGTTGGGGCGTCCGACTTCATCCCGCGCTGAACGGACTGCCGCTGGCTGTCTTCTCAAATTCCGTCCTGCATGCACCGTCGTTCAAGTAGTCTAGAGACAACGCGCAGGCAGCCGTCCCTTCGAAACTCTGCCGAAGATAGCCAAACGTAACTCAAATTCTCCGTTCCTACCACTCTCTCTCTCTCTTTTCTCGCACACAAAGGAAGCTCGCAGCGCGCCTGAAGCGCCCGGTCGTCTACCAAAAACAGAGCACAAAGAACAGGACGTGGCCTCGTCCCAGCCCAAGCCGTCCTTGGCGCGCGCGCTCCAAGCAATGCGAGTTCGACCAGCTCTAGCCCACCTTGGTGTGCGCGCTCCCAGCAAGACCAGCTTGACTACTCAAACCAGCTTGGGCCAGCTTCAGCACCAGCTCGAACCAGCTCGAACCAGCTCAGTACCAGCTTGCCCAGCTGCAGTACCAGCTCGAACCAGCTTGAACCATCTTGACCAGCTTGAACCAGCTTTGACCAGCTTGAACGAGCTCGAATCACCTAAAAACCAGCTAAACCAGGTTGCCCAACTTCATTTTCTTGCTGTTTTTTTTTTCCTATATGGGAGGCTTGTTGCAAATCTCCACAGTTACTCTGATGCGTTTCGGGTAGCTTGAGTCGATGAAGTGACACGGAGTTTCGTCTCCTGAGTTCTTTGTAGTAACATGGTTGGTCAAGTGGTTTATCCTTTTTTTTTTCCTTTTTTATCTCGTTTCCTGTCACGGTAGACAATTTGGAAGTGTTCTGTTCTTTTGCATATTTTACAAGTCTTGTCCCATGCAAATCAGTTTTTAGGGTCGTGATTGCTTTTGCCTCAACGGTGACGTGTGAGATTTTTCTTTTCCCTCGCTTACGTTTTTCGGAAGTGACGTCTTGTATTTCCGCCCTTGCGCCGAGCGATTGACATCTTGTTGGGTCTCGGTCTCGCTCCTTATTTCCTTCGCATCCTTCATGGCTACCTCCATTGAAGTGGCAAGGTCCACCGCTGCTTTGAATGTCAGCGACAGTTCAGCCAGCAGCTTTTAGATAATGTTTATATATGCCTTAATATATGCCTTAATATGCCTTCAATTAGCTTGTCTCGACGTCTGTTTGAGCGCAGCTATGTAGTCTGCGATGGCTACGGATTCCAGCTGCTTCAGGTGATGGAATTTGTAGCGTTCAACCGTTTATTTGGGGATCAGGCCGATGTGGTTCTGCACCAGTTGAGCGACCTGTACGTACGTCTTGGTGCTTGGTTTGGCAGGTGCCGCCAAGTTCCGTATTAGTCCGTACATATCTCGTGCGACGATAGAGAAGAACATCGGCTCGCTTTGATTTCGGAATGTCGTTCGCAGAGAAGAACACTCCGATCCTTTCGACGTACGGAGACCATGATTCCGATTTCTGATCGAACTCTCTCATTTTCCCGATGCGAGGCATTCTTTAGGTTTGAGATGGGGCGTCAGTCAAGTTACCGCTGTCTCCTTCATCATCGTCGCCATTGTGATGTACCGGTTAATTTGAGATAATGCAACGCTATGTTTTTTTTAACTGTTTAGAATACAAACGGCTGGTGCCATGAGAAGCGTCTTGTTTGGCCTGCGATCGCGTCCACGGTCTTTGGCTTCTAGGCGTCGCGTGCTTCTCCGTGGCACGCTCTCCCACGCCGGCGTCTCCGGTTGCATCCGCCGTCGTTTGGGCTCAATACGCCTCGCAAGTGGGCTCATTTTCGTCTTCTGCGCATGAGAAAGGAAGTAGCGGTGACGTCAGAACGCCGAACCCTGATTGGCTGATCGCGACCCCCTATCTGAGCGTCGTCTGCTCCTTTGCAACGTCGTCTGCTCGCAACGTCGTCTGCGTCTGTCTTACCTTTCCTGCGACTTTCGGAAGTGCAGGTCTTTACGAGTGAGCTCGACTTCGCCTTTCAGAGAGGGTAGACGGAATAACTCGAGCGGTACGTTGTTTTTGTCTAACTACTACCAGATGCTCATCAAGGAGGGAAGTCAAAGGACTTACTGGCGAGGTGTCCCGATGCGCCGAGTTCCCTCCCAAATACTTTTTCCCTCCTTTCGTGTGCGGCGAGACCCCTCATTCTTTAACGGCGTTGGCGGGTTGGCGCAGTTAACGTCGTCTGCTAGTCAAAGCGATGGCTGCTTTACTTTTCCTGCGTCTGTCGGAGATTCACCACTTTTCACCGGCGAGAGTCACCGTTGCCTCGGAAACCAGGGAGATAACAAGAGGAAGAAATTGACCTCTTAATCTAAAACTGAGGTCGGCGATCAAAGTATAATATGGGAAGGGTTCACAAGGGTCGCGCGGGCATATTCCATTCAGCAAACCAGCCGGTCGTGGGCAGACGGTCGCCGAGTCGCGGAGTGCCTTCTAAGCCTAACTGCCGTGCTCGCTTGGTCGCGTTCGGTGGAATCGTGGGCGTTGGAGCTTTTCCCGGGTGTTTGTGGATCCAGCGTTTTTGTTCGGCGTGGCCTGTTTCAAGTACTTTTTACTTTTTTTCTTGCTAGTTGAAGTTGGGACGCGTGAGAAGCGCACGTAGAAAAATAAACGTCTATGGATCGTCGCGACCGCGACGCTGTCGGCCATGCTGATTTGATCGTAACAAGTGCGTAAGACAGCTTCGGAGCTGTCGTAGGATTTCGTCGTAACCTGCGCAAAGCTTACGAAAACTTCGTTTTGTAAATACGAATTTGTTCTTAAATTATGTCTTACGCCCGTTTTTGGCGTAAGATCGTTTCGTGAATCTGGCCTCTGCACTTCCGAAAGTCGCAGGAAAGGTAAGACAGACGCAGACGACGTTGCGAGCAGACGACGTTGCAAAGGAGCAGACGACGCTCAGATAGGGGGTCACGATCAGCCAACCACGGCTCGGCGTTCTGACGTCACCGATACCCCCTGCGCAAGAAGGAGACGAACCTGCCCTCCGCATAGGTCGTGTTCGCTTTACTTGCCGAACACGCACATAATACACGGCAATATCTTAGTCTACTAACTGTGTCGCTTATCCTCCCATCTAATGTTTGCCTACCTCGAGAGACACATAACAAAAGCAGCATTATCATAGCAGTAATCTCGTTCTTTTTGTTTTTGTTTTATACAACAAAGCACCCTGGATACCTGGTCTATATATCTTCCTCCGTAAACAGAACAAATCGCTTCTACAAATATTCCGTGAATTATGCTAGCATGTATCTATAAAAATACCACACTAAAGAATCTCAATCCCGAGTCGGCGGGTTACTTGCAATCTGAACACGCAGATCTGGATTAAAGATATGAAGACCTCAAACTTAAGAAAAAGACAGCGAAAGTCTGGAAATTAACCGACTTTACTCGACCATCCAGTCGCGGCTCTAAAGCCATGCACGCGCGAGATAGGCGATGATTGAAGGCGACGCCGCACGGGTATCGCTTCCTCTGCCTTGCCAGGTGTTAGCTCTACCTGCATAGTTCAACTCGGCACTCCCTGTAAACGCAATCTGCGTTCTCTCGGCGCGGTGTTGGTTTCTCGGCCCTCCAGTCGGTATTTGGGTCAACTCGACGTTGTTCCATTGCAGTCACCACTCTCTCTCTTTCCCCTCTCCCTCTCTCTTTATCGCCCCTGCGTCCAGCCCAGGTAGCAAGCAGTGATTATTTTACGTGGCCACTTTCCACTGCGAGAGGCGAGGGTACCTCCAACCCGTTCGCGCAAACGTTAGGGAGACCGGGCGGTGCATTAGTCACTTCTAGAGCGACGCTGCGTGAAATCGGTCTTCCGGTAGATTCAAGCGTCCCCCGTCGCGTATACGCCCATGCAAGCATAGGTGCTCGAGGTGGAGATCACGAGCTTCAATCCCCGCTGCGACGGGGATCGCCGATGTGACACCGAGCCCGATACTTGGAATGCTTACGTCACTTTCAGTATTACCATAGAGTGTGCTAGAGTCGTGGAGTGTTGCGGCCAAGCACATGTTGCTAAAACCGCCGTCACACTGACATCATACAAAAGACATGTTCGAGGCAAAAATGATGACAGAATCGTCGGCGAACGCACCTTTCAGCCGGGGTCACACTGCACCATACCAAGAGACAGTCTGCGTAGAGATTCGAACGAGAGTCACCGCGTGATCCGTGCTTCAAATGCCGCATGTCAATCAGTTCAAGGAAGAAACTTGGCCAGCCGGCTTTCGATGCACGAATATTGCGGTGACACGTATACACGATGTATGAGCGGTGTGACCCCGGCTTTAAGCATGCTTCATACATACTTGTGTTTCAAAAGTAGAGATTTTGTGCGACCGTCATGCAAAGAAGAAACTCAATGTCTGCGGACTGCCCTTTGCATGATGTAAGGTTATGAAGCCCTTCAAAGGTGCACAAACATAAAATGGGGGCGCTGCGAACGATATGTATATGTGTTCCATTAAATCGTTTTTTGATGGCGCCTTTTTTGAGGTCAAACTAGGGACCATTTCAGTAATCGCCTGGTGGCCATTTTTGTCTACTAGATAGCAGCGATCTGAGCATACATGCTTAGTACAGCTGTCTTCCGCGAAATATCGTACGTCGCGCCTGGTTCTACAGCCAATGAAAGGGCATAATTCGGCCGCACAATAGGGATTGGAATGATGCGGGTCTATAGAGGAAAAGCGGAAATTGGAACGCGGCTATAAGAGCTATAAGGGATAGTAATCTGGAGCGTGTTCCTTGAGAGCAGTGTTGGAATTAACGCGCTACAAGTAACAACCTTACTGGTAACGTGTTAGTTTTTTTTTTTTTGTACTAACGTACTAACCTACTCGTCAGAATCTCAAATGACTAACGAGTAAAGAAATGCCGTTATTATTTTACGGCTACTTCTATGAAATAACGTTACGCGTTCTCGTCACTTTTGATTTAAAATGGCCGCATGATTGTTTGAAAGCCGAATAATTTTTAATCTGTACACTACGTAAAAGTGGCAAAGAAAGCCCAACAAAGCTAAGTAGAAGCGCGGTCATTCCAAAATTCTTCGGAATGCACCTTTAACGTTCCCAGGGTCCAAAAGGCGCGAGATTATCGCTGCGCGGAACCCCTGAGAGTCTTTGGTGCAGTTTTTGTATAGAAGCTGCTCACATCCCCGGTCGCCGTACCCTGAGCAGCCGTCTCGCCTGAGAGAGACATCCGTTTAGGAGGCAACAGTCTGCCGCCGCTCGAAAGATTTTTCTTCTGGGTGCTTAGCTACTCCAGCTGGTCAAATCCTTCCCTTCAAAACAAATAAATTCTCGTACTGTCAACAGCTAAAAGGGGAAACTCTAAGTTTGAAAGCGTTGACATTTCAACGCTTTGAACGAAAACAGGTGTGTTAGCGGTGACCGGGTGCTGACGTGTCGTTAATTGAAAATGTTAAGTTGCTTTGTGAGAAAATATTATAACGTTTATTTTATCCGATTAACTTTGATTACATGAAGAGGTCTATTTTGCGTCAGTTACGTGGCGCGCATCCGGTCGTTCTTTACTGAGCGATTTCTTCTTCCCAGGCAGGTGCTAGGGGCAAAGTTCAGCTTTCCGAATCGCGCTCGCGAAGCGTCACGCGTTCGAGGATATACATTACACTTTCTGCCGAAAGTGAATCTTTTACTAACCTGATCAATTCAATGTGAATTTCTATGTTAGTATTTTTGGCGTTATTGAAACTTTGAAATTTTATTATTGTGTATTGTTTCTGGGTCCATATGACATGAGCGAATAACATTTCAGAGAACAGTGACGTTTTAGTGAATCGGAGTTTTAGCAAATTACGGTGGCGCGTGTTAACCAGTGTTGTACGGAACGGCGTTCCAAGGAACGGCGTTCCTGGAACGCGTTCCTTTTAGGAGGAACGAAGGAACGCCGCCGTTCCATTTCGCATCGCTGGAACTGGAACGGGAACGCGTTACATTTTTACTGGAACGGAAAGAGTAACGGCGTTCCTTTTTTTCGTCCAGTGGGGTAATTCTTATTTTGCATCGAACAGGGTAATTTTGAACGTACAAAAACGATATCTTTACTAAGTGCAGGATCTCGTTACTTTTTTGGCTACTAATCTTGTGAATTATTTTGTGTGGTCCTCGCTTGCTAACAGTTTCGGGTGCAGGAAGGGAAATAGAAAAAAAAAAACTCTGCTTGATTAAACAAAATATAGTAATTAGCAAAATGCGAATGTAACGTATATGTAACGATGCGTTACATTTTTTAAACTGTAACGGGAACGAGTTCCTTTTTCACAGATGTAACTTGTAACGGCAACGCGTTCCAAAAATCAGAAGGAACGAGGAACGAGCTTTCGTTACTTTTATTGAGGAACGTGTACAACACTGGTGTTAACCTCCCCCCCCCCCCTCCCAGCACACACACAAGCACACACGCGCTTCGCTTACGCCGCTGAGCGGCGGAAGTCTGCAGCGGCTCATTACAAAAATATTAACCCACTTGGCCCACCCGTAAACGCCGCTTCACTGCGGCCGACTATTCGCTAAACTGTCATTCGGTAAAATATCGGCGTTCGCTAAAGCGTCATTCGATCAAGTGAGTTCCTCTCTTGAACAAGTGTATTGTTGCCGAGGTTTATAGAGGCGGTTTCTTATAAACAGCTGTCGTATACTAACAGTGAAACCCAAAGTAAAGACGAACTAACGTAACAGTACCGTCCGTTAGTTATATGGCAAGTAACGACACCGGTATTTCGTTCCATCTGCAAAATGGTAACAGAGCTCTGTAACGCGTTAGCTTTTCTCTTTCTAACGAGTAACGCTATTTCATTTCTTATTTTCGGTAAGGGGTATAACACTGCTAGGGCGTAGAAAATTTCATTTCAATTGATTTTATCCCGTGGCACTGTAGAAGTAAAAACGATGAAAAGGCAAAAAAAAATACTACGAGACATCATTTAACAAATTAGTAACGGTATTCCTAAAATCAAATGCGTTAGTAAATACAACTATTAATACGGGAAGGCCATTCCAACCAATGGAGTTTTGGTGCAAGCAGGAGGCATTAAAAGATGTCCCGTGAAGAGGGATCCTTACATTTAGTTCGTGATTGGTTCGTGATGATGTGTAAGATAGTTCTGAAAATGCCGTATAAGTAGCGGTAGAAGAGTAATTTGAGTCGCTGTACCCTGATTTGTGGGATGCCAGCGAGCGAATCCCTTTAGAAAGCGGGCCCGAGAAACATGGCTGCCGCTTTGTCTGCTATGCGTCCCCGCCGGGCGCCGAGCTGATGGCATTCGTCACGGTACTCCCCGTGTTATAACGCAGACTTTTCCCGTAGCAAGTGTGCCTAAGCAAATATATACACTAAGAAGCATTGGGCGGCGAAATGGTATCAGACTACCTACATCCGAAGAGAGATGCTCGGGCAGAGAGACGCCGCATTGTGACACGTATACTTTTCACGAGCCTCCGCGTGCTCTTCCTCCGTCTTCGTTTATTTCTTTCGACGTACTGCTAGCTCGAGGCCGACGTTCGACGTGACAGTTCGGCAGAGCAATATCCTGGGTATCTAAACTCAGACACCGACGATGCTCCCGGAAGATGGAAGGCGCCGAGCGACAGTGTTTCACGGTGACCCAAGCGGATTCACAGACGACAATGCGCAAGTTCCGCTACTGCTTCTTCTTGTTTGTTCGTTTTTGTGACAAGATTAATATTATACGCATGTCCGTTCCTTACTTTCGTATCACGCTTTGGAGCCTGTATCTCTCGCGAGTTCCCGTAGAGTCGTTCGGGCAGTGAGATACAAGAACGGCTGGAATCGCTTTTGTCGCAGGAAATAGTCTTCGCGTAAGTAATGCCGTTTCTGTCTCTGAAGTTTCTGGGTTCTTTTTAATGCGGAAATAAACGAACCATTGCTGGCAAAAAATTGCTTAAATATATTTTAGGGGGAAAAGGGAGGGGGGAATGGAGGCTGGAGCCTCATGAGCATCCTGGTTACGCTACTAGGTCGCAGTCTAAAGCGAGCTTGGGAAATACATCGTTCATGATTACACTTTCAGTCGTATTATTTAAAGAGAGACAATTACATTACATTTTTCTGCACAAGATACGAAGTCCAAAAAGCATCGTCGTTTTCTTCTCACGAACCACACGTGCCATTGGAGGAAGGGAGCGCTCGGCCCCGGGTCGGCCTTTTTTAGGTGACGTACCAAACCCACACTCACGGCCTTGAGATCCGTCGTCACTGACATCTTGAGAAGGGCAGGGCGTGGCTTGTTGTGGAGGGTAAGGCGGGGCAAAATGAGACATTTAGACCTCGGCACCATCTGTATTCGAATCTTGCAATGCGATTAATTGGGTATTTTGCGAACACGTGCCGGCACTTCTCCACTTTACTTCGTAAACAATCTGCTACAATGGTGTAAACATGCCGACAAAAAATATTAAAAAAACGCCGTTAACGCTCGTGGGCGTACGAGCCACCAAAGCGGGGTTAAGTCCTGCACTTGCATTCTTCTGGAGGCGTGCAACTGAGCTTCACTGTACCAGGTTAAGCCCTTATCAGACTTGTCTGCTTCATTAGCTGACGCGGGATAAGGTTTTAGTGCTGTAGGTTTTGATTGTTCATACGATGAGAATGTTTAAATAAGAGCGTATTCAAGGAGCAAAGCGCGACAATATTGCCACGCTCGTCGCCGATCGAGCGCGAGTGGCCAAATGGTTACCGTACAATTGGCTTTCGCGCGCAGGCCGCAGGTCCGACTCCAGGAAACGGACGCTTCTTTTTTTTTTTATATTTTTTGAATTTAGCATTCTCGTAAAATCGGTAACCCTGTCGTCTGATTGAGGTACGAATGTTCTACACGCCAAACGATCTACGCCGAATGTTCCAGAAACCTATAGGTGGGTACTAAAGGTGCTCCGAGTGGCGATCGGGGACCAGTCTCGCTCTTTCGCTCGGTCGTGCTATGCCGCCGACCTCCGACGCTCGCGGGGCTACCTCTTTGATTTTTTTGTTTTGTTTTGTTTTCTTAGGCCCACGTTTTATATTTAAACATTTAGTTTCTGTTCATTCGTCGCCTCATCATTTATCATGTGTGATAATAACCACATCAACACGCGCAAAGTGATCCTTGGTGGTTCAATGTTGCTTCCTGATCTAAAGCCGCTTTTTACTATTTTTATCTGGGACAATCTACACATCTAAGAAAACAGCTTTTAATAATCCAAAGACCACACGAAGAAAGCGCTTGAAAGTGCGCATCAGCAGCGGCAGTCCATTCGCGCTGCAGCAAAAGTCATCGGTAGGATGTAGTTCAGAGGCTTGCAATAAATTTCAAGAAATGTAAAAAAAGAACAAGTTATTTGGAACAGACACACAAAAAAGAAAATGTGATAAGCGGCGGTTGGAACTGAATCGGATGTGCGTTTTTCTTGGTTTCGCGGTACGTGTAGTTTTTCCAACATTAAACCAGTTGCAAGTAGCGCTCTGTGGTGTGTGTCTCTCCTACTCGTCCGTCGTTTTTAACGCTTTTAACCCCTAAACATGTTCAACCAACTAGCCCAAATCGAAACCCTTCTTCAAATAATACGTTTCTTCCGACCAGCCAAAAAAAAAATGAAAGCCGTTTACAACTCCCTGTAAACTCCGAACTAGGGCGCAGCTCTTGAGGAGGAGGAGGAAAGGGTACTGAGGGTCACCTGTTCTCGGGGAGGAAGGGGGTCACGTGACCTAGGGGGTCGCGTGACCCCAGGTGAGGTGACCTTCAGGAAAATTTTTCCGATAGTTTTTTCGGGGATTTTTTTCCGCTAGATTTAGCGGGGAATTTTTTTTGCTAGATTTTTGCGGGGAAATTTTCCCGCTAGATTTAGCGGGGAAATATTTCTGCTAGATTTAGCATGGAATTTTTTCCGCTAGATTTAGCGGGGAAAATGTTCTACTAGATTTGGCGGGGAATTTTTTCCGCTAGATTTCGCGGGGAATTTTTTCCGTAAGATTTAGCGGGGAAATTTTTTCACTAAATTTAGCGAGGAAATTTCTCCGCTACATTTAGCGGGAAAATTTTTGCGCTAGATTTAGCGTGAATTTCTTTTAGCTAGGTTTAGCGGGGACGTTTTACCGCTAAATTTAGCGGGGAAATTTACGCATAATGCACCGCGCGGTTACGCCGACTGCGAACGCGACGGCGACGGCGACGGCGACGCCGCTCAAGCCAGAAACGGGAGCCTAAGAGCTGCGCTCTAATAAAAAGTTCGTTTAGCATATTGTGTGCACGGAAAAGTTCCTTTTTGGGCTGGCGTACAATCATGTGCAGAGAATAGTTTACGCTTACTGCGAAACAAATGAAACCTATACCGGGTGAAGGGGCAAAGCTTCGGACTATTTGTCCACTGAATAAGCCTGTAATGCACAAGAGCCGTACAAACCGCGCGACGAACACCAAATGGAACTGGCAGTGCAGGATGTGCTAAACACTACGGAGAAAACAGCTCCCATGTTGTATGAATCCAACGAACGGCGTGCGAAGTGCAGGTTAGCGAAGATTGCGCTGGGGCCCACGGAGTACACTTCGAATGTTCCGAGTCCAAGGACTGAGCCGTCATTTCTTCTTAACGGGGTGTCTCATCTTGCCCAGGCACGTAGCCAGGATTTTGTTTCGGGGGGGCGGGGGGGGGGGGGGGGGGGCAACCATGACAAAATGCTGTATGGGGGGAGGGGGAAGGGGAGGACCCATGCAAAATGGAAGGGCTACGTGCCTGATCTTGCCCCACTTGCTGTCTTGTTTTGCCCCGGGGATCGGGGCAACATGAAACATTTGTGACATTTTATTAATGATTAATACTTTGTAGTTCCACTAGCTCGATTCTAGCCACCCCAAGCAGCACAGAGTTGGCCAGTCATCGGCCAATGGCTGGCAATGGTCTTTGGCCAAGTGGCCAGACTGGCTAGAGACTGGCCGGTGAGTGGCCTTTATCTGGCCATTGGCCAATGGCCACTGGCCATCAGCCATCGGTCAAGCATTGGCCAATGAATGGCCACTCTCTGGCCACTGGCCATTGCTTGGCCAAAATCCGTGCTGCTTGGGCACGTTTACTAAACACGATGCCAAGACGCCGAAAGAAAAAAGGTTTTCGGATTGTTTTATTTTTTTTTTTAATTTTGAATAAAAATGGGAAACAAAACAAGGTCTGCTTGCAAATCTTTGTCTCCTATTCGTCCGTCTTAGGACGCACACTTCTTCCTTCGTTGTTTAGTGTTCATATTGGCGGGTGCGGCAATCAGATTAGCTGAGGAGCAATAACAATTAAGAAGCTCAAGGCCTGCCATTCTTTTCTCAGGCTGCTGGTCACTGTGGGACACGTTGGTCTATCCCTTATTAAGGAAGGATAAAGCAGGACCATCTCCCTCTCTCACGTACCTATAGCGATACAAAACCTATAGGTAAAAACATTGAAAAGTCCACGAAATTATTTTTTTTCCGTCTTGATTTTAATAAATACCCTTTATACGTAATCCCATACGTTCGTGATATAAAAGAAAGACCTTCGTGTTTAGCTCTACGCTCTACTCTGTTGGTGATGGTGGTAAACAACCATACTAAAAATATAAGTAGCGTGGAAAATGGTGAAAAAAGTAAAAGAAATATCCCAGGTAGCACACCGCGTCGGCCGGTATCGGGACTACGCCGGCCGGTCCCGGTAACAGGATGGCGGCGCCCGGCCATTGGCGCCGGTGAGCTACCGGCCACGGCCGGCGTCGGGGTTTCGTCTTGCTCACTGGCCAGTTCCGCCGAAGAAGTTACAGTGACTGGCCGGCATCGGGTTTTTGCTGTCTTTGCTGGCCAGTCTTTCTATGGAGGTTCCAGTAACTGGCCGGCATTGGTATTTTGCTGTCTTTGATGGCCAGTATTTACATGAAAGTTCAGTAACTGGCCGGCATCGGCACTTTGCTGTCTTTGATGGCCAGTATTTACACGGAAGTTCAGTGACTGGCCGGCATCGGCGCTTTGCTGTTCAGGCTGGCGAGCCCCGCCATGGAAGTTCCGTTTACTGACCGACATCGTTTTATCTTTTTTTTTTTTTTTTTTTTTGCCGTTTTTATTCTGCAGTCAAGTCCTCCAGATTTTGACGAACTGTGGCAATTCATGAATAGCGAGTGGAAATATTTGCGTAGATCAATCCTTCGCAAATAACTGCCGACGCTGGTGTATTTGATCCCAGCATGGCAGGGCTGACGAGTTTTATCGCGAAAACGCGAGAACAAATAATGCAGCGTGGAACATTTGCAGTTCAGGATTCGAGACTCTGACCACCTACGCTATGAAGAATAAATTACACAACACCGAACGACACCTTTTCAGGAAGCTAGTTTAATTTGATGCACTATACTTAAGGTCGGTGGTATACGCACGTGTTTGGCACTGATAAGAAAAATAAAATAAAAATGGTATAGCGGAGAATCCGAGTGAAGAACAACAACCACAATTAACAAACACGTGGCATGATTGAGCACGCGCTTTGAGTTACAAAAACAATAATTTGCACTACATTGCAGAATCTGGACAAGAAAGAGATGTGTGTTTTGCTTATGACGCTGCGAGATGTACGCAACTTTCCTGAGATCATGTTATTGGTGATTTTAATTGAGTGTGAAAATATGCTGTTTCAGACAGGAATCGACTGTTTTCTGTGGTAGCTACGACCATCTAACAGAAATATTTCAAATGTTCACATAGCCAGATGATCTGTCCCCGATAGCTTATGTTATACGACATACCGCACCAAAAAAAAAAGTAAATATAAAAACATTTTTTTTTTAACACGATAAAACGGGAAACACAAAGGCGTTGTGGGTGTTTACACTGCCGGGTTTGTGAATGTGACCCCTTGGCGCTACAAATCATAAATGTTATCACACCGAACGATACCGTTTCTGAAAGCTAGTTTATTTATCCGCACTGTTCTTCGATCTCAGGAATAAAAACATTATAGGCCTAATAAAAATGTAAAATTGCGGAGCACAACCTCAATAAGTAAAACCAGGGGGCAGGCGATGGATATCACTGATGTGCCAGAACAAAATTAAGTACTACTTTCCGGAAGTCAGAAAATTAAGAGATGTGCTCTTTACGTAGCGCGCTATGAGCTCAGGTAAATAACTGCCTTAAAATAGCGGTATTTTTGTTTTAATAGTGGCTAAAGGTGACCGCCTTCAGACAAACTTCGGCTGCATCTCTGTGGCAGTTTGACCATTTACATACACATTTTCCCATTTTTCTCTCAATATTCCCATCATTATTAGCTTCTTTACTTCGTTGAAAGCACTTGCGCTGTTTGCGTACTACACCAACCAACCTATTAGCACGGAGGGAGCGATTTATCCCGGCAAACAGGAGGGCCACGGTTTGTGCATTGCATCAACTCAAATTTGGGCTCGCACTTTCTATTTTCACATTCTGCGTGACTTTTACCCTAAACTAGGGGGCCGGCGACTGCAAAAAACACAGCAAATATTTAAAATAATAAAAACAAGAAAAAAACGCGATAAAAAAAATTAAAAATCTTTCTCTCTAGTGGGATTCGAACCACCGACCACTACGTTACCAGCAGGACGCGTTAACAACCAAAGCCAAACCGACTTTTTTTTTTTTTTCTTTATTACCGACATTGACACAGAGCAACCAAGAAGTACAGTGCTGTAAAAATGCCGTCAATCACTTACCGACTGACGTTGCATGGTTAAAAAAAAATTTACATTTAACAGTTTTTCCATTGTTGGTAACCACTCCGGAACATTTGGTCGAACCTTCCAAACTTCGACAATATAACGGACAGACTCGGAAAAATATTCCCCCACAGGCCTTGTGTCAACATCTGCGTGGCGAACCGCCATGCGGCATCTCCATATGCTGTGAAGGCCGAGCAAAATGAAAAGATCGAAAGGCACACAATTCTCGTTTTCGACTGCTAGGAACCGTATGCCATGGGAATCCAGAGGAAAGTCCTTTTTTAGAGTACGCTGCAACACATCCCAGAAAAATATAGCGTCCCAACAGTCCAAGAAGACGTGCTCAACTGACTCAGGTTTCTTACACAAAAAACAGTGGTCACCCCACGCGACAAACATACCCCTCTCCACCATCCACGTTTTAACAGGCAGAGTACCGGTGTGCAACTTGAAAAAGAAGGTTTTGATGCACGCTGGGACGAACATTTTCTTAACGCGTTTCAGGACATCCTGCCCCGAACCTGTAGAATACAGAGCTCTATACAGTGGAACCGGCAGGGTAACGTCAACAAGGTCCTGGTACAGCTTTTTCCTAGTGACTTCACTCAGATATTCCAACCAAAAACGTGCTCTTAGGAATTTGTACGCTCCCACCACTTCGCGCATATAACCGAAAATACACCCACCATATCCATACTCTGACGATACTATGAACTCAGGCAGAACATTACACAATCGCACTTGACAAACTGTGCTCAAAAACGGGTCCTTGACTTTACTTAAGAAAAGGAAACGATTTACCAGCTGCTTTAAAAACAAATGAGATAGCGCCAGGCCACCATCACTCACACTGCGAAAAAGACTAGTCCGGCTCGTGCGCTCATAGGAAGAGCCCCAAATGAAGACCGCAAACACCCGATGCATTTTTTGGATATTCACCCTGGAACAATGTAAAACCTGAAGCACATACCACAATTTACTGATTAGGAACACATTGCAAACAGTGGATCGGGCAAATACCGAGAGATCCCTTCCTCTCCACTTCTCAGCTTTTCCTTGCAATTCGACTACCTGGGTCCTCCAAAAAGGGTCGCTGTCCCGATAGTTTTCCAGGGGGACCCCTAAATACTTTACCGGAGACGAGACCCATTTGACGTTTTCAAACACACTGGGCTTCATGTCCCACTCCCCATGCCAAAAACCTATGCACTTTTCCCAGTTTACGGCACTACCACTTCTATTGCAAAAACGTTTTACTAGTGCTATCACCTCTCGTACGCTTTCTCTGTTTGCACAGAACAACGCGATATCGTCTGCGTAGGCCAGTACTCGCACCTCGGAAGCATGTAGCTTAAAGCCACGAATGACGCTGCTTTTAACTACGCTCAAGCAGAAAGACTCTATGTATATGCAAAACAAAAGCGGGGACAGAGGGCAACCCTGTCGCACGGACCGGAGGACGCCAATACGTTTACCAACTGACTTGCTTACAACCAGGCTTGTCGTGCACCCCTCGTACGCCATACGAACACCCTCTATAATTACGGAGCCTACGTTTACATGTTCCATTATCGCCATCAAAACCTCATGTGACACACGATCGAATGCTTTTTCCAAGTCAATCTGGAGCATTGCAATTTTATCATTCGTTGCGTCACAGCATTCTAGTACACTTCGAGCGGTGTGAATGTTTGTTGTTATCGATCTTCCTTTTATTCCACACGTTTGGTGTGAACCAACTATTTCTCTTATTACTCCTTGAAGCCGTCGTGCCAAAATCTTCATTAGTACTTTGTAGTCTACGTTTGTTAAGCTGATTGGCCTATAGGATGTAACCGAACGCAATTTGACAATATCTTCGGTCTTGGGTATTAACACCGTGTGAGACCTCACAAAGGAGGGTGGTAGTTTTTTTCCTTCATAGGCCTCGTTAAAGACATTGTGTAGCACTGGCGCAACTTCATCTCTAAAGGTCTTATAGAAAGCTGCACTAATTCCGTCGGGTCCAGGTGTTTTTCCAGGGCTCAATTCTTCTATCGCTTTCACTATTTCTGTTACGGTGATCGGCATCTCAAGAAACTCCTTTGTCTCCTCATTTAGCTTCGGCAAAAGCACTAAGAACTCTTCCATAAATTCTGTCACTTTCACTGGGCTGTGCGCGAACAAGTTTGAATAATACTCAAAAAACGCTTGTTCAATATCTGTTTGGTCCTTCATAATCTTTCCATCTTTTTCGATTTCGCTGATAGTGTTCTTTCGTGCATAACGTTTTTCCATGCCCAACGCCTTTTTTGTCGGAAATTCCCCTACAGCGAACTTTTCTGCTCGTGCTCTGATAAGAGCTCCGTGATAACGCTCTTGATCAAGGACTTCCATTTTTTCCTTCAATTCACGTATATCGTTTTTGAATTCGCCCGGTGACTTACTTTCTTCTCTGATGAGCGTTTGAAAGTTTCTGCGCAGGATCGCCTCCTCGTGTCTCTGAAGTGCCTTTACAGCACAGGCTTTTTCTATGGCTATCATTTTAAACTCTTCTTTAAAACCCTCCCATTCTGCTGCGTAGTTGCTTGAAACTTCTTCTAACTTGTTTAAGAGGCTTCGTACCAATTTTGTAAACCCTTCGTCGTCTAGGAGTCGACAGTTCAACTTCCATAGTTCCCAGGAAAACTTTGGTCGCCTATGCGTGCTTCCCAAAACAAAAGAAACTAAGCAGTGGTCACTGAACGATACCGGAACTACTTGATATTCGTTGCAGACTGGCACTTGTTTTAATGATATGTAAACTCTGTCTAACCGAGCATGGCTGATTCCTTGGAAATGAGTGTACTGAACAGTTCCCACGTGACCGATGCATTCCGCTACGTCATAAAGACCTGCCTCGCTGACGATGTCCTTCAATACCGACGTGCCAGCATCTCTGTACGGGGTCACTCCGGTCTTATCTTTTGCTGAACAGACTCAATTGAAATCTCCTAGTAAAATAACATTACGTTCGCACATACAGTAGCCACGGACAAATTCAAAGAAGATTTTGCGGTCCACTGCAGACTTCGGCGCGTACAGACAAATAACACGCCAGTGTGTCGAATAGTATGTGAAATCACAAATCACAAGCTTACCCGTTAGACATGTGACGACAGACTCTACAGTTATACCTATTGAGTCCTTTAAGAACAAACAGCAACCTCCGGAAGTTCCTACTGCATGACTTACACAAACGTTGTACCGCGATGTAAAGGGTCGTAACATGCTCTGAGTGCGCTCGTCGCTCTCCACCTTTGTCTCTTGTATTGCAACTACGTCTAGCTCTTGGTCAATAAACAGGCGATTCAGCTGATACTGCTTACGCCTATCACTTAGACCTCGAACATTCAACGTGCCTACACGCAATGGCTTTTCAAGGACTGGTGTGGTCATTTGCGTGTGCGCACAAAGAGCATATCATGCCTCAATAACAAACAGTTACTGGGGCGGCGGGCTGCCTTGAGACAAGGACGATGACCGCCTTGGTGACCCCCCGCGACGTTTCTTGTTCTTGACGTCGTCCCCCTCTTGTTGCGAGCTCTGCCGAGGCTGCTCACCTGGTCCAGCCACAGCCGCATCTGCCCCTTCGTGTCTTCGCTTAATCATCGCCGGGTTGAAGTCCATGTCGTTGCCGTGTTTCTCGCCCTCGGAGGTTTTCGTTGTATCAGATCCAGGCACAGTCCTGTCTTCGCTACTTTGCGTCGTCGAAGAAGTCTGCTCAGCCTCTGACTTTCCTTGCCGTTCCTCATCCGTGGTATTCGGTGCCTCAGTAGGTGCTTGACTGTTGCTACCGTGTGCACCTTCACTCTTCGCACCCCGGCCACGCTTGCAGCTTCCTCGGCCTCGACCTCGTCCATCAGTTCCTCGTTGACGCCGCCACCATCGTTGTGCACTGCCACAGCCCGGGCACACCTGCGGGTGCAGTCCGTGCTTTCGTGCCCGAAACCACGACACTCTGAGCACCAAGGCGCCCTACACTCACGGCGTATGTGCCCAATGCGTCGGCAACGTAGGCAAACGGGCGCACGCCCCGGAACCACTACCAGGACCGTGCCCCCGTAGAATCGAAGCTGGTGTGGCAGGCTCTCCAGTGTTAGGTCCTGGCGGAGAGTTAGGACGACGGACAGCGTTGTAGACTCGACGCCCACGAGTCCGTCTACCTTCCACATCTCACGAACGACGCTCTTTACCTCGCCGTACGGTTCTAAAGCGCGGCGGACAGTGTCGACGGGCACGTCAAAGGTCACCCAATGCAGCTTCACCCTGACCTCTCTCCGATATGGGTCAATCGCTAGGCAGCGACGCCCCTTCACCTGGATTTCACCGGCTTGCAGCAGCTTCTCCTTGGCCTCTGGTGTTTTCAACTTGAGGAGCCACACGTGACCCATCTGATAGGCTCCGAGACCCGCCAACTCCGACAATACTCCAGCCTGTTGTAACGGTCGTACAAAATCTTCGGCCCGGTATGGGCGTCCGCCGGTGTCGCAGTGCAACACCACGCTGTTCTTCACCATTTCTCCTGTTGGCAAATGTGGCAGGATGGTCCGGTATTCTTCAGTCATAGTTCCCTTAGTACCGGCCGAAGCCTCAACAGTTCCCCGGCCTGTGGCCGTTGAGTTTTCCTTGGAGAACATTGAAAAGCGTCCGTTTGGAACAACGTCTTCTTCTTTCTCCCCAAAGCCAAACCGACATACAGAACGTCTGATGTTTTAAAAGATTATATGTCTGCTGAAGTCGGTTGGATACATTGTGCGGTTAGTTTCGTATTTAATTTTTTGCTACGTGTTCAGGACGCATTTATATTATTGTGGCAATGTTTACATGCTAAATAAGTTATTATTACTGTGTATACTAATGTTTTTTTTTTAATTTGCATTGCTGGTCGTTTTATTGCAAGCGTGTTGAAGATAGTTTCCGTAAAGTCGCTAGATATCCATTAGAGCCAACCAATGCAATCCAATTCAATCCACAGCCCTTTTTTGCACGTTTGGCCGGGCGTGTGGGTTTTCATATCTCTGTCTTCAAGTCAGTTCACCGATTAGTCGTGATGCGTGGAGTTTATCTTAGTTTCAAATGTGTCTAAACAAGAAGGAAGCGACTGTGAGCCGTGGAACTACGTCAAATCTGCTCAACAGCCAAGATCATGGTACGGTCGTTCCAAAGTAAGTTCCTTTCTTTGTCTGTTAGGGCTAGATTATTCTTTCCTCCGTTCAAAATCCTTGTTATTGTCTAGATCGCTTGCTTTTACCAGTATTACTAATTGTGCGCGAATGGGGTAATGCGAGGCTGTTTTTCTTCGCTCACAAATAGGCTGCATACTCGCTCGAGGTCCATCAGTAGCGGCGGAACTTTTGGGGAGATGGAGGGGGGGGGGGGGGGGGGGGGGAACCGCGGCAGCGGCGGGCGCGCGGGGGGGCCGGCCCGCCGGCGGGTGGAGGCGGAAAGGGGAAGGGGGGTTGTTTGATTGCCTCCCTCCACCGTATTGTTCACTGGTAAACTAGAATGTCTGGAAGAGCGCGGTGCCCTCCGCCTCTATTATTTGTCGCGGGCGTTGGCCGTTGCAGTGGGACAGCATCGGCGACATGGAACTTTGTGGTGTCGTCGGACGAAAATCGGTGTTTGTCGCTCTAGTGGGACGAGGCTTTTAGAGAAAACGTGAATAATTAGCAGATACTGTGAAAACCATACAAGGGGATTATTTTAGGCCTTTATTATTCTTAGTATGGGCGACCAATGTGTCCGCACATCCGTCCGTTACCTGAGCTGCCAAGAAAATTGTGTTTACAGTCTTATGCATATGGGTGGGAGTTAGCACATTCCACTTGGACCTGTTCGAACTTTTGCTAAAGCTCCTTTCGCATTCTTTATTTTTTTTTTTATTCTCCAATTTGTGAGTTGGGAGTCTACACTCGTATGTAGTGTATGTATTCCTCTCTTTTATTCCTTGTTTTTTGTTTGTTACTTTTCAGGATGTTCAATCAGAATGAACTAACCACCTTATTACATGGAAAGGCTGTTGTTATTTCCAAAGTGTCTGTAAAACAGTCTACCTGACATCTTTTGCTCACACCCTGGTTTCTGAAGCTCGCATTCTCCGAACACAGCCTTTCTGATTTCTCTGATCCTTTTTCTTTTATGTTCAATCGATCAAGTTGTGAGTGTGCACCAGTCTGCGTCCTATGTGTTCCTGTCCTTTTGTCCTTGTCTTTTTGTGCACTTTTTTCACGTTGGTCTATGATATTTTTTATCGTATATTCTAATCTGTGTTTTCATCTTTATACTTACTGCAGTCCTTGCTAAGTAGAAGTTGGCATTCACTTTCGCCATCCTGATGTGAGTGTCCTGAGACGACACAGAATGACAGCTTCCTCTGCTGAAGGCCAGGCTTCATGGAAGACTGCCAAGGCAGTTCATGGTAAGGTGCTCTATATATTGAGCAATATAATAGAAACTTATTGATGATAGGATTGTTTTTAACGCAGACTGTGTTTATGGACTGGCCTTTAGCAATTCCGATGCCATTCACGTGGAATGAAATCCTGTAGGGAAATTGCGCATCCCATTCGTAAGCGGAATGCTGAGTTTACAACAGAAGTGCGTCTCGACTTGCTGCCAGTATTGCTGTGTGTGTTGTGTTTGAATTTTTATTTGTTTATTTAGTGTTCCCAATAATGGCTGAAGCCTTCCCATTGGAAGTGGCAACACACAAACACAAATGAACGGAAAGAGAGGTGAACAGCGCCACTCACGCCGTTCGCCACCGCACCCATTGGTTTTCGATGAGGTTTGCAGTATTGGTCTCTATGGTATTTGGTCATATATCGCACATGAACACAACCAGGGCACTGTGCCTACAATTCAGCACTCACAAGATTTGCATTAATACACCCTGCAGCTGGTCGCACTTTCAGAGTCATTTAAATGTTGCAAAAATGAATAATGACATTGGCATATTTCTCGTGCCAAATCCTTCATGCCTGTTCCGAACTCTGATCCCCACGAGATCACAGTAGAGTCGTTTCTGTTGTACAGTAAAACCTCGTTAATTCAACCCCCGCTAATTTGGAAATTTGAATAATTTGAACTGCCGATTCGGTCCCGTCAAACGTATGTATTAGTCAATGGCAGCAAACGCTCATTAATTCAGAGGGAACGCGGCGCACTATCGTAAATTCGGACGAATTCGGCAGGTGGCGCTATCTACCGTCTGTTCCAAAAGGTATAACCGATATCCCTCCGAAGTGCGCACGTGATTTTTCCAGTTTTCCCATGGTTTTTTGGTTCTCCGTGTTTCGCACCAGTTTTGCTCTGGATCGCCGTGCTTCAGCGCGTCACTCTCCTGGCAAGGAAGCGGCAGAAGCATAGCTGCAACGGAAAAAGGGTAGCACAAGTGACCGACGACCGGAAAGGCAAAATCGCGACACGCGGGGCTATTGTTCCCGAGGGTGCCAATAGCGAGA
Source organism: Ixodes scapularis (assembly GCF_016920785.2). Lineage (NCBI taxonomy): Eukaryota > Metazoa > Arthropoda > Arachnida > Ixodida > Ixodidae > Ixodes > Ixodes scapularis. The sequence goes on from NW_024609841.1 coordinate 5,043,665, forward strand.
GTGACAGTCACGTTTTATGCCTGAACGCGGGGATCCTAAAACCCGCCATTTTAACAACTATCCTATCCCTCAATTTTTCGTCGGCCACCCCCGCATTGTAAATTGCAACGTGACTGGCACTCTCGCTATCGGCGCTCGGGAAAAATGGCGCCGGGTGTCGCGATTTCGTCGCCCCGATTACTGGTCAGTTGTGCTACTCGTTTTCCGTTGCAGCTGTACTAGGCTAAGAATTTAGCGACGAAAGTGGAAATACTGAGGGCCTTAAAGGGCAGCGTCTTTCGACAACTTATGGAAAGTTACGACGTCAAGAGAAGCACTTTGGCCACGTACGTAAAAATTTTGGCCGATATCCTACGGGCTTTTGAGAGCGAGAAGTTCAACGCGAAAAGAAAGCGGCCTTGGAAGGTGGTGCACCCGAAACTAGAAGAGGCCTTGCTGTGCTACATTGTCAGCGCACGGGATGCGTAGCTCCGACAGTGCGAGTGCGGTGGAGCACTCGACCGCGCTAAGGAAAGTTGCCGTCTTCGCCCAAGTGTCGTCCAGAAAGCAGGCGGTAATAACAGATTTTTTCTCAAAATAAAGGTTTGTCACAGGGCAACGTTTTCGCGCAGCTTTCTTTGTCCTTTCGATATTTCTACTTTCGGTTAATTCGGACATTTTTGCCGGTCCCATGAAATCCGAATTAACAAGGTTTTACTGTAGTGGCACGGCAGATTCTATACTTGTTTTGCTTCAATCTTTGTAAGGGGGACGCTGTAATCCAATTCTACTCATCTCTGATGTACTAGATAGCACCATATTTGCAGAGATAGTCTTCAGATTTTGTAGTTCCAGCAAAATATATTTCAGCTTATAAAATATTTGTTATTTGGCTTGTAAATTTTCAAGCAGATCTAGATTGAAGGCAGCAAATATCTTACCTGCAGTCATGGTATGTGTCCGAAGTATATTGCATTAAAATAATTGACCCAACCTCTTATTTTTGTTTTCAGTGCCTCTAGCGAATTGTGGATGCTAGGATTGCTTTTCTTTGTTTCACATAATCTACAACACTTTTTTCATCTTTATACTCAGTGCAGCCCTTGCCGAACGGAAGCTAGCATCGACTAGGCCAATTCGTTCCTGCATCATCAGCCAAGCCGAGGATCAGGTCCACGGCAGTCTGCGAAGGTTGTTGATGGTAAGCTGCCTTATATATACAGCTGTGTAGTAGCAGCTTGTCCTGGATGACAATTTGAAATGCGTTTTTATGTTTTAGAAAGTGAAATTTGCATGGGCATAATTGCAACGTGAAACCTCACCAAGCCTGTTCTGATCTTTCATCCTTTTGAGATTTCAGTACAGCCGTTTCTGCTGCACACATACTGCCTACTTTGACCAAGTAGAGACTTGATCCATATGAAGGTAAGCAGGTGATTATCAACTGCTCAGTGCTGTCCGTGGTGACGTTCTCTCCTTATCAGATGACTTACCATGCTTGGTTCGCAAGGCATTTTAAAAGGAGAGCAAGTCCGCTGGTGCATGACGCTCCCAGTACTGAACAGTCGACGATCGCTTGTTCACACTCGTAAAGATCACGACTGTACTTCAAGCTCGGCAAGTGTGACACTTATGTGACTCAGCCAGTGGCTGTGCAGTATAAAACGCGCCCAATTGGCAACTTTAATGCAGTCTCGTGTAGTCCCATTGATGTTTTCTTTTGGCATGCATGATATGTGTTCACACTTTTTTTCCCTCGCTTACCGATAGTCCTAGCTGTCTGCAGAGAGTGAGTGTGAAACATGCCAACAAGCCTCTAAAGCAGTATGCAGTGCAATTTTGGTCTATTGTGCAAGCGAGGAAGAAGACTGCTCGTTTGGCTGTTGAGGCTGTGACATAGACATTAGATAGTTTTATCTGAGCATTGTTAGACCCGCTCCACTCAAAAGGAAAGCACCTGCATGCACACAACGCTCAGTCAGCAACGACCAACCGGAGCGCAGATGCCGATGGAGAAGACAATTCCTGCACCCCTATGGCCACTGCCGACTGAGCGTTACGTGCATGCCGGGTTAATTTCCCGCGCAGTGGCTGAGCTGAGCGGGCCGTAAAAAGCGCTCAGCTAAAACTTTTTCTGATAGGGGGTGGCTGACGCATAGATATTTCAGACAGAGGGATGGCCGACACTGCTTACATGAATTCTCAGTGTGAGCAGCTCTCATCGCAATACGGAAATTATGATTAAAACTTCCTCTACCCGTTTCTGAAGGTTTTGGGACATGTGCTCCTGGCAGTATTGTCGGGCTAGACATCATTACACCCAGATCCACTCTAATAAATTCTAAGAGGATGAAGTCAGTTGCCACATAACTTGTGCAAAACTAAATCTGGAACTCACTCCTCCTTCCTGTTTTCCACTGTATTGAGAACCTTGTCCCAGTATGTGATGGGTATGTGAAGAAAATTGACCAGATAAACAATATCACTTAGAAAATAGAGGTCCCATACATATTAACCTGCATCTACCAGCCACTGTACACTACCTCACTACTGATTTGGTATCTTTCAATTGATATTCCTGAACTGTTCGCACCTGTAGACATCTTAATGATGATAACGAGGGAATGTTTCATCTCATGGGATGTCATATGCTTAAAGTAAGTGAGGCTTGCGGGCGTTTTAAAGGGCTAGGGCATGCCGATGGAAAACACTCAATGTGAGTTTGATGGTGGACGCTGATAATATATACTAGTTTTTGTGTAAGTCGCTATTTTTTATTTCATGAAGTCTGCAGATGACTTTTAGTCGTCAAGTTGCCATTATGTGGGAACCGGGGTGTCATACTCTGCAATGCATTACATGTTTACCTGTGTCTACCCAATCTCATTAGTATGTATACAACGGTGAGCTGTATATGTCAAGGATATGATTTGTCATTGTCTCAGTAATGCTAATGTATCGCTATGTTTACCTAAAAATGCTGAATGTGGATATCGGGGACTGCACACCTATCGTAACAAACGTCAGTGTTAAACAACATGCCAACTACTCTGCCAAGCTCGCCCGTCTCTCGACATGCCCTTTTGAATTAAAATAGATGATTTCCACAAGCCTTTCTCTGAAGTGGGCTTTTTTCATACAAATAGCTGACCTTGATTATGAGATAACTGGACCATTTTCGCCCCTTGGTCATCCAGTGTGTTGTTACAGGTGTGTCCCTTAGGGATTCTTGTTTTGATATAGTTTCCAGATTGAAAATGAAATAAAGACAATTAGTGCATTAGCTACAAAAAAATTTCCTTTTACATGGGCTGCTTGTCTTATGCCCCTCACCCCAGTTTGGAATTTCTGGATTGTCACGTCCAGCTGGTATTGATTTACCCTGTCATTCTACTGTGGTGTCGATTCTCTTTACAGGTGCTGTAATGAAGGACTTGCCTTCTCGGGTGCATGGTCGACTTGCATCACAAGCTGCATGAGAAGTGTGAAGAAAATTTCCTAGGCCCGTGACATGCAGCCTCTTTCATTCAGCGCACTCCTCTGGCGACAAGCGCATGATTACCAGCCGACTGTAGCTTCACTGCAACTGACAATAAACAATGACGGTAACAATTTTGTATGTTTCATTTATTGTTTACACACATTACGTGTTAAAATAACCCTTGTTATGAACTACATCATTTCTATCCAGGTGTGAATTGCACACAAAACCAAATGTTAGCATGGAAAACAAGACCGTGAACTGTATGGTTTTAGCCCGCTAGCCTGGGGTCTTGCTGGTATCTTGCGGTACTGCTGGTACTATGCCGGGGATTTGTGCTGGCAGCAGCCCGGGAACTCGCTGGGAAAAAAGACCGGGAACTGTATGGCTTGAGGCCGCTAGCCTGGGGTCTTGCTGGTATCTTACCGTATTACTGGTACTACGCCGGGGGTTTGTGCTGGCAGCATCCCGGGAACTCACTGGGACGCCCAGTGCCGGGCTTCCCAGTCAGTCCCAGTCGCTGGCCAGTGACTGGCAATCTCACTGGCCCGTTGTCGCCCCACGGGGCGTTTCCAGCGTCGGGCCAGTAGGATCTTGCCGGCAGACCGGTACCGCCCCATTCTCAAACCAGCGAGTTGTGCTACTTGGGATCGAACATCGCGCCAATTCTTCAAAAGAAGGAAGGCTGCAACGAGTTAGACGAATCTGTGGACAGTCAATTTCGATTCGACATTAAGAAAGAACCGAAACCCGCGAACAAGTAAATATATAGAAAGCGGCGCACGGCACGCGTGCATGAAAAGGCTCGCACGTCGCCTTCCTCGTCCCAGTGACAGATTAACCCAACTGCTTGACAAGCACACGCATCGCATTCGGTTCTCAAGACGGAAATGGCAACGCGCTTAGAGACGCGCTTCCCTGAAATGCGCGGTCCTTTAATGCGACCGCCGCAGATCTCTGCCGCGCCTCCCGAAAGCCGCTACGAGACAATTTGCAAACTAGCACCCGGGCAGGTCCCCCGCAGCCGCTCGCTGCGTTCGTTTAAACTCTCGTCTTGAAAAGGGAATTCGTAATACATTTTGATTATGCGCAACATTAGAAAATACGCGAAGCTGTGGTTTTACTTCTGCTGATCGAGGAATCTTCTAGTCGCACTGTTCGTAAAGTATGCGAAGAGCAGGTCGTCTGCTTCTTCCACAAGAGTGGCGGTGACGTCAGAAAGACGCCGAACCCTGTTTGGTTCTGATTGCAGGACAGTGGGTAGACCTGAAAGCAACCTGCCTTGAGGTCTACCCTCTATCTTTCATTCAGAACCAATCAGAGCTCGGCGTTCTGACGTCACCATGATGCCCTGCAGAAGAAGCACACGAACTTGTGGTCCGCATATGAAAGACACGGCGATCAGTGCTGATAGGATGAGAAAATCACCTGTGGGCACTCCTCAAGTTGGTTCGAACGTTCTATAGATATGTAGATATATCTATAGAACTTTCTATAGATATGTACGCTCGAAGCATGGCTGTAGACATTTTTTGTACGACCAAAGTGGCCGTCATACAAGGACTGCCTCAGACACTGTCTGTATAGATTGTCTCTTGTGTGGTGTCAGTGGGACAGAGGCTTAACTCTCCAAAACATGCCATCGCAGCACATCCAAATCGACCACAGCGACCCGTGAAATGGAAAGCCTCCTAGACAGGCGAGCATAAAGTGGCTTATCAATGCTGGATGCTGGGCTACTTGGTATTGGTCTTGGGTTGCCAAAGGCATGGTAGCTCTTTTTAAACGAGGACAAAAGAAAAAAAGACAAGACAGACACGAGCGCTGACTGTAACTGTATATACTCCTTAATTCCATGTCGATTAAATAGTTGCAGTCAGCGCTCGTGTCTGTGTTGTCTTTCTTTCTTTTTCCTCGCCTAAAAAGTGCTACCATGCCTTTGGCAGCCCAAGATAACGTGCCGAATCCAATCCCAATTGCGTCTTTAAAGTCACTGTTTTACGCAGAATATCGGCCTCCCAATATAGGTGAGCGCCTTTCCCGTGCGAAACGTGTCGGTAACAGGCACGCAGATTGCTTAGCGGGGTGTCTCCCACGCTCGAGTTTTCGTTGCTTGGGAAGTCAACGCGGTGTCTTCTTATTGAACGTCTCCAGCATGTGGCTGCTCGCCGAGACAAGCGGCCGCATCGATTCGGGTTTTAATTAAAGACGTTACCGTCGGAAGCGCTCTTGCTTGAGCGGCGCCCAAGCCGGCTTGCTTCACCGGGCGCCATTGCCCGGTGAAGCAACGAAGGAAGCAGAACTCGCATCGGACTCGTTCGTGCGCATGCGCGCCGGTAGCAGACGAGTTCTTTTTGGCCATGTTCAAACTTCGTCCGGGTTTATAGGCGCACGCGGATTGGTAGCAGACGCACATGTGCCCTTTTTGCCTATGTGCTTGCGCGGCAGGGGAGTGTACCAAGAAAAGCGCAGGATTACAAACGCCGATGTAGACTGAAAGTAATCTGAGATAATTCGCAGGTTCTATTATATTGTCGTTGTCTATATATGACTGGAATTAAATAAAGATAAAACAAACGGAAGGTGCAGCACAATACGTTAGCCCTCCAGAGTAATTGTTTGAAGTACATGCAAAAATGAAATCAATCTTTTTCTATTTAGTGGTTGTTTGCTACTCCACTGAGAGCCGAGGGGAAACGTTGCTAACGTCACCCGTTACGCTAGGCGATTTTTTTTTTTTACCATTAGTTGTTTTGGGGATTAATCATCTCGGAGACAAATATGCAGAAAATAATCAAAAAAAAAAAAACTTGTAGTGCTGTATTATCTTCATCACTCGTCGAATCGTTCTTCAAAAGTTCCTCGAGTGTGGCGAAGGAGGTTGTTGGAAAGCATGGCAGCAGTAATCGCGAGTACTTTCATAGCATGGCGAGGCGTGCAGTCAAAACAGATCTTAAAGCTGCAGCGCCGTGCCCTTTCTAGGTCATGTCATTTGAACTGTTTCGCCACGGAGGTGCCCATCGCCATCTCTGTTGTCGTGGCCGAACTCGCCACCAGCACTTTATACCTCTGCTACCGAAAGCCCCGTTTCGCCGGTATTTGACAGTGTGAAGTCCACCTTGGATGCACAACATGCCTCCGCAGTTATAGAATAATATCGTCAACAAATATCTCTTGTGAATTGTAATCTCAAAATTTATTTAGCGTCCCTTTGAACTCAATTGTTTTCGTAGTTTATCCGTTCAACGAAAATGTGCGCGATTATAATCACACTTAGTCATACTTCGATATCTGCCTATCGCAGCGCTTTGTGCTCAAGGACGCTTCATCGCAGCAGTGGTATAATGGAGCGTAAGAGCAAATCGATAAACAGCGGCGTCGATTCTTTTTTTACAAGTTTGACATCACAGTTTCTTATAGAATACTGGACGCGCCCACTCTGGTACACTCTAAAAAAAAAGGTAGTCATATGTGACTACCTTTGGGGTGGTAAAACGCTGTCCCAAATATAACGACCCCTAGGGTAAAAATGACGACTCCACACGTAGTCAAAAAGCATGTAGTCAATTTTGACTGCCCCCAAAAGCAACATGGCGGACGGTTAGCGAGGCTTGGATTCCCCGATAAGGCCTAGCGAACAGCACGGCCTTTCGGCCGAGTTAGAGGATAGGGCGCATACGCCTGTTTGACGTCTTCCAAGCGCCATCAGACACTCTAAACATCCGTCCTTAGACACCGGTACCGTACCAATTAGCCGGAAGGACGGCAGCGTGTTTGCCGGAATCGCCGCGTTTGCACCCGACGGTATCTCGCTAGATTGACTGTATTTTTACCGCCGGCGGAGAACGCTCAGAAAAGAAATTGTAACGCGAGTAATTGGCCCGCTGACTTTATTGAAGACAACGCATGCTTGTCGTTTGCGGCGATGAATCGCTGGGGACCTTCGTCGACAACGACGGGAGGCGTTTAACTCGCACCAACGCCCCGCTATCTTTCTTTCTTTCTTTTTGTTTTTTTCCTATCTCTTCTTGTTTGTGCCTACCTCAACCGACGTGGTTATCCATTGCTGCCTGCACTTCGCAGCTCTTCGACACAGAACAATAATTTAGGTGGCCGAGTGACACAATTATTACGATTGTTTTCCACCTGAGGGGCACGTAAAGAGCCCAGTGGACCGCAGAACCTGGACGGCTGGACCGTATGCCAGCTGTTTGTAATCAATAGCTACAGGACTGCACAACACTTAGCTTTTTGAATCGGGCGGCAGCTTGCGCCACCTAGGAGGTGTAGTAGGAACCGACCGCTAGATGCACTAAAAAAAATGCTCATTCACTAACTCTTCTGACTCCTGAGTCCTGAGCTACGAACGTACTGCACCTATGACAACTCATGCGCCAACACACAAACCACGACACCAAACACTGTTACGGGCGGGCGCATACATATCAACAGTACAACAAGGCATAAGCAACTGCAACACAACACCACCACGACTCTCTATTCTGACCACCCTACCGACCCGATTCGTATATATGCCCTACCCGGTTCTGACAAGGATTAGGCAAGCGACTGCCGCTGTTTAGTTGACGAATTCAAAGAGTATCTGCAAGTATTATTAGTATACAGTTGTTCTGAGTATATATATTGGCCGGCTAGACACCTCTCTTAATCTAACGCTTTGAAAGGCAACATGATATGAAAGTAATCGGCTAAAGTAACACCACATGGCATGCTCTCGATCAGTTTCGGTTTCAGATTCGCGCAGTGATAAGCTTACTAATGCCATGTTGCCCCATGCTCGTTCCGCGCGTGTAATAGCAGCAAAGGTTACAATAATATCTGCATTCCTGGTCAGTAATCGGCTAAAGGTAACATAATTCTTAGTCTTGTGTTGTTCAATAACCCACAAAGCCCAGCGTATCATATTTGCTACGTGGAGTTTGATAACTCAAAAAGTGACAATAAATAGCGTGAAGCTGACTGAGACCATAGATTTATTATTGTAATAACTCTATGGCTAAGACCAAAGCCCGCAGTATCGGTTTTGATAAGCTGACAGAGTTTTCCGATTTGGGTAGTTCCGCAAGGCCCCGCCAGGCTGCCGCTGGCAGCTAGACCAAGATGGCAGCACGCAGCAGCTCGCTCGAAGGCATACCGTCGGCGTCATTTTACTCGAAAAACAGTAAGCCGTCCTATATTCGGCACTTTTTTTGCTCAGAAAGTGTTGCGCAACCACATTATTCCGTTCGCTGTTGTTTTTGAGTCCCGTTCGCTTAGCAACACTGCTTCAAATTTCTGCGTATCATTTTCGATACAGTGGGTCGTAATTGATGGCACAATTTTTGTACCAATTCTGATACGTTTTCTTGGTAAAGCTCTGAACGGTACACGTTTTAACCGTTTCTTTTATTGACATTTTCTTCTAATTTTAGGTTCCTAAGTTAGGAACATATTGAACATCGTCGCCGGCGAAGATGTCTACGATTTTAGTGATCTGTCGGAAAGTGACGAAAATTAGTCCCCCCGCCGCGGCTGAGCCCTCTGAGACAAGTGATGACGAAGAAACCGTAGAAAATTCATTCGGATCATCTGTAGCTTCGTCCTCTCGTCCATACAACAAATGGCGAAAGGAATTGAACCAAAACAGTCATGCTGAATTTTCCAAAGTATTCTCTGAGCCGGATGCCATAGATTCACCATTGTTCCTTTTCCGCCAGTTTCTAAGTACTGATATGCTCACCATGCTAGTGGAGCAAACAGATATGTACAGTACGCAGAAATACGGCAGCATTGTGACAGAACTCTGCAAGAGCTGGAGCAATATATTAGAATAAACCTGAAAATGGGGCTTACAAAATGCCGAACGTCATGTGCTACTTGGAGAATGAAACAAAGTATTCTCCTATCGCTAACAAGAGGTCGAGGAATCGTTTCTTGAAGCTGATGCAATGCATGCATGTTGTAAACAACATGGAAACCACCAAAGAAGCCAAGGAGGACAAGTTGTGGAAGATTCGTCCTTGGATTTCCTTATTCCAGCACAACCTCTAGAGCATTGAACAAGAAGAGTTCAATGCGGTAGATGAGTTAATGGTGTTATTTACAGGAAGGAGCTCGCTAAAACAGTACATCTTAAACAAACCGACGCCGTGGGGTTTCAAGCTTTGGGGACGGGCAGGCACAACCGGTGTCCTTTACCAGTTCGAGGTATACCAAGGTCACTCCAAAGAAAACTACATTTTTGGACTTGGGGGTGATACTGTCCTGAGCATCTGCTCTGAAATACCTTCAAATGAAGACTTCAAGGTTGCAGCTGACAATTTTTTTAGCTCTTTGAACCTTGTTGAAGATTTAACGAGAGGAATACAGTACGTTGGAACTCTGAGGCAAAATCGGCTGAGAGACTGCAAACTCCAGGATGAGAAGACTCTGAGAAAAGTTGGCCAAGGCTCACATGATTACAGAGTTGACAATGACCAAGGAATTGTGGTAGTTCGCTGGTTTGACAGGAAAGCTGTCACCCTAGTGTCAAACTTCGTCTCTGTTGAGTCAATTCAGCAAGTCAAACGGTATGACCGAAGACCAAACTCCACATTGACATCACACGCTCGGCAATTGATGTACAACAGTTTTAGGGGGGGAGGAATCGACCAGCATAATTATCAGGTGTCGCTGTACAAATACACCATTCGGTCGAGGCACTGGTACACGTACCTCATATATCATGCTATCTTCATCTGCGTCGTGAATGCAGAATGAATATTCACAGGCGCCAAAGCCATGAGCTGAAGGAGCGGCCACTCAAGCTGAGAACCTTCATTGCCAGTTTATCAGAAAGCCCAATCTCTACTGGAAATGCGCCAAGAGGACGGCCGGTCAGCCGGCCTTCGCCTCCGATGAAGAAGAGGAAGTTCACGCCAAGTCATCCCCAAGATGACGTTCGAAAAGACGGGGTTGGGCATCTTCCAACTGTGGCGAGCAACCGACTTCGATGCAGGAACTGTGTGCCCAGTGTGAACACATTTAGCACAGTTGTGTGCGCGAAATGCAATGTAACTCCGAGTCTGAGCAAGCGACGCAACTGTTACTTTGAATACCACAAGCCACGAGACTGCAGCTGGCAAGGACGTAGCAGAAAAGCCCAGTGTATCATATTTGATCCGTTCAAATATTTTTTACTGGTCTGAAATTTTATTGTTCTTTTTGTATGAATGTACTCACCTTAGCCATAAATAAAGGCACACAAGTTTCTACAATATTAATTTGCCTAGAAATATGTTTGGGCTTAAATTTCTCAAGCACTTAAATTTAATGCTTGAGAATCTGTGACAATTGTAGCAGGCAAACGCTGGCGGCACGCTTTCCCGTATTGATTGAGTTACCGATGAGTCGCTTTACTCGCTCCACTTTACAATCCCCTCAATTATACTCATGTGAAAAAAAAAGGATGGAGGTACCTGTAAAAGAAACAAAAACAACTAGCATAGCCGAGGTTTCTTCTTTTTTTTTTTGTGCTGCATTCGGAGAACATGTACACCGATATCAAATTATTTTAAATCTTTCAGTTTTCTATTGACAACAAAAGGTTGGCACTTTTCAAGTATGGGGACACTTGATATAAACAGTGTATTAAGCTCAGAACATTAGGGCATTACAACCAAAACTATACTGTATATATACATATATACATATATATATGAAGTGGCTATAATGAAGACAAAGTGCTCGGTGGCAATTGTTTGTATCCTTTTATTTTCCAAACCTGATTATACAATTCTATATTGAAAATATTTTCCTCTAAAAAATAAATAAAACTCGTAAAACAACCTAGGTTCTTCTGACACATTGTGGAAATGGAAATCTGAAAAGGAGTCTTTTTCCAGCACTGGACTATCGAACTATAATAGTTATAGTAATGATACTTTCAAAAGCCAGAAACAACCCTTTGAATATGAAACAAACCAGAAAACTTACATGGAAACAGGGAACGTTTAACAAAAATACAATGTTATGTATGCATTACAAACATATTAAGTCATCAAAATATGCAACATCACAGTCACTTCACTATTCTAAAAAAAATATCTGAAAATATGTATAATACAAAAAGGGATATGATTTACACCAAGCAAGATACTGGGCCATAGAACCAAAGTTTTAATGATAAAATAAAGTATGAGTGGGTACCCAAAAAAAACCGGAATGAATTTCAGGAGGCCGGGCATTCACAGTAGCAGCATCCACCTCTCGCAGCAGCCTTCCCTAGTTAGTTTGCCGACCGGCGTCGTCTGCTAAGGATCTAGCGGCATGTTGTGAATGTTTCCCCAAGCGCTTCAAAATCATTCCTTGTTTTTTGCAATGTCACATCCATAAAATGATTTCCTTTCAAGACCTTTCATACGGGTGAACAGAAAAAAGTCACACGAGGCGAGGTCCTGAGAACACGGGAGGTTGAGAAGCGGTGTCATTCCAGGACAGTGTCTGCTGGGGCATTGTTGTGATGGAACTATCATTCCCCCTTTCCCTCATATCGGGGCATTTCTGCCTTACTGAGTTTCGCAAGTGTCGCAAAATTCCCCGGTAAAACACCTCATTACCAGATTCACCAAGAGGAACAAAGTCGGAGTGATCAGTGCCCAAATTTTTTTGTGTTCTTCTTCGGTTGAGGAGGTTAAAGGTCGCCCAGAACGAGGTTGCTCATCGATCAATAAATCACCAGTCTGAAAGCGAAAAAACCACTTGCAATTTCTTATTAGCATCTTCCCTGTAAGCTCTCTGAAGCATTACAAGAGTTTCTTGCACAGTTTTACCTAAAGCAATATTTCACAGCCCCATGTTGTTCTTTCATATCAGACATTGCAAAAAAAAACATTTTGAAGTGCTCGGAAAAAATATTTATAGCAGGCAATGGCAGTCGGCAAACTGGCTCGGAAAGGGTGCTGCAAAGCGCTGCTAGCGGCGGAAGCTGGTGCTACAAACAGCCCGCCTTTCAGAAATTCATTCCGGTTACTTTTGCATCCAACCTTTAACGAATCACTGCACCGAAAGCTTTCGATAAATGCCATGTTTAAAAAAAAAAAAAAGATGGCAACCAGTGAAAGAGGCTCAATAGACCTTATGAAAAATTGTTTGGTGATCTGACAACACTGAGAGCGTCGCCATTTTAATGTAGGCAAGCGTCGTCGGTACCAAAGCACGGTGGAGGCATCAGAGAGAGCCGTACGGGCAGTGTACGATAGCGCAGCAGCTGTTTTCCGCCTTCTGACCATGAAATGTGGACAAACAGTTTAAACAACCTACCGCAACTGTCTGATGAAGCTCTAGGAGGCCTGTGCACGCTAGCAACAACCTCGTCGAAGCAGCGGAGCAAGTCCTACGCCTTTGCTGTACAAGCTTACACACTGCGGGTTGTCGCCAGCGTGTGCACAGGCCTCCGAAAGTTTCATCAGACAGTTGCGGTAGGTTGTTTAAACTGTTCGTCCCCGTTCCATGGTCAGAAGGCGGAAAACACAGCTGCCGCGCCATCACACACTGCCCTCCACCGTGCTTCAGTACCGACAACGCTTGCTTACATTGAAACAGTGACGCTCTCAGTGTTGTCAGACTACCAAGCAATTTCGTATAAGGTTAATGTAGATGAGGCAATTTTCTCTGTAACATCAAGCAACATCAGCCACAGTGTGTGCCCAAATAATGGCAGACTTCGATAATTGGTGCTGCAGCTACCATACTCCATTCACCTCTAAGCTGAGACTGTGGTGGAAGCTAGGTCCTCGTTAGACCAGTCATACGCCTCTCTTTTGCCACATCATCACGCTCCCGGCCATACCCACGCGCAAAGAGTTGGGTCACGTGATAAAAGCAGTGATGTGATTAGTCATAGCCATTTTGGAGCAGCTGTTTGAGCAGCCAAAATTTCATTTTGGAGAAGCAAGAAGAGCTTTTGGAGCACAACCGCACACTTCATTTTCATTTATATCACTGCAAATGTGAGGAGAGATGGCACATATTAGGAGAACAAACACCAGGTGCTTAGTTGCTTGTGGAAGCACCAGACACGGCAACAAGAAGACGACTGATGAAGAACAGCGCAAACTGCTGTGGATGAGTATTTGAGGTACGAAATCCCACTGAAAAAATGTTAAAATACAATCATTTTGAGCACCTAGATTTATGTGTCCTTCAAGTTCAAAGGGGGGTTGTAACAAAACTGCAACTCTTAATTCAGACAAAAAAAAAAGCATAAAAAATAAACCTACAAGAGTCCCTATATACCTTCTTGCACCCCGTCTCGCTCTGGAGGAGTACCTTTCCCCCTAGTACGCGGGTGTGCTGCGGCGAAGCAAGACACGCAACATAGCGACGCCTAATTTGCAATTGTTGCTTCACTGCATTACACTACTATGCAGTGAGAAGCGCACTTAACAAAGCTAACTAACCCACCAGAACAGACCACGAATACGAGACTTGTTGCCAAACTTCTGAGTACTGTCAGTGCTTGGTGCGAAATCAAATCGAATAGTATGTTATTTGAGACAATTATCGAAAGTCCTGAAAACCCGCACGAGCCTACACTAACGATTCGCCCTGGCAGCGAGGCCTCCAGCTGTTATATTTTCAGTATTATTTAATCGAACTTAAGTTCTGGTGCAATGTTGGTGCAAATTCCTCACATTTTGATCAAATGTAGCAAGTGTAGCAGAATAAGCACTTAGGCGCAGTTTGGCACAATTGGCGCGGCAATCACATCACTGGGTGATAAGAGGGAGGCGCCTGATTGGTCCGGCAGGGTGAACATAGTATAGCTGGTGCACACTTCTGAAAAGGGTCTATTCAAGGGTAGCTGACAAGCTGTTGTTGGCTGCAATACAAATAGCAGAAGCGCATACTGCAATGTTCACTCGTGTCCTATGATTTTGATATAGCCTTTGTTCTTCTCATGGGCAACACTGGGTCCCACCGCTGCCGGCATGTCGTGGTCGAGACAGGTTAACGACGACAACTGATTCATTGCATACAATACGCGGTCCTGTGGGTTGTCGGGCTGGTGGCATCTATTACGTGGTGGGCCTTGTCTGCTAACCCTGTTTCGCATCTTTTTGCTGGTGCTTGCCACATGAGCTGCTGTGCTCGGCAGTGGGCACTGGTGTTTCCCACAACAGTTCAAAATCACTATAAAAAACAAAACAAAAAAAAACAGGGTGACAAGCCTGTAACAATGCAGCAAACAGATTTGTTTTAGGCTGGCTTCACACGAAAAATCTTTTTCAACACTTTGACGTTGCAAGGCGAAGAGAATTCTGGAAGTCTCACGATCTAAACCAACAAGCACGCCCCCCAAAGGAGTGAGGATCCATTCCACCGCCTGGCCATGGTCTGACGAGCAGCTGAAATCTCGTTACATCTTGAAGTGGCAATAGCTGCAATTCCAGTCTCCTGAGTTCACGAGCAGCAACCGCTGAAATAGCAACGTGCTATTTCTGGTATGATCACTATCCAAAAATAGAATTAGTTCATGCTGTATAGACCCAAACTTTCGGAATGATCACTTGCAACTATGCCTATGTCTTTTGCTGATGCACCTAGAACCATAAATTACAAAACTCGAAAAAAAATAAAGCAATCAAATTTTGTTTTCAATTAACCCTCTGACCTGCAGTGATAATGAAATTAAACTACAAGCATATACAGATTCATAAAAAAAATAAGTTTAATATCTATCTTGAGTGAATTGCTATATTTTTATTGCAAATGTCCCATTCTTGCTAGCACATTTAATGCAGTCATTGAAATGTGACAGAGACATCTTGGGACATTTGGGATACGAGTCACCTTACCACGGCCTTTGCTAGCCTGGCTGCAAGCATGCCAGTTGACAGTGTCACCAAATACTTTACCAGGAAAAATACATTTGTCTCCATTTATTTATGCCAGCGCACCCACACTGCCAAATGTTGCTCTCATAACGGTGTGGACACCACGCATCTGAGAGAATGCATGAGGATCACACCATCCACACTGTACAGCAGTCATGCCGCACCAAGGGAGAGGGCTGCCATGGGCACGCCGAGATACCGGGTTTGCCGAGACAGCAGAGGCAGCTGTCTCGACTAGTGCTCCAGGTGTCCACAACCATAGACGGGAACAGTAATCTATTGTTGCCATCAACTGTCCCAATAGGCAGATCTCACTAAGCGTTCCACGCATGCGTGATGCCGCCATAACTTTAGTTCACCGGAGGCAGTGCACGAGACGTATCGTGTCGTCTCGTCACGTGCAAAGCTCCAGCGGGGTTCTCCCACATGCAGAAAGACTTAAGTTTCATTGATGCATTGTGGCAGCGGCGGCTTAATGAAACTGGCTGGTGAGATTGGTCTATTCAAAGGCAAAAACCCTGAGGCTGCTGCACATCCAGTCGTTCCAACCATGCAAAGCCTCTTTGTGTCCAGGCCATTGGATTCTCATGGGGTGAGATATTTTCATAGTAAAGTGTCTGGTGTCGTCATGTCGCACCCTGGTGGTTTTCAACACCCACACTCTAAGAAAAAATGGAGGAAAAAAGTAGCAACGGCGCGTCTTCCTCCCTTCTACTGACGCGCCCCCAAGCGGACACGAGAAAAGGGGAGGAACGAAACGTTTTTCTCCTTCTCCAGGCAGACGGGAGAAAGCTTTCGCCCTCCCGACTCATCTTCTTTCGGTTTCGTTTTTCGAGCAGGCCGCGCACGTTGTTTAATAAAGAGCTGTTGAGTTGATTGAGCTTCAGCGGCAGCGAAGGCCGCCTGTAATTCCGTCTTCTAGTCTAAACGTGCAGAACATTTCGGTTGCATTGACGTTTTTATCACTAATTTTATCAAACGAGCAAACGAAGCCGCCAGAAACAGCGAAGTTCCGGAGCAGTGCCAGCAGCGCCACGTACACTGGGGGATGGCCGTCTCCGCATTGCGGGACTCGCGCGGCACGGAACTACGGTAGCGAAACCACGCGGAACTGTGTCGACGTTTTCGACGTTACGGAAACCGCAGGAACTGCGTCCAAGACAGGCAGGTTTTGCTGCCGGCTGCCTGGGTGCCTCCCGTCCCGAGTTCGGTTCTGTTTTCCGATGCCGAGTGCAACCGCCGTTCAACGTGGTTCTGTATGTGCGTGTCAACAACATAGCTGCAACATCGTGATGGCAGTGTCGTGGGTTGTGAACAGAAGACTGGAATTATCGCCGAAGTGCCCGTGTGTTCGCGTATCAGTGGTGTAACAAGAAGATGAGATCGTAAACTGTCGGGCATTGATGCCGCTGGTCGAGCCGTGATCGGAGGGGGCGGGGTGTCGCAGGTTGACATTCCGCTTTACATTAAAAAGTTTAATACCACTTGAGGGATTACGTGCAATCGATCAACGTGCGGATAGTCATGTTGGAACGCTGGTCTGAACGGTAAGCTCCTATCGTACAGTGGCCAATGTGACTGTCGGTTGTCTCGTCCCCGACAGCGATTGCGCTCTGGTGAAAGGACAACAGTACGAAATCGTAACGGAAAGTACGTATATTTACTGTGTTTAATTTTAGCATTAAAAAACAATAGTAGATAAAATCGGAAAAAAAAGCTACCCTTTGTTTTGCTGTTTAAATATACTA
Organism: Ixodes scapularis; assembly: GCF_016920785.2. Taxonomy (NCBI): domain Eukaryota; kingdom Metazoa; phylum Arthropoda; class Arachnida; order Ixodida; family Ixodidae; genus Ixodes; species Ixodes scapularis. Next base: position 5,060,749 of record NW_024609841.1, read on the forward strand.
CGGTTCCTGGAGAAACTGCCCTCCAAGTGGCGCGCTGGGATGAGCGCTAGAAGTTTTCGAGCTCGCCACGGCGTAGCTCCGTACCTGCCGCTAGTCGCAGCTTTGACTGCATTCAAGTTGATCGAAAAGCGATTTCTCAGCCCGTGAAGCATCACTTCCAGCTGAGTGAATATCCGCTCTACAGAGATTAATTTAAGACGGCAAATGCAGCTTTGCGCGAACAGCACAAATAGAAAAACCAATAGAAATACAGGCTACGACGTGCCGTGTGGGGAAACAAACTCATGGCTTCGAACCGCATTGGAGCGGTTGATTTATTGGCTTTCAAATAATTACGGCATGATTGAGCGTTTACTTTTTAATAAGAGATTCATCCCATGAGCCATTTAAAATACTCTCAGGGGTATGGCATTGCTGGAAAAAAATCAACATGCTGGGAATATATTTTATTGCTTAGGGAGTCACCGAAAAGTTCCGTACGTTCGAAACGACCAGTATAAAAGACGGAAGCGCAGAGCACGGGTGTAGTGTTCGGGTTAGTGTGGTGCTCCGTTGCATTGATATTTGTGTGTGCCGTGTATGTGCTCAATGTATGTTCCCCTGATGCTTATAATATGCGTAATGTGTGTATAGTAGAGGATCTCAAGGCGCCGGAGAGCGGCTCTGAAGCGTAGTAGTGGCGTGGGAAGAGCTAATTATTTTTTGTAGAACATGAATGGGGCGGTACCTAGCGCCACCTAGCCTAGCTACTTGCAATTACTCTGCTTGACCCCGCGACCCCGCCATCTGGTGGCTAGCGATTCAACCTTTCACGCTACGCGATAAACAGCGGCTTCGAGTTTGTTCTTTCGAGAGCGGCTTTTGGTTCGCGGATTGAGTTTGCCATTCCTCCGTGATGTGCGGTTGACGAAGGAATTGTGACTCGAGGAATACCAAAGGTAAGACGCAAAGTGCGCGAAGTAACTGGGTATCTGTTGTCTCCTTTTAACATCGCAGTGCTGTCGACGAGAAGACTGAGTACTGCTTTCGAAACGCCTGTGGCGGGAATCTGGCTTTGGAAATAAACACAGTTCGCGGAAAGCACGTGTTATGCTTTTATTTGCTGCTCCTCTCGTCCCTTACAAGAGACGTAGCGTCCTCGTCAAGCCTTATTGGGCTCGATTTGGAGCCGCCATATTGAGATACAAGCGACGGAGGAACTTTGCTCCCCTGCTTCAGGGACGAAAGTTTCTCCCTTTCTAAAGGAACATAGGTTACAAGACCGTTCCTCCCCTAAGGGAGGACTATCCATACCCTTTTTTCTAAGAGTGCATGGGCTATATAATTCCTCTTCACTTTCAAAGAATTCTGTTACATCAGAAAGATGAGAGGTTGAAAAAAGGGATGGAGAAGAACGTCAGAGGAAAGGAGTGGTGAAGCAAAGCGACTGACCGAATCGTCCGAGGCGAGCCAACGCAGGACACCTGTCTGTGCAGGGCGTGGGCTGGGGTGGTGTGTTGCCTAACCTGGGGGGCGTTTGAAGGATACCTAGCCCAGGCTTGGCTCAACTGCCAAGACCCCAGTTTCATCAGACACGGGGCACCTAGCACAGCCAGGCTTGCAGGGGGTGTGAACCCATGCTGGGCTCGGGGCTCATGGTGATGGGTGACACCACTCACCAAACACCCACAAGCGCACAGGTCTCCTGTGGCAACGCAACCCTGTAAAAAGGCAATCAGTACATGAAGTAGATACTCATCAAGCCAAGCGAGAGATACACTTCAACTGAAAAAAATGAAGGCTCAGCTCAGACATATGATAGATACCCAAATGCGGTTGTCTGTCAAAACCTATGTATTTTACATGCTCCAAGTGAACTAATAGTTATCATAGATAAACTCAAAGCTACAAAGCAAAATGTACCCAAAATACTGAAAGCTGAGCTAAAGTATGCACAGCTTTCTTAACCAAAATACCTACGAATGCTTTTCTTTCACTTGTCTTTCGAATTAAGTGACACCTCTTTTTCAGCTACAAATAGAATGTGCTCATGTGAAACCTATAACTTCATGCTATAAATCTGGGTCATTCCTCCTCTGCAGTGTGCTGGTTTGCTCAAAATAAAATTAGGTGGCCTTATCTTGGTCTCAACAAAAAAAATTGTCGAGGCTAGTGCTGCCTTAGCAAAGCTTTTTCTTGAGGCTTCCTTAGATAGACCGACTGAGTTACTTTCGAACAAACCAGCCAATAAATAGATTATGGACAAACAGAATCAAGATTACACATTCCACTGAAACGAGTAACCAAGTGAAATCACCAATTAGCTGAATGCTCAGGCGGTTGTAACCTGCCAACTCAGTAGCCTTCAACAAAAACACTTTTCGTTGCATCAGTTGGCAAAGTAGATGTGAAACACGTGCACGACAAAGACAGGCATTGTATGATGGTTCCCACATCAATCGTAGCTGGCGTCCTATGACACTGTGACATGCCACGTCCCGATGTCGCATTGTGGAGAGCTGGCCGACGTAAGCAGAAATTGCAACCGCACATTTTGGTCATTTCACTGCAGTGTCAGGTGTATGCAGTTTGAATGTTTTCGTGTTCTGCGAAGCTACTGCAAGCACCATGAGTGACAAGGAAGGTGTTGTGATATCACCATCTCAACTACAAACAAAAGCATTGCAACAACGACAACACTGCCGAGAAGTAGTGCTAAAATGCTGAAAGGTAGTGCATGCTTTGGTTTTGCTGCATAATGGGTTTTGTTTTAAAGTTCAAAAGGTGAAGAGGAATTGCAACAGCCAGGGTCCTTTGGGGTAACAACCGCTACGAAGTTACATAAGCACTGTGGAAGGTGTTAGCTGTGCCAGGGCTCACGTTTCGTAATGACGCACTGTGCCTGTTGTCAGGCGCCCGTCACTATATACCTCGAGCAGTGCAAGAAAGATGTGCGTAGGTAAACTAACAGCCAGTCAAGCAGTGCCAAAACAGGACCTGGAAGGGTACATGGGCTCATCCAGCTTTGGCACCAGAGAGGCCTGAGCCAAGTTGGGCTTTGAGTGGAACCTCAGCAGAATCGACGAAGGAGGACCAGACAAGCCTTCCTTCATGTACGTCACAAAAAGGTGCCTACCACACACTATTAAGTATATAGGAGGTCGAATTTGGGACGCAGTCTTCCCTCAAAATAAGCTTTAGTCACTTTCCATGATCCCGAGTGTTGCTTGGGGTCTCGTGAAATGACAGCCCCGCAAATTCTTGCCCACAGGTACCAGGACAAATGCCAAAAACAGCACCAAGAATACAAGAACGCACGAGAGGCTTATTTTCATTCATATTTTCTGCCTTGTATAGGAAGGCGACACACCCTTGTAGTGATAGCTGGCAACTGGCAATTGAGCAGGCATTATCAGTATACAGGAGGCTATGCTCCATGACACCTATGCCGGGGCCCTATGTTGCGCTTTTTGGACTCCCACGGCGACTAGGGAGAAGGAGGTGACGTCAAACACGCAGCAAACGCAGATTGGATGTTGATTGGTGAGAGTTGCTGATGACAAATTTCCGCAGAAGAAAACAAAGAAAAAGTGAGCTTTGTTTTCTTCTGCGGAAATTCGTCATCAGCGACTTTCACCAATCAACACTTAATCTGTGCCTGCTGCGTTGTTGACGTCGCGTTCTTGTTCCCTGTCGCCGTGGGAGTCCACAAAGCGCGACATAGGGCCCCAGGCAGGTCAGTCATGAACAGCTTGGCACAAACCATCTTCTGGTACGCCGGTGTTGACAAAGAGATTTAAGACCATGTAAGAAGGTGCGAAACATGTGCCCAGTCCTGTTAAATGCCCCTGGTGCAGGTTCAGGTCAGCTGATTGGATACCAAGCAACGCTGAACATGGCTTATATTATGCCGTACAGCTGGAGAGTTACGTGATACTGATCGACACAAAGCAGATAGAAGCATCGACCGAGACCACAGTGGAAGCCCAGTGCGACATCGTTGATCGATTTGGACAGCCAAGGACACTTGTGTTTGACGACAACGAACCTAGATTAATAGTACTGTTTTCAAACAGTTTTTACAACAGTCATGTATATCACCCCACCACCCCTTTGTATCACCCACAGTTCATCGGGTTATCCGAGCATGCGATATGTGGAGACAAGGGGGAATTTATGAGGTTCAACATCACAGTCTTGGAACCAGGCTTGCAAGCACTTCCCCGCTGTTGTTGAAGCTCCACTGCTGCAGAACCTCAGCAAAAGATAGGAAGTATTCTTCTTAACTGTTATTTGGCTACCACATCAGATCCCCGATTGATTTTTGTCTATATGCATTTGGACTCGTCCCCGCACATGGGAGGCAACCATCCTTTTGATGTGAGACAGACTGTGTGGGCGCGCAGTTTAGGCCTATGGTGGATTCCTGAAATTGTCTGCTCACTTGATGGAATACGAATGACAACAGTAGGCACCTCAAGAGGACAGCACCAACACCAGGCAGATCAGCTCTGGACACAGCTTCCCCACAACTGGGCCAGCCTACCTGTAGTAGTTTTTTGACGGACAGGCAATAATGTTGGAGGTTCGGTGGTTCAATGGATGTCTCCTGGATGTCTTATGCTGCCAAGGCTGCTCCCTGGCGGCAGGAGACATCTAAAAAGTGCCGGTAGAGCGGCCAGGTGATGGGGTACCCTGATGGGAGACGAGTACTGGCGGGGTTCACAGTCAGCGCGAACCCTGCCGGCAACAAAGCAGAGGTGATTGACTTTTAGGTTTAGATTTCATTAATTATAGAGCAGAACATCAGAACTGAAGAACAAGAATGGCAAAGAGGTGTAAGCTCGGACTCGAACTTGCACTCATAATAGTGCAAATAGTGTCTGTGACGATGTAACAAACTAGTAAAAGCCAATTATTAGATTCTCCTTTCCTTATATTTTGTTTAAACAAAACCCCAAGAAAGACATAAGGGGGTACAGAATCAAAACTTAGAATATTTCCTGGACACTTCGATATAAGTGAAATATTGCCGCGCGCCAAGTAGGCAGCGCGGCCGTAGCCTAACGGTTATCGCGCTTGCCTCCCACGCGAAGGGCCAGGGTTCGATTCCTGGCCGCGGCTATGCATTTTTGTTAACACTGTAATGTGATGTTCTGGTGAAATCGAGAACCGTCTAGCTGATTCGAGGTCAGAATTTTCTACGCGTAGAACCTTCTACGTCGAATGCTCCAGAAGCCAACATGTGTACAAAAGCGGCTCCGCAGGCAAGCCGGAGTCAGTTTTCGCTCCAGCGTTCGACTGTGCTGCTACGCCGACTTCGACGCCCGCGACGCTCTGTTGTTACCTTTGTTCTCCCTTTAGTTTTTGGCACAAGTTCGCCACATTAAACGTTTATTTCTTCCCGTTTATTTCCTTTTATTTTGGTCACCACCCGTGACATTTTGGTGGAGGTGCGGGGTAGCGCATGCCCGTGCAGCGTTCCCCTCCCAGGGCCCGCAGTGCAAGCCCGATTCCGAGCCCGGTGAGAACACCACTCGACGCGGAACCTGAAACTCGGACCAGTCGCCGCACCCAAGGTCTGCACCCGGAATACGGGCTTCTGCCACCCAGGACCAAGCAGCCGACGAAGCCGACGATGGACGGCCAGCAGTCACAGACCCCGGCCGCTCCTGCCTTCATCTACCTGCCAGTCGCACCCCGGACTCCGACGCCATTCCACGGGGACGCCCACGAAGACGTCGAGGACTGGCTTCAACAGTACGAGCGGGTGGCCCAGCACACCCGATGGACGGACGACCAGCGCCTGCAGAACCTTTACTTCGCGCGCGAAGGAACGGCCAGGCACTGGTTCGAGAATCGGGAGACATCATTGATCTCGTGGACCGCCTGCAAGAATGAGTTGAGGCGAACTTTCACAAACCAGTATCGACGGGAGAGGGCCGAGGACCTTCTTCGAATGAGAACCCAGGGCGCAAACGAGTCCATCACCAGTTTCGTCGAGGATGTCCTGCGCCTGGTCACTCGCGCCGACCCTCAAGCCACCGACGAAAAGAAGTTGCGGATCCTGATGCGAGGCGTACGAGATGACATTTTCGGAGGCCTCGTCCGCAACCCGCCGACCACCGTCGAAACGTTTGTAACAGAGGCGACCAACATTGAACGGGCCCTGCAAGCACGAGCCGCTCACTTCCACCGAGCTCCTGCCGTTGCTGCACCCACGCCGTCAAGCTGCGCCCTCAGCACCAATATTCCGGGGATCCGAGAAATAGTCCGGGACATCGTCCGTGAAGAACTGAAGAAGCTGATACCTGCCGCCGAACACCCAGCTTCACTCTCGATCGCCGAGATTGTTCGAGAAGAGGTCCAGCAAGCGCTCCAGCCAGACGTTCTCGCCGACGCCGCACCGAAACCACCAGCTGTGACCTATGCCGCCGTTGTTCGTCGTCCGCAGCCTCCTATTGCTCGGCAGTACCCAGCTGCACCCCAACGAGAAGTCTCTTCGCCGCAGTACGCGCCGCGCCAAGAGCAGCGTGGACTTCGAAAGACCGACGTGTGGCGCACGGATGACGGACGCCCGGTGTGCTTCCACTGCGGGGAGGCTGACCACGTTTACCGGAGGTGCCCCTACCGCCAGCTCGGCCTGCGAGGATTCGCTCCAAACGACCGTCGACCTCGTTTTGGAGAACGACCAAGGGACATCGAGGAATACCTCCGTCGCCCTCCGTCATTAGCGCCCACCGCACCACGAGGTTCCCGTTCTCCATCCCCCCGACGTTCCGCGTCGCATTTCCGTCGGTCGCGCCGTGACAGCCTGTCCCCCCTATCCCGTCGGAAAAACTAAGTACGGCAACGCCTGAAGGTGCCGTTGCCGAAGACGACCCGAGTAAAGAGCCTCCAAGAACGCCGGAGCGCTCCCACTCTCCCGACGTCACGCATCGCTACGACGCCCCTGCAACGGTGTCCAACAACCTAAACGTCGTCATCGACGGCCACGACGCATCGGCACTCGTGGACACCGGAGCAGACTACTCAGTCCTGAGTGGGAGGCTCTCCCGCCGCCTTCGAAAAGTCATGACGCCGTGGGAAGGACCCCAAATACGAACCGCCGGAGGACATCTCATCACACCAGTCGGGAGATGCACTGCTCGCGTCGAGATCCACGGTGAAACGTGCCCTGTCAAGTTCGTCGTTCTGCAAGACTGTTCGAGGGACGTTATCCTCGGAATGGACTTTCTCTGCGAGTATGGCGCCGTCATCGACCTCGGAACAAACCGGCTGACGCTACGAAAACCTGCTCCACCAGCGGAGGAACCCCAAGCGACGTCACCCACGGTCCGAGTCCTCGCAAACCACGTAAACCTACCACCGCGGTCGAGTGTTTTCGTACTTGTCGGGATCGATGAAGCTTCCTCTGGCGAAGTTCTTCTCGAGGGAAGCCTCCAACTGCTCCTGGGAAGAGGCATAGGCGTCGCAAGGGGAGTAGCTGAACTTCAGGATGGGCGGACTGTGGCCCTCGTGACGAACTTCCGAAACGAAACGCAACACCTCACGAAAGGTGCAGCCGTGGGCCACGTCGAGAAACTCCGAAACCCCGCCGACATCACCGCGATTACTGACGAATCCTCGCCGCCACAGCAAGACAGTACGTCGCCAGCGCAGCTCGACATTGACCCTAAGCTTCCGGACTCTAAACGGCGTCAGCTGGTTAACCTCCTCGCCGAATACCGCGACTGCTTTGCGACGTCGTCGAAGGTGCGCCAGACCGCGGTTGCCAAGCACCGCATCGTTACCGAGGACGACGCGCGCCCTGTGCATCGATCGCCGTACAGAGTCTCCGCTAAGGAAAGGGAGGTGATCCATCAGCAAGTTCAAGAGATGCTGAATGACGACATCATCCAAGCTTCAAGCAGTCCATGGGCCTCTCCAGTCGTGCTGGTTAAGAAGAAGGACGGAACGCTTAGGTTCTGCGTGGACTACCGGCAGCTGAACGCGGTGACGAAGAAAGACGTCTACCCACTTCCCCGCATCGACGACACGTTAGACCGGCTGCGCCACTCTCGATACTTCTCATCGATGGACCTGAAGAGCGGCTACTGGCAGATCGAAGTCGACGAACGGGACCGAGAGAAGACAGCTTTCGTCACGCCGGATGGGCTGTACGAGTTCAAGGTGATGCCCTTCGGACTATGCACGGCGCCAGCAACTTTCCAGCGTGTCATGGACACCGTACTGGCAGGACTGAAGTGGCAGAGTTGTCTCGTCTACCTTGACGACGTCGTAGTATTTTCAGCTGACTTCGACGAGCACTTGAGACGACTCCGAGCTGTTCTTCAAGCCATTCCGACCGCCGGACTCACACTCAAGCCGTCAAAGTGCCGGTTCGCCTATGACGAACTGAAGTTCCTTGGCCACGTGGTTAGTAACGAAGGCGTCCGCCCAGACCCCGAGAAGACTCGCGCCGTCGCGGCATTTCCAGCGCCGACAGATAAGAAGGCCGTGCGAAGATTCCTTGGACTTTGTGCCTATTATCGACGCTTCGTTCGGGATTTCGCAAAGATTTCCGCACCACTTACGAATCTCACGAAGGACGCCGAGAAGTTCGAATGGGCCGAGGAGCAACAGCAGGCATTCGACGAACTGAAACGACGACTCCAGACTCCTCCTGTGCTTGGACATTTCGACCAGGATGCGGAAACAGAAATTCACACGGACGCAAGTAACGCGGGACTGGGCGCAGTACTAGTCCAAGTGCAAGAAGGCATCGAGCGAGTCATCGCCTACGCAAGTCGGACATTGTCCAAGGCGGAAAAAAATTACTCCACGACTGAGAAAGAATGCCTTGCGGTCGTCTGGGCAATAACGAAGTTTCGTCCGTACTTGTACGGGAGCCCGTTCCGTGTAGTCACGGACCACCACTCGCTCTGCTGGCTTGCGAACCTGAAGGACCCGTCAGGACGCCTCGCTCGATGGAGTCTTCGATTACAAGAGTTCAACATGACAGTGGTCTATAAGTCTGGCCGGAAGCACAGCGACGCCGACTGCCTGTCCAGAGCCCCCGTCGAAACCCCTTCCGGCTGCAGCGACGACAATGACGACGAGTGCTTCCTAGGAGCAGTGAACACCGACGATATGGCACGACGTCAACGGGACGATCCTGAGCTGCGCGCATTAATCGAGCACCTGGAAGGGGGCAGGAGTACCGTGCCACGTGTCTTCTCACGAGTACTGCCGACCTTCGCCATCCGACAAGGTGTACTCTACAAAGAGAACTTCGGCGACAACAACACACCGTGGTTGCTGGTAATCCCGAGTGACCTTCGAGAGGAGATCTTCCAAGCCTGCCACGACGACCCGACATCCGGACACCTTGGTTACAGCCGGACACTGGCCCATATTCGTGAAAAGTATTACTGGCCGAAGCTCCCCAAGACCGTCCACCTATACACACGATCATGCCACGAGTGCCAGCGACGCAAGAAACCGCCGATGAGGCCGGCCGGACTTCCGCAGCCCATTTCTCCTCCAACTACACCCTTCCAGCAGATCGGAATGGATCTACTTGGTCCTTTTCCGCCTTCGACGTCGGGGAACCGCTGGATCATCGTCGCCACAGATTATCTCATGCGGTACGCCGAAACGAAAGCTCTTCTTTCAGGGACTGCTGTGGAAGTCGCCAAGTTTTTCATCGAGTCCATCGTCCTCCGGCACGGCGCACCCGAAGTTCTAATTACAGATCGCGGATCTTCGTTCATGGCCCAGCTGACGCAAGAGATCCTTCGTCTCAGTGGCACCGGCCATCGTCGAACCACTGCATACCACCCGCAGACCAACGGGCTGACCGAGCGACTCAACAAGACAATCGCCGATATGATCTCTATGTACGTCGACGTAGAGCACAAGACATGGGACGAGGTGTTGCCCTACGTCACGTTTGCCTACAATACGGCGGTTCAAGAGACCACTGGATTCACCCCTTTCCAGCTGGTACATGGTCGGAAGGTAACGACCATGCTGGACGCAATGCTGCCCCATGAGCCATCTGACAATGAGAGCGACGACGCCCAGGCGGTTGCTCAACGTGCCGAAGAAGTCCGCCAGCTCGCCCGACTCATGATTCAAGACCAGCAACGCGTCGACGCGGGCCGCTACAACCTTCGTCGCAGGGACGTTCACTTCCAGCCCGGAGACAGGGTGTGGGTGTGGACGCCCATCCGTCGCCGCGGCCTCAGTGAGAAACTGCTGAAACGGTACTTTGGACCATACAAGGTACTTCGTCGCCTCGGCGAGCTGAACTACGAGGTGATGCCCGACGGAACAAGAACATCATCACGCCGCCCACCACGACCTGAAGTCGTCCACGTCGTGCGCCTGAAGCCGTACTACGCTCGATAGGACTGTGAATCTTATGTGTTTCAAGTGACTCTTTAGTTTACCGTTCTTTTTATGTGCTTTGTTTTGTTTTGAAATGCATCGGGGCGATGCACTTTTTAAGGGGGGAGTAATGCCGCGCGCCAAGTAGGCAGCGCGGCCGTAGCCTAACGGTTATCGCGCTTGCCTCCCACGCGAAGGGCCAGGGTTCGATTCCTGGCCGCGGCTATGCATTTTTGTTAACACTGTAATGTGATGTTCTGGTGAAATCGAGAACCGTCTAGCTGATTCGAGGTCAGAATTTTCTACGCGTCGAACCTTCTACGTCGAATGCTCCAGAAGCCAACGTGTGTACAAAAGCGGCTCCGCAGGCAAGCCGGAGTCAGTTTCGCTCCAGCGTTCGACTGTGCTGCTACGCCGACTTCGACGCCCGCGACGCTCTGTTATTACCTTTGTTCTCCCTTTAGTTTTTGGCACAAGTTCGCCACATTAAACGTTTATTTCTTCCCGTTTATTTCCTTTTATTTTGGTCACCACCCGTGACAATATGATCCACGATATCCGTAAATGATAATTCCACGCTTGTATTTTTAGCAGATGGCTATATTTTTTGTTCCAACCGACTGATTCTGGCGAGCGCTTCAAAAACAGCCATTGAGTCGGCACGCATATCTCGGGATATTTACCCGTGACGTCAAGCTCGCAACGTCACGGGCCCATACGACGCCAAGGGTATAGTAATTACGATCGCCGTCACTAGGTGGTGCCAGCTTTATCGTCAGCGCGTTACAATTCTGACAAGTCGGAACGCCCGAGGTACGGTGTACTAGACCTGAGACGTGCCCCAAGCGTCGCTCGCTCCCGCACGCCTCCATCGGACACGCCACACCGTGGCGTAGCTCCTGATGGGCCCGTGACGTGAGACATTCCAACAAAGCTCAGACCTCAACTACCAGGTGGTATTAGGACATTTTTTAGAGCGCAGCTCTTAGGGGCCCGTTTCCAGCCTGAGCGGCGTCGGCGTCGGCGTAACCAGGGGATGGGGAGGTCACGTGACCCCCCCCCCTTCCCCGAGATCACGTGACCTTCCCGGGGTCACGTGACTACCCGCAGGTGACGTGACCCCCTCAGTACCCTTCCCTACTCCTCCTCAAGAGCTGCGCTCCAATTCGGCGTTACAGGGATTTGTAAACGGCTTTCATTTTTTTATTTTGTTTTAAAATTGCTTTTCTTGCATTTATAGACGAAAGACTGCTGTTTGTGAGCTGCTGTCATGAAGCAGGCCATGTCTACACAAAGAAGTAGGCGCTAAAATGTGGCTTTCGTACCCCATTAAAGCAGAACGAAAAACTACTGCCCTCCCATTCTTAATATTTTTTTTAACAGTAGCTATAGGGAGACAGCAATAATAAAAATACCAGAACACAACACTTATCTTCTAATACACACATGTGGTCAATGAGAAATGATATTCGAAAAACTTCATATCCGAGGAAAGTTTGTCATATTTGAGATAGTCGCAATCAGAGGAAAATGTTGACTTAATGGCGGCTGTTGTGGTCACAGGCATTTATGATAAAAACGTTTTCTTAGAAGAAAAATCGAAAGAGATACAATTAATTTCACAGCACTGCGATTCACCGAGAGCACCCGTCTAGAACGAAGGAGATGCTAGCTCGTCCGCGTACGGGCAGCCGTCGATAAAGCTTCGTGTCGCATGCTGGTGCACGCTGGTTCTTCAGCATACGGTTTCGAGCGAAGAGGCCAATGAAGACAACGGCCGTCTTGTAAACACCAACTTCTTGGGAGGCCGGAGCTGGGTGGCCATCCTGCGCACTGACTATATTCCATTCATCCCTAAGCTGAAACTGCTGTGAAATCTACGTCCTCAATGGACCAGTTATATATATCCCTCTTTCGCCACGTGATCACGCTCCCGCTCATATCCATAGACCGAGGACTGGGTCAGGTGATGAAAGGGAGGCGGCTGATTAGTTCGGCGGGCAAGTAGTTCCCACTGCAGTCTTAGCTCAGAGCCGTGTTTAGAGAGTGTTTGGTCAGTGCCAGGCGCAGGCAGAGCCTGGGCGTGCACCAGAAGCAGAAAGTGGGCTTGACATTCTCTCTTGGATAACCAGAAGCCTAAAAGAATCCCTAGCGGTAGTAGCGAGAAACTGTTTTAATCATAGGTATATGTTGGTGTATGGTTTTAATAAGCACGTAAGTGTGAAGTGTAGTGACCCTTCATGGTTTAAAATAGGGTGCACAGGATGTTACAATCATGATCATGCAGAAAGATGGAAGAAACAAATGTGCCGCTCAAACACATTTTGGTGCGCCGGCCGACAGGCTCGGCCGACAGGCTCGGCCGACGCACCAAAATATAGCGGTAGCTGACGCGCTGAAATATAGTGGTAGCTGACGCACTAAAATGTAGTGATCCTTTGGTGGAGAGGCGACGATGATGGAGGTTCGACTATTCGACTGCTACTTGGCAGCAGGAGACATCCAGGAAGGGCCGGTAGAGCGGCAGCGCTATGGGGTGTCCTGATGGGTGACGAGGCAGAGGCGATTGACCTTTAGATTTAGGTTTAATAAATCATAGAGCAGAACATCAATCCAGAAGAACGCAAACGGTGAAGGAGGCGCAAGTTCGGGCTCGCGCTGGCGCTTGTAAACGCACAATAGCGCTCGTGACGACACAACAATCTAGTAAAGCCAATTACTACGCTGCCACTGAATCTCAACCTGCTACTGAATTGGAAAGTTCGCGCACTACGTACGTACAGCCAGAAGATCACAACCACGACGGGTGCAGCTCAGGAATTCAACCAGTCCGAGATTGATGAAAACAGTACGGGCGACACAGTCACATACCTCTGAGCATGTTTACCCTGCCGATCCTCGGTCCCAGTGTTCAATGGTTCAACACGATCAGATATGCAACTAATAATTTCTTTTATATATTCTTTCCAATAAAATAGGGCAGAAAGATATCCTCACCTCAGTTCGGCAAACACCCACGCCGTTTGTTGTTGTTATGATGCCACAGCTACACCCTACCACGGTCCACGGCTGTCGAGATGAGTGTTGCTGCTCGCGCTGACCAAATGTTTATTCCACCAATTTACGTGAATTGCACAACATATGGGATCTTGGCGGATCTTAAAAGATCACGAAAGCTAAAGAAGCATATCATTTATAGTCTTCCAGTAGTTATCCAAGTTACTAATATCATTTACGACTGCCTGCACGTGAATATCGGATTCGAAAGTGACCACACCCGTGTCGTCACCTGCAGAAAGGCGGTCATTTCACAGCGGTTTGGGGTCGTCACTTTGCCCAAACGCTAGTAACTCGCCTTTTGGGGTAGTCAAAGCTTCCAAAGCGCCATTTGACCACCCAGGGTAGTCATTTTTTCTTAGAGTGTACTTATGCATTCTAGCAGCGGCTGCAATAAGTTACTGTAAAAAGTCGGGGTGCAGCATTCTTGGGCTAGTTGTAGTAGAATACTTATTTACAAGGGCACGAAGGTGCCAACCTGCTTGTAGACTCTAGTTTGAAACATTCTGGGGGAAAAAAAAAAGTTGAGTCGCAACGTGCGGCCATTTCTGTACCCTGTCGGACGCAGCGAAAAAAAAAAAAAAAAAGAGCCGTAATCGCGAGTTAGGCGTTCTTTTCAGGATGCCATCAAGGATGATTCCCAGCTTTACCATTATATGACATCAAAATACGTTCGCCAAATATATTTTCATGTTTCTTTAGTATTGTATTGCCTTTTGTTTGGGGCTGGAATCTCAAAACGCAGTTTGAAAACGCCCATAAAAAAAATTACAGTGTGTGTTCACTTCTTGCCATTATCAAACTGCCGGCGATGTGATTACTGCGCGATTTGCGCCGAACTACGCCAAAGGGCTAACCCTGCTACATTCTGCTACATTAATTCTAAATTTTAAGAATTTTCGCCAACATTGTTCCAAAACTTGATTTCCCTCGATGAACACTAGGGCGGAAAATAAGAATCGATATGATTTAAACCATCATAGTGAAAAAAACCTCGAGACATGGAATGAATGGAGATGCATCGTGGGAATAAGCCTTTACTCTGACTACTGTATTTGTAACTTGCGGCACTCGCGGTCCATAAACGAGCTTGATCCAGCGCCCAATCGAAGGGGGGAGGGGGGGGGGGGGGAGAAAGAGAGAGAGGGGGGAAGGGGTCGGCACCAAGCGGCGCGTTTTTTTTGTTTGCTCTGTTTACTAGATACTTATGGAAATCAAATCAGTAGTACAAAAGGCACAGAGACGTAGCATTTCGGCGTGCCAAGGAAGCATTGATAATGCCACGAGACCGGCGGAACTTGCTTTCGACGAGTTGTGGTTTCTCCTGCTACACTGCGCTTTCGAAAAAAATTCCACGTCTTCTCAACAGCAGTTTTCAGCTCTTACACAGCGTCTTAAAGATATTCCTTCCGCGAATGACGACGAACAAATACAAAACGTGTCTTCAGCACGCTGCCGCCTGCCTCTGTAACGGTAGCGAAACCGCAAATCGTCTACGGTCAAGATGGCCGTCCGGTGGCTTCACTCGCGGGAGCGGGAAGCGCGATTCAGTAATTGCCATTGAGATCAGTTCCGCGAATCATACCTCTTCCGACAAATCTTGCTGCTACGATGCTTATTAGATACCTCCCCCGATCTTCCGCAACAGTAAGTGGTCCTCCAGTGGCGCTTGCTATGGGCGGCGACTCGGCGGACGCTGCCATCTTTAGCTCAGTTGAGCTTAATGGTCGTCGCTGTGTATCTCCGACCGATCGCGATTGAGTCAACTGTCGTTAGCTTAATGACAGTTAAGAGCTCTAGTGTAAGTAAGGTATAATTAGGGTTCCGTGATTCCGAAAAAAAAACAACACCCGCCGGTAGAATTCTAGGGTTAATTCGGGTTTATCCGGTAAACTCCCAATTTCAGTGTGCCGACCCCCCCCCCCCCCCCCCCCGACACTCACACACACAAAAGTATTTGACAATTAATGGTTTCAGCAGCGCGTAGAGTCACTAGTCCTCGGAGAATGCCACCACACTTCAGTTTCAAATTTCGGTCAGGACAACAGGTCATTGTACTTTCGGGTCACGACAAAAAACACTGTTTATGTTTCCAGTTTGGGTCATACTATTTGTGCTTTAGAGGAAGGAAAGGTTGTGTTTTTGTAACAGTGAAAGCTATGGAGCGTAGAGATTGCAGAAAGTGGGGAAAAGGGACAGTTGAGACTTCTCTATTACATCCTTTACCACTCTACCTCGCGTTGCCGCGCGGTAGGTTGATGGGATAGTATGGAATAAATACAAGCTTCCTAGCGACTACCTCCAGGAGTTTATTGATTTCAAGGTATCGACATTTATCGAAGTAACACTTGTGTGCACTTTTGTCGTAGGACAAATTGGTATGGCCAGTAGTAATGGCACCAATGCCAAGTACTACTAAAGAAAATATTGATACAATCGCGTTTTTTGCTTTTGTCCAGGATACGTTTTCAATTGGATATTATTTATTTATTTTTAGTAAGAAACACTGTGAAATTAAACTCCGAATTTCGGAGAATAGGGAATCAAACAGAAATAAACTCCGATAAAGTCGAAATTTTCGGCAAGAAATAAACTCCGAAAAACACCCTCCGAATTTGACGAAAAGTATACTCCGAAAACACAGAACCCCAGGTATAAGGTGCTTCCATTTCACATTTTTGCTACTATATTCGCTGTAACACCAAGAACAAGGAAAGTCACGTGACACCAGTTTTCCCGCTTAATTCAGCCGAGAAACAGAACTCATCTATAGAGCAACACGCGGCTCCGACGTCACGCCACGGCGCATGCGCAGAAGCTTCAGCTCACGCGAATCTGGTTTCTGCGCTGATCGCCCGGTACCCACACCTGGTGTGGGCAAACGCGGGCTTGTTTAAAAATAGCGTGTCGGTGTATAGGTCTCGTGATATCAATTTCCCCGCTAAGATTAGCGGGAAATGCGCGGACAGACAGGCGGAAAGACGAACGAACGAGAGTTTTGGATTTGGGGAGGGGGGGGGGGGGGAACTAGATTTTGATGGTGCGGAATGCACGTTGAAAAAGAACTGCGGAAGCTCGCCGTCAGCACGCGCTGAGCAGCCGCGCACACAGCTATGGCCGCCAGTGAGTACTCCCTATATTTCCTCGCAAATGAGTGCAGGATCGCAAGACACAACACACGAGTTATTAGAGCAGTATGGCTTGATTTGGGTCTAACAGGCTGACATCAAATGGCAGCTGGGTTTTCGCTTCATTGTCCTTGAGACAGGCTAGCTCTAGGCGCCTCTAGCATACATCCACATCTTAGATAATTACAGAGACACTCTATATCTTTTAGCGTCTTTTTTTTAGTTCTTTTACTCCGCGTTTCCATTAAATGAAAGGAAGACACCAATGTCACCACGCCAAGGAGAACCCGGAAGTGACGGACTGGTCAACCTCAAGGGACAGATTTCACTAACCTTTCCGCGCATGCGTGACGTCGCAATGACTGCAGCCCGCAGGAGGCAGGAAGCAGGAAGTGGAAGCTCACGCCGTTTCGTGCTCCGCTCGTTCATACCAATACGAGTAAAATTGTCTACTCGCTCTTCGAACGCGTTCGAACGCGTTCGAACTCCAGCGTCCGGCTCTCGGCATTTGCTTTCGAACAGGAAGTAGTGGTAAAGGCAGCTAGCTTCGCGTCTACCCACTAATCATTCGAACCAATTAGATCAGTGTTCTGACGTCCCCGCGCGCTCTCATCTCCTCCTCTCCCTCAATATCTATCTGTATACCACCTAAAAGACAAGGCCTGCTCATGACGTCATCGTTGGTGGCTCCCAGACCCGGCCCAAGCGGCAAGCACGCTGAAGCTCGGCGAGAGTAGGCGGCAAAGGGGCAGATGCGTGCGTCTTGGCGTATTGCCGTCTGCTAGCGTAGCGGTCGTTGTGAGACGCTGCAAGACGAGCTGGCAGTGACGATGACGTGAGCTAGGCGGCGCTGCGTGGGTCCACTAGAAATGACGTTTGGAGGAGGCATGCCCAGGGCTTGTCTTCTGAGTGGTATTACTCGCACTCGCCCCGGGGTTGTCGCGCGTGCAAAAATACTACTGTTCCAAAGATGTATGACGACCGCGGTGGCGTCACGGTACTCGCTCATGAAATCGATATACGAAAGGAAAGAAACAAAAAAAAAAGAAACTTACTGCCATGTATTAAAAATATATTGCTGGAGTTAAAATGCATGTTCATGTTTGCGGTTCTAATGGCAACTGCAGCACATGTTGTCTACTATGCATTTGTGAACTTTCACTAAAAAAACGTAACTTACAATTAAAAAATTGTTTGTGACACATTGACAATGCAATCGGATGCCTGATCACTACAAACTCATGCTTTGCTTTAGCTATGTTTTGAACGTACGCATTTGTAATAGGAACAAGTTTATGTGTTCACGTGTCCGTTCCCGTATATCTTTATTTTTCTACAGATATGGTCACACAATTGACTTTGTCATGCATTGCAATGAAACAGTTAGCGATGCATTTAAGCTGTCAATGCGAAAATTTAACTAGTTGTAGGTAAAACGTACTGATGAGCATATCTAAATATATGCAGACTGTGTTTTTTAGTGGGAGGCGGTTCAAATATCACCGGAAATGAAAACTTCGAAGCTTCCCTAACTTGCTCTGCGTAAACACAAGAGCAACGTGATTAAGCATTGAAAACAGGAATCGATTGAGCATGGAGTGTCGAATTTCCCGGCAGTATTAAGGAATACGGAAGCCAAAACACGCAATACACCTAAAAAAAAAAACGATGGGAACACGCATTTCGGTTGATTAACTCCTTGCAGCGGCCTGACACCCGGTGTGCACAAACCGAAGCGACAGAAGATGACATCGTGGCTTTCTAAGCGACACTAGATATTTTAGCGTCCACATATACTGTTGTGGTTTTTCTAGTCACTCAGTGTGACCGTTCCGCACTTACGGTATTTTTTCGATGCCCATAAAGCCTTTTTGTGAAACTTTGAAACGGGCTTGAACCGCGGAAAGCCTTGACCCATTACATCGCCATTACTTTTCCCGAGCTCCGAACTGTTTACTGATTTTCCCACCAGATCGGGAGACTCCGAGAGTTCACTTGTAGAAAACTGAGAAGTAGGTGGAATCAGCTACTCTCTGTAGCAATCTTGGCATGTTTAATACTTTTTCGAGTTCACATCCAGGGAAGGGTGCCAACGACGAGGTCACTAGTATTTGGTTATTACAGTCAGCGTCAGTGTATTTTTCTCTAGGAACCTGTCCGAAAACATTAAACATTTCTTTTCTCGTGTTTACAACCATATTTAGGGCAAATAGTCAGGGCTATTCAAACAAATGGTTTAACCACAGATGAAATCAATTAATGTTTTGTAAAAATATGAGAGCCTGAATTTATTAGTTGCAGATATTCAAAATTAAGTTACGCATGGATACGGAATGAAATGCCAACTTAAAAACAAAATGCATCAAACCACAAAAAAAAAAAAAAAAAACTACAGCGCATATTTGGAACAGTGTTCCTCTATTTGCAGGCGAGGTCTTAATTACCTTTATTTTGGGTGAGGTAATCTATTAGATCATTCGATCTTGATCGGATATTACTCAAATAACCTTAATCAAAATAGTAAACCTAACACACAGAGAAACAGTTTCTTTGTTTCTTACCTCGCAAGAGACGCCCATTGCAAGTATTAAAATATCTTGTCTGAGTTGTACTTTATATGTCGTTTTATTTCGTGTTTTGTTTTTAAACATTTATACACCAATTCTGGTATTGACTGCTCAAGGGGGTATTGTGTGTGTGTGTGTGTGTGTGTGCATGTGTGCGCATGTGTGTGTGTGTGTGTGTGTGTGTGTGTGTGTGTGTGTGTGTGTGTGTGTGTGTGTGTGTGTGTGTGTGTGTGTGTGTGTGTGTGTGTGTGTGTGTGTGTTCGTCGGGAGGGGGAGGGGTGTTGTCAAACATATGACGCGTCGATCTCCCTCCTTTGGAAAAAAATGACCGCATCTCCACTTGGTGAATGATGTTGATTGGGGCGAAGCTCTGGTGGTGCTGATGATACTGATTTTATTGTTCATAGGTAGTGCTAATGGTGCTGAATTTTTTTTATTGCTCATAGGTAGAGCTGAGTTGCGGGTTGCGTTTCGACTTCATTATTACTGCTTTATGGTCGGTGAAATGCAGAGCCAGTGGTTCTTCTAGCGGATGAGCTTGGATCCGCTAGAAGCCGTGGGAACGCATATCCACCACTTAAGTCAACGCTCCATGTCAGAAAGAGAATGTGCGGAATGGAACGTGGTTATATACGCATTTGAGCATTTGACCGCAGCGCATTCTCGTCTATAAACGTTGAGGCAATGCATGCAAAGTTTAACGTGATTATATACGCATTTGACCGCAGCGTCCTCTCCTGTATAGACGTTGAGCGGCTACATGCAGGGTTTCATCCATGACAGAAACCCCAGCTCTTGAGTTACTACCACATCCCAGATCCTCTACTCGTCCCGCAGTCGTGGCCGAGTGGTTAAGGCGATGAACTATAAATCCATTGGGGTCTCCCCGCACAGGTTCGAATCCTACCGACTGCGCAAACATATCATCTTGTTATGTGAGCACGGATGCCAGCCGGACGGTCGGACGGACGGACAAGGCTAGACCGTAAGGAGCTTCGCCCCCTAATACCTACGCAGTCAATACACACACACACACACATTTTCTCCCCCCTAAATTTTTAAACAAGCAAAATTCAAGAGGGATGTCAGGACATCAGGACCCCGTGTCTGAATCTAGCACTGCTGGTGACTGTGGAATGGGGCTTGCACACATGTTTCGACTTCGACTAGACGAGCACCCTGCGCATGCGCAGTGCCAACAGCTCCCGCGGCAAACCGATCCCGTTAATAAACACGCAGTGCGCTCACATGAAAGGGTTTATTTACGGACACAGAAATTTCATTGCAGACGGTTACTGTTTGCCTCTGTGTCTCGGTAATTTGCACGAAATGACCTTTCGTGCCCTTAAATCTAACGCTGTAATAAACTGCGGTCTTATACACAACAACCATATGGAACAGAATTTTAAACAAGGAGCCAACCACTTTACTTATATGGTTTGCCGAGTGTTGGCGCTAACGCGTTACAAGTAACGTCGTGAGGGGTAACGGTTTACTTTTTCCTGTAACGTAGTAACGTACTCGTTACTTTTTTTCAAAACAGTAACGGATGACGTACTTACGTTACCTATTTGAGGCAGCGGATATCTTTGTTACGTTACTCCTTACACTTTCTTCGCAAGACCCGAAGAAAAGTACACCGAATTTGTTTTCAGCCTTCTATACTTCGTTTCAGCTTCAGTCCAAACGCAGCCGACCCTACGAACTGATGCGACCAATCAGACAGCGACAAAGGGGCCCAATCACGGTATTCGCCATGTTCCTGTCCGTGTTCTAGCATCGCTGAACCAATTATGAACAAAAAAAGACCCAGTGACTTTGGCTTTTGACGCTGCTTGAGTGGTCCCATCCGCTCGTAGCGTCGGCTGCGTCCGCACTTAAGCTGAAACGATGTATATGCACCAAGTCATTAATTATTGCACTCATTCCAGACACCTTAAAAATGGCCTGTGTTTTCCCCAAGCAAAATGTTCCACTTTAGAAACATTCCAACGCCCACATCCTTTGTCCCCATGTCGAAAAACGCTGTCGCAGACAACAACAAACACAACAACAACAACAATAAAACGCTGTTACCGTCAATTTATACAATGAAAAGTAACGCAAAAGTAACGTGCGTTACTTTTTATCGGTAACGATAAAGCGTTCTTTTAGTTTGCACGTACCGTGTAAAGTATTGCCTTTCTTCTTTTACGTTAACGCCTGCAACACAAGGTTTGCGACATGAATACCCGTTGTTAAAAGAGAAACTAAGTCTGCTAATAGTTTCTACCGCTTCAGAAATTTCAGGAATGGGTGTTCCCTACAGCCGTAATTTACACGACTGTCAAAATGCGCGTGAAGAAAATGAAAAAAAAAAACTTTAGGTACATAGGCAGGTTTTGTAATCGCAAAATCGTTTACACTGCCCAAAAGGTGCATCCTTTTGTATATTTCTAAAAATTGTTAGCACAGTTACCTGAACATTTAATATTCTTGTCGTCTCAATATTACGCTAGACGGATAATATGTGAGATTGCTTCCGTATCGTACCAATTTATAATTTGTATTGTTGTCCCGAGACATTCGCGTCTTTAGAACTATATAAATATGTTTTTATGACAAGGAAGGACGCGCGATGAAGACAGGTCTACATTAACCTAGAGCAGAGGTCACACTGCTACTCATACATCGTGCAAAAAGGTAGTCTTCACGCCCTGTCTGAGGTATTCCTTGTATGGCGGTCATATAAACACTGTCATCACACATCTTCAAAGCATGCATATGTTCAAAGGGAATTTAACATGCTTCATAATGTGTACAACGTTACTGTAATATAGACAAATTACGTTTCCTTGTTGTGGGCCACATTATTTAATTTCAATAATAGGTAAAAAAAAGTTATTATCGTTAAAAAAAATCCAATGTCACCGATTTGGTCCAAATATTTAGAAAATCGAAATACGTGGGTGTGACATCATTGCTGTGTGTTCTTCCCGAGCGACAGTCTCGGTCCGTACAGAAACCTGCGATGCAAACTGAACTTCCTGGAACCCTACAAGTGGCGGCCGACATGTCGCGAAATCCAAGTTTTTTTGTTTTTTTTTTGAAGCCCCGAAGGAGCGAAGCTATGATGCTTCTATGTGATTTTTATAACAACAATAACAACAACACAGTGATGGGAGTGGCATTTGACCTTTCGCAGCAGGTTCTGTAGCGGACAAAATATTGGTCTGGAGCAGCCACTGACGCTTTTGGAGCAGATGCCAACATCTGTTAGCAACTTGGCGCACCACTTGAAAATGAAACCGTGACTGCATCGCTAAATGAGTTCATATCTGATAACGATTGGAGGTTCCTCTGCGATACTAGAGCATATTACTTAATACCTTTTGAAATATAGATAGATAGGGCACAAAAGCAAGGCAGGACCATCTTTTTAGAAATAAGCTTCTGGTGCAAGTAGGCTCCATTTCAGATGTGTACTAAAATAATTGGTTGAAAAATAAAAATATAACACACCACTACAGTTGTAATATAACCTCTGCCTCCTCCCACTCTTACACCCGGTAGTTTATTTAGCCTATAAACATTATTTCTGTAAAATGCATGCAAACACCTCCATAATTGCTAGGCGCCTGTAAAAACAATGTTTTTTTTGTTTTATGAATCTACAAAACTCAATTTTCTAAAATTATAAACTGCAAAAACAGCTTCCCACAAATACCTACACTCGCGCTTTAAAAGTGAGGCTGGTCTTTGGTGGCTTTGGAACCAGAGGGAAGCTTACAGTTATCGTGTTACAGGGAACAATCTTGGAAGTCAAAGTTGTGCTACAGTTCACACCGCACAAACAAACAATCCGTTGAAAAAATAGGACAAAACATCGACTTTGAAATACGCATGACCTTCACAGGACATAGATTTACTAAATACGGCAAGTTTAGGCAATTGACGAACTTGTTAGCAGCTACAAGAGCCAGCTCCGGGCTCTATGGCCTTGCCGAGCATGCGCCCTTGTGCAGCATAAGCGTCGTTCAGGGCAACAGGCTCGTGGTCGTAGATTCGGCTTCGCTCGCAGTTAATGCAAAAAGAACTATAGAAGGCGGTAAAATGTTCGTCCGCGAACTGCTTCAATTCGTTTTCCCCGCTTTGTGATCCCGCCATCTTCTCGAATAACCCCGAGAAAGTGCGGGCTCTCACAACTCTAGGTAGCCGCACAGATGTGCGTCGCTCTTGGTACTTTTCGGGAACTATGCTACCGTCGAGATTACGAAACGTGCTCTCTCTCGCTTCGAAGGGTGCGGCAGTCGTTCCGTGTTTTTTTACGCGAGGAAAGAAAAAGCGAACGCGCCCATTCACCTGCATATCCGAGTGCGCAATTCTCATCCATCTTCGATGTCGACTCTGTGTTTGCTTTCGCCTTTACGGTGGCGGCGGCGGCGGTGTTTTTGCTCCGAGCTTTAGTGTACCTTGGTTATCCTCGCCTTGCCTTAATAAAGGCGATACATTGTGTATGAAGCGGTATCTTCCTCTGAGAATCGCTGGGATATCGCATTTATGCGTTCGCCTCGGGAAATTTTACTTCTGGAACAGGCTGCCGTGAAGGGGGCGGTGCGCACATTCGCATCTAGATTGTTGCTGAATTCGGAAAGTCGGAATTTCGCGTGGGATGTGCATGGGTAACGAAAGACAACCTTACGTCTCCTTTAGATGACTCTTGGGGACGCGAGCCCGGCTTCATGCCGTTGTCCTCTGCAACCCCAAGATGGGTAAGAAACAGAAGTCGGGAATCACCGAACGACTCTTCTCCCCCGTGTACAGTTATCTCGCAACGAGTGCGCCCCGGTTTTCCAGAAGTTGCCGAGTCTAGAATAGGCTACGCAGGTGTTGTGAAGCAATAAAATGCTATCTAACAGAATCTCATAACCGCAGAATTTTGTCCGTCCGTCCGTCAGTCAGCACATTTCAGCGATAAATTTAGTGGAGAAAACGACGTCAAGCGACCTGACGATACGTCACCTGTACTGCGATGTAGTTTTCTGGCTAAATTTAGCGGGAAACTTGATGTCACGTAGTAAAACGTAACGTGAAATATTCGTAAATTCTCTTTTCCCGCTCAAGTCGGTCACAATACTGACGTCACGTGCATAATAAAACAATTTTGTTTGCCCGCTAAATGTAGAGGGGAAATGAATAAACTACAGATTCTTCGCCCCCGCCACCTTCTCTCCCCCTCCCTGAAGCGGCTGTTTGGTGTATTCTAGACAAATACAAATGACCTCTTCTTAAATAAAGATACCATCCCTTCCGTCATAGGACTCTGAACGTAAAAGTCGCTGGTTTATTATATTTTTTATTTTTTTTTTTTTTTTTGTTTCTTTTTTGTGCTCAAACCACAGGAGGCCCGACTAAGCGGATTATCCATCCCTGGCGAAAAATTATTATTATGTTTTTTTTTAAACATGGCGGTCCCGCCCAGGGAAACAGGGTGTTGGAACGAAATGTTTTCGTTCCGGTTTCATTTTCGTTCCATACAAAGAAGTTCCGTTCCGTTTCCGCTCCGGAACGCAAAAATAATGCTCCGTAACAGTTCGTAACGGTTTCTTTCTATGAAAAAAAAATAAATACATAAAAGGAATGTAACGTTTATTTTCACACAAGAATAGATAATTCAGGCGCTCTAGAGGAATTTACGGAAACGACATTGCTCCTGAGAGCATGTTCATTGCCTTGAGAATGAAATCATGCTCAAGGCACAGAGCATGATCTCACAAGCAGCACGTCATCAAGTGTGCTCGGTGAAAGGCGAGACCTCTGGTCCGATAAAATAAATTTCAGCGCCGAGAATGCCCGCTCCACGCTGACCTGTGTGGCTGGCACACCTAGGGTAACTTTCGCTAAAGAATACAGTTCCGGTTGGCGTTCCTTCCGCTCTTCCTAAAATGCCAGTACATTTGTGGTTCTTGGAAGGCGTGGTTCTTTGTCCAGCATTTCCAACAAACATGCGATGTCCACTGGGGCTAGCCCACATGCTTCAGGTTGAGCGCCAGCCTCAGCTTCCTTTTCTATTAGCAACGCTTCGAGGGCATCTTGTGGCTCCGCTGGAGCTGCTGCCACGCTTGCTTGGATGCATTTGCTGTCCTGCTTCGGTTGAAGGCCTGTAATTCGTTTCCAGGTCTTGCTCAGGTACAGCCTTGCTTGGCATTTTTGCTCGGTGGTAAGAAGAAGGCGGTAGCGAGGGTCCATGTACAGTGTAGCGCAAAAAATATTCGTGTCGCAGAGATCTCGCTCCCTCTTCTTCATGGACTTAACCAGGGCCTTTGCCAGTGGCGACGGTATCTTGGAGGTGTTTAAGACACAGGTCAACCATGCATCATAAAAGTCTCCAATTGTCAGCTGCTCTTTCTGAAGCGTCTTCGTGGCCACTTGTGCCGGCTCGAGGGACACCGTGAGCATTTCAACTTCTGCCCACATGCGTTCGATCCAGCGGGAGCGTTCTTCCTCCGTTAGAAAGTCCTCGACGAAGCTCTTCAATTCAGTCAACCTGACCAACATATTCAACGTCAACATCCATCATGTTGGGCAATCGATGATAGGCTTCCTTATCAAGCCCATAGCACTCTGTACGCGGAGTTTTTTCACGAGCGCGCGACAGTCTGCGATGATGGTGCAGGAACCAGACTTTTTGAGGGCATCAGTAACGGCCAGCTGAAGTGTGTGCGCAGCACACCTGACGCCTAACGTCAAGTCTGCGTCGTCAAGACCTGGAAGGTGAGTAACCTCTGGGTCGTCCAGCAGAGAGATTAAGCCGTAGGTTCGAAATGCGCGCTCGCCGCTATCGGCCTCTTCGTCTGAACTGTAGTCATCACTTTCATCATCAGCTTCACCTAGCTCCGTTGTCGGTTGTTACACTGTAGACCTGACTGATGCTGGGGTCGTAGCGAGACAGTGTGCTTTTAACCTGAAACCTGAGGTGTTCCCCAGTGTGTCTGTCAAAAAGCTCCTTCATGGCCAATGGCTGAAGAACTAGCCTTCCATTTTCCGCGTACTGTACATTGATTCCGAGCAAAGCCCGGTCAAGTCGGGACGCGCAGTCAATTTTGAGAGAAAACATCCTTCCTCTAAGCGACGAAGAAATCTCCTCTCGCTTGCTCTTGGCTTCTTCCTGGACTCTGTCCTTAACAGTCGCCGCTGTTATAGCCCGTCTGGCGCCGAGTGCTTTGAGGACCGGATCAATAATCTGTCGAAAGCCGGAGTCATCGACGAGTCGGAACGGCCGTCCGTTTCTCGTCACGAGCACGACGCAACTTTTTATTATGCTGTCCTCCGTTATTTCAAGCGAAACGCACTTCGATGAAGTCGGCTGAAGCATGCTTGTTATGTACACTTGCTTGAGTTTTGCGGCAGGAGAGTCTTCATCCGGGCCCAGTGCAACACGCTTCGTGGACACGGCTTTCTCAGCAAGTAACTTGTCGTATACCTCTTTGTGGCGCCGCTGCAAATGGCGCTCCAAGTTTCCGCCGTGGTCTCCAGAAACAACGTGCTGGCAGTCTTCAATCTGACACGTCGATTTGTTTGAGACGCTGTCATAGCTGAAAAATTTTCGTGCGCGATTAGTTCTCTCCCGACCCATAGGGATGAAGGAGTACACTTTTGCAACAGAGTCTCAAACTGCCGTATCCGTAGAAAAACAAAAGATGGACTTCTACAGCGCCGGGTCGCAAACTTCCCGCGCTTGCCGTGATCTGTTGTCTGTCTGTGTCGTCCGAAGAAAGCGTGGGGGAAGAGGGTGCAAGAGCCAAGGAGAGCATTGCGAGCGTGTGGAGGCGTCGCGCCACCGCGGTCTCATTGGTGGGAAGCAATGGCGCCTTGCGTCATGTTTTTTGTTTCTCTTCGTATTTTTTGCCTTTGTTTTTGCTATGCTTCTTCGCCCGGAGTCTAGACGCGGGGACGATGGCTTGCTTGTCTTCTCTTTAATTATGGCACAAACCAACGGCAGTTTCTTCGCTGCGTGAAAAAATTTATTGAAATACCTGATATTTTCCCTTGAACCGAAAACCGACAAGAAAACTTTTCGGTTTCACTCCAGAACAAAATAATAAATAACGTTTCGATTACGTTTGCGTTTGGCCCAAAAATATCGTTTTTTTCGTTTATCGTTTTTGGTTTTCGTTTTGTTCCGATACCCTGCAAGGAAATATGTCACACGTAAAAAAAAAAAGAAAAAAAAAACCGTGTACACAAAAACTGATTTTTCTTTTTTCATGAACGTGAAGTGCTTATTCTAAGCTGTGGCTAGCCAAAGTTTAAGATAGAATCGCATAATGGTCCCCTTAGAGGAATACTGAACAGCCTAAACTTCCTTCGACCTCCCCCCTAAAAAACACAACTTTAAATGGGTGGATGACACGCGTTTTTTTTTTTATTATTGGATTGCTTTGGCAACAACGCGCGCACTCCAACGATCCGTCAGTCTTAAAAAGGGCCTCTGAAACACTTTTCAGATGGCTCCATTAAAAAAACGTCGCATAACTTTAATCGATTTAAACACAACCTCCAACTCACGCGTGGGTGTTAATTCGCTGTAAACACTTTCCACTTGAGCGACAAGGTGAACAAAATATATACACGCTTCCATTATCAGGATCCGCTTTTCTCACTGCTATTCGCGATTTCCACATGCCAAACAGACCTAGAAGAAGGAACGAGTCATACGGCACGCAGTTTTCATTTTGAACATCAAGAAAACGTATTCTACTGGGTGTGATATAAAGTCTTTGTTCAATGTTCGCTGAAGCACGTCCTAGAAGAACTGGGCAGGCTGGATGAGACGCGCGTGGCATTTCGCAAGGTAAACTTCAAATAACAAATACGTCTGAGGTACTTACGCTGTGAGACGCATTTTGAGTTGGAAGCGACCCGAATATTGCCCAAAATAAAACCACTAAAATCAGTGTCAGGGCGTAAATTGTGCGCTCAAAGGTTATTTTAATTTTTTACAGTGGAGCTGTGAAGAGCTAAGTTCCCCAGGGTCGTGTCCGTGAATGTCGACACAAATCTACCTGGACAGCTACCGCCATCTATAAGCGACGGTGGCAAGCACACAACCAGTATGGTTTCCGCCGTCGCTTGCGGATGGCGGCAACCTTTGCAGCTATAATAAAAGAATGGATAGTTGGGCGCGTTGGTGGGAATTCATTGTAGGAAACAGCGCGAAAAACAGACGACGACGAAGAAGCACTCACTGTATCGAGTACAGCTCCGCTGGCCTTCCTTCTTCACGAGAGTGGAAAGGCTGAACGATCTTTTTTCCGGAGATGTTTATTTATGACATACGTGTCTCATCGAGGTACAGAAAAATGATATTTTATATTGTTGTGAGTTTTTTTTTTTTTTTTTTTGTTTCATGCAAGGTTCCTTAACTTCTTCTCCGAGAACGCGGAAGGTTCAGGAGGCTATGGGCACTACTGGTACCCTGGTAAAAACCTAGTGTAGTCGATTTCTGCACTTCCTTGTTTATATTAAGAGTGCACAGTGCACTCCCATCGGATCCTTTTTATATAATAATGACTACTTTGGTTGTCTATAGAAGTGTCTCTTACAGCGATAGCTCTTAAGGGCGCTCTCGTCCCCACTCGTAAGAATGATGAGTGGCGTCCGTCGCGGTCTCACGTGTACTGAGTCGCACGTTACGACATGACGCTATGTGACGTCACGGCGTGATGTCATGTGCCACTATGTCTGTTAGAGGATAAATGAGTTTCACTCTCCGAGAAGACACTGGCGATGGTACCTTCATGTAATGTGCAAGATACATTGGATACATTAAGGTCAAATAAGGAGTCGCAACTATCGCTGTTACTCTACCGTAGATTCACACATGAATGCTATTATTTTTTTTACCGATTAGACGCTGTTTATTTTATGCAGGGTAAATTTCAATTGGTGGCGAGAAATGATTTCTGTCAATATCATGAAAAATGCTTTTATTGTAAAAAAAAAAAGTTCTGTAATAAACCTAGATACGTCTTAAAAACTTGACAAGAGCTCAACTTTGTGTAAGCAAAGTCAAGCAGCATTTTGGTCGCCTTTTGCCTGTGTACTCCCGGCATCTTGGGTAAATCGGTGTCAAATAATGTTTTATTTGATTTTATGGCATTTCATTATCTGAGCAGTGAGACCAGTTTGCGCGTTGCGGAGGACAAATAATTCGGGTAGCCTTCCCATAAATTTATCAAGCATATTCCTCGATTTCGCTAAAGCATTTGGTAAGGTATCACATAGTCTGCTACTTCATAAACTAAGCAAACTCAGTATTGATTCCGGTACATTATCTTGGATTCACGCCTTCCTAACTAATCGGTCTCAGTTTGTATTTGCGAATGACACGTCTTCTCCTTCAGCTTCTGTGACGTCCGGGGTGCCGCAGGGGTCTGTACTAGGTCCTCTTCTTTTCCTTATATATGTCAATGACTTACCCTCCTGTGTTTCATCTTCAATTAGCTTGTTTGCTGCCGACTGTGTTATATATCGTGAAGTGACTAACAAATCCGATGTTTCTTCTCTTCAGTGTGACCTTGACCGTGTATCTGAATGGTGTGACTTATGGCGTATGCAACTTAACACTAACTAATGTAAGGTAATGAGGGTTTCTCGGCTTCACAGTGATGTTTCTTGTTATTACCTGAACCACACTCCTTTACAACAAGTAACAACCCACAAATATTTGGGAGTTCATATTTCATTCAATCTGTCCTGGGAAACTCATATTCAATACGTAACAAGTAACGGCAATCGTATGCTGGGTTTCATAAAACGAAATTTTTCAGCAGCCCCCTTATCACTTAAGCTACGTCTTTACAAAACGCTTGTTCGCACCAAACTAGAATATGCCTCTTCAATTTGGGACCCCGGTACTGACGTATTAACATCTGCAGTTGAAGCAATTCAAAATAGATCCGCCCGATTCATACTTACTAATTATCACAGCACTGCCAGCGTAACATCCATGAAATCAAGTTTGAACCTGCCTAATCTTGCATCGCGTAGAGAAGTTTTCCGTTTGTGCCTGTTTCACAAAATCTACTACCACAATCATACTTTGCGTGACAAGTTATTAGCATCTCCTTTTTACATATCACAGCGTCTTGATCACCGACACAAGATGGGCGTACCTTCATATAACACTACTACTTTTCACAATTCATTCATACCCCGAACTACAGTGTTGTGGAACCACCTTCCAGCGTCTGTGGTATCAATATCTGACAGCGTTGCTTTCAAAAATTGCCTTAACAATGTTCACATTTCAGCGTTTCACTAATATGCACATATTGTTTTGCATTCATAGGTTGTTTGTTATTGTATGTTGTTGAATTCTGTTGATGTAACCCGCTCCCCTCTGTAATGCCTTTTGGCCCTGAGGGAAATTTTAAATAAATAAATAAGTAGACAATGCTCGAGATATACGAGGCCTACAAACTTCAGAAAACTTTCGCGCATTTATACTTAGTGCAAATGCTTAGCATATTACTGTTTCGTAACGCGCTGCGCAAATCCCCCATGTAGTTCTTATGCCTCCATTTGTTGGTAATCCACACGCGCACACGTCGCTCTATAAACCAGCACCGGACTTGTTCAGAATAACTCGCCAAACTCCTATTTGTCTGGCGCAGGACGGTTTCGCCTCGGTAGACCTCTGTTTTCCGTCAGTCCGGTCGACCCAAGAAAGTTAGTTTAGGTAGGGTGCCTGGAAGGCTTCTCCGACGGGTGTGTTTACCGAGTCTCCACTTGGGGCCCATTCTTCCTGGGACGGCGCAACGGTTTAATGAGGCTGCCTACCACCTCGCGACTCTAGCGGTATACGTAGTATAGCAGCGAGGTGGAGATGGCAGAGGCCTTTTCCACTCTAGCTTGCTCTGTAGGCGTAGCAATAATAATAATAATAATAATAATATAGCAATAATAATAATATTAATAATAATTATTATTACTATTAATATTATTAGTAACTCTGGAGAGTTGCGGCACCGCGGAAAGGCGGGTAAGGACTGATTCACATGGTGCGGCTTTGCTTGCGATTTTGCAATAACGACGTCACTCGTGCGAAAAAAAAAAAAAGAAACAAAGCTTGGGGAAGTTGTAGTGGTCGATGTCGCAGCTGCGAATTCGCAAGCGAAATCGCTTCATATGAATAAAACTAAAAAACACTGAAAGGAGAAAAAAAAACATTTTTTTTTCTCCTTTGAGAAAAATGTTTATACCCGGAAGTCGCATAGACACTAGTGCCAGTTGAACCTTTTTTCTATGCAATACGTAATTTTTATTATTTTTCTACTGAATTTTTTTCCATGCAATATATTCGCCATTAAACGCAATTTAGGCGGAGGTAACGGCCTGCATGCTCTACATCAGTGTCCCCACCCATTACTACTGAATTGGCTTGGCTGCTCGGCCAAACATATCTGCAAGCCTAGTGTTAAGATAAGGTAATATGGCAGGCGAGCTGATTAAACTTAAACATTTCTAAAACCAAAGATGGAAGCTACAAACAGGGGACAAACGCAAGACGTCTTGTATTTGTCCCCTCTTTGTAGCCTCCGTCTTGGGTTTTATAAATGTTTAAGCCTTGTGTCTCCCTTTCGCGACGTCCGGTGCTTCTAGCCTGGCGCGTCTGCCACCACCTGATAGTCGTGCGAGCAGACCCGCGGCATTTTCCGGCATCGTGTGCTATTTTACCACCGTCTATCGTCGTCTGCGATGCCCGTGAGACGCGAACATGAAAGCAACGCCTCGGCGTCCCTTTTTCGCCTTCGTCCGTCTGCTATTCCGTCCTCATCTAAAAACTTCTGCGACGCTCGCAAGACACGACCATGAAAAAGGCCTTTAGCGTTCCATCATGCACGAGCCACGATCCAATTCTAGCGTCTGTCTTCGTCCGTCGATGTGTGGTAAACAAAAAAAAAAAAACGACCAAGAGGACTAAAAATTAATGCGGAGCTCAAGTTCGTCTGCTTCTTTTGCAGGAGCTGTGGTGACATCAGAACGCCAAGCTCTGATTGGTTCTGAATGAAATATAGTCGGTAGACCTCAAAGCAGGTTGCTTTGAGGTCTACCCACCATCCTTTAATTAGAGCCAATCAGCACTCGGCGTATTTCTGACGTCACCGCAACTCCTGCGCAAGAAGCAAACGACTTGCTCTACGCACAAACAGAGTAAATATGCAATCATTCCACCTTCTCTGTTCTTTTACTAATTTTTTTTTTTTGCATAGCATTTGTGAGCAAGTGGGTGAGCCATAGAGTTATCATAACCTAGAAAAAAGGTACAACTGGCACTAGTTTCTATGCGACTTCCGGGTACAAATTGAAGCAGTCAGCAACCAGCCTACTTTTGTGGTGCACCTGTACATTCCTATGGGAAAACGCGTGTGCATTTTGTCCCTTCGCCGAAAACTAACATGGATAACTTTTGCTATTTCGGTCGTACCGAACAGCATGTACCTTTAATAACATTGTGGATGTGTAATTGCTTTGATTACAGCATTTTTCTTCACCAGTGAACGACGTTAAACTTAGCTATATTTCAAGCTCAGACTTGTGTTCCATAGAAGCTTGTGTAAACACGAGAAACGAATCTAAGCAAAATAACAATCGAAAGGAATGTATTGGGTTTGTTCAAGTTTTTCCAGCTGTCCGGTGACACTTATATATTGTAGATATTCCACTCCTTTCAAATATATAATATTGACACCGTCGTGCATCTTTACGATCGTTTAAAAACATTCAAAACGTAAAGAATAAAGTACGTGGACTATGAAAGGTGTCTCGTTTTGTTATTTTCTATGTCGGGAAGCCTTCATCGGGCACTTGTTTTATGGCTTCTCCCAATTTTCAAATACTTCGAGTGCGCACGGGTGATGTATTGAACGAAGAACAAGCATCTCGGCACATGTTCACAAGCAGAGACAATAAAGCAATATACTTACTTATTGCAAATCGGACTCTATCAAATTGATCTTCACTTTATTTTGATCGTCCACATACATGCACATTTGAGTTACTGGTCCAGTGTTACTGCTATGTACCTGTCGCCTTTGGGCTTTCCACGTGTTCCTCGTTCGCTGGATACGTCAAATAAATCCCCTATGCAGAAAAGCGCCGACGGCGTGTTCGCGCTCATGGTTCCCGACATTCCACATAAATGCATGTATGAAGCTGTTTTAGCGCTGTGTTTAATTGCATTCATTTGACAGAAAAACACTGTATGACCAATGTTTTAATTTACGTGATGAAGAAATGTTCCAATTTATTTACTACGTTGTATATACAGGGTGACACAAAACAAAATTTACGAAGTTTTTTTTGTTTACCGCAAAAGAAACTAGGCATCACCGAACGCTCATTTTCCACCCGAAGGATAGCGCTAGAGGTCAGAACCAGATCCCGAAGTTGCAGCCAGATGCGGTACCTTATTCAAACGTTATAAGTGGTTTTCTGAAAATTTCAATAGGATCGAAAATGGCAGCCGACGGAGTTTTCGAATACATGGGGCTCTATGGGCACCAGAAACCGAAAACGGGCAAATATGAGGTCCATTTTCCCTTTGAAATTTTAAGAAAATCGCTTATAACTTTTGAATAAAGCATCAGCTCGGGCTGAAACTTCGGCATTATGTTGTGACCTCGAGCGCTACCTTTGGGCGGAGAATGTGCGTTCGGCGATGCCTAGTTTATCTTTGGGGTAAAAAAAAATAAAATAAAAAAACCTGTAAATTATTTATTATGACACCCTGTATTTGTAATATTTTTTCTTATAATCAAGTGCAGAGAAGAAACGCAGAGGCTTTTCCCCGTATAAATGCATCACCGGAAGTCAATTTTCGACTGGTTGCTGTCTGCTCCAATTTGCAACAGCACACTAGTTCCAACTGAACCTCTAGCGTACATTAGAATAGCTTTATGGGGTGAGCGTCATGACGCACAATTAAAACGCGACCTAAAAATATTAGTTTAGTAGGGTACGTTGTTGGGCTAGTTGGTTCATCTTAGTAAAACATAAAATAGCGCAACAAAAAGACAAGGACAAGAAGTATACAGGACAGGCGCAGGATAGCGCCTGTCCTGTATACTTCTTGTCCTTGTCTTTTTGTTGCGCTATTTTGTATGTCTTACTAAAAATATTAGCTTTGGCTGGCCAGGTGCACTGCAAAACGTGAGAGGTATTTACATTTCAAACCGAAATGACGCGAACGACAAACGTGATGCGAGCCGAATGCCCAAATGCCTCCAGCCCAATAGGCCTCTTTCTCCCGGCCAGGGGGCGCTGTGGTGTCCACGAGACCGGAGCCGTTTATTGAGAGAGTTTGACCATGCATTGGTTTGAATAGGCGAGCATCTCGGGGCCAACCACATGCCGCGAAACAGCCCCTAGCGGTGGTCGTGTGCTTTAAGTATGTGACACGACTAATTTCAGCCGTTTTAGCGTCGCTGGAGTAAAAAGGTTTAGCTCTCGGGTGACTGAAAACTTTGTGCATGGGAGGTTTTAGTAACGCCAATATTGAAGTGTAGAATAAACGAACGTGCGCTCCAAACCAGGGTCGACTTGCTAGAAACAACGTCTCAGTCGAGACGGGGAAAGAAAGCACTGCCAAAGCCGGCGCACGAGCCGAGCGGGACTCCGCGTCTCAAGACGCTCGCGCGCCCCACCACTGTTTTTTTTTTTCTCAGTCAGTCTCAGCTTAGACGCTGTTCTAGCAAGCCGGCCCAGAGCGAACAAACTTCAGCAGTGAAGACAAAGGCATGGGCACGAGCGCGTGGCTTTGAAAAGTGCCTCATATGCACGAGTTCTCGTACAAACAAAAGTGTTTTGCTGAGCTAGGCTCACGTGCCTATGCCTTTGTCTTTACTGCAGACATTTGTGAGATGGAGAAGAGAGGCTGAGATTGAACGCTTCTATTTCACGCTTTAAATGTCGTTTGCAATGTTGTGACGTCGCAGTCTCCTGATTGGTCGACGCTGTGTCAAATTTAGTTTACGCTCTAAGCGCAGGGGGAATATTCGGCGCTGGCGGCGGCCTTTGCTCCGCCTATTAGCCAAACTCTCCAAATACACGGCTCTGCACGAGACTAAAGCCCCCTTATTCTGAGAAAAGTGGCGCCATTCATTGTTGTAGAAATGCTCGAGGCGCACGCCGCGCGCCACTTCTCGGAAATTCATGGCGTCTGAAATCCAGCTCAGTGCTGCGCTGTGCCGCCTTGATCCTCCCGAGGTCTGCACGTTGCACGTGCCTTTTGCATCAACACACCTTACTTTTGAAACATGAAGGGGCTTTACACGAGACCACGGTGTAAGATACACTCTTGTGTGCACAAGACTAAAGCTCCTTCATGTTTCAAAAGTAGCGCAAGGCTCGTCGATGCAGGAGGCACGTGCAACGTGCAAACCTCAGGAAGATCATGGCGGCACAGCGCAGCACTGAGCTAGATTTTAGACGCCATGTTCTTCCCAGAAGGGGCGCGCGGCACGTGTCTCGAGCATTTCCACAACATTGAGTGGCGCCACTTTTCCCAGGATAGATGGGTTTTACACGAGACACGACCAGAAAAAAGGCGCCTTCGTTAGCGTCCTGGAGACGCAACCATTTATCGCTAACGTGAAGCGGCGTTGATCCACGGGCGTACACTAGCGACCTAGAAATATCTCATTTTGCCCGCCAAGGGTCGTTGCTCAAGATTTGAAAGCTACAGGTCCATGGTGCCCGGAACGGGTCTCCGACTAGTGCGTTTACCGCTTCCAAAGATTCGGTCTCTCGATTTCCGCCCGTTGACGTCATAAAAGTGTCACGCTGTCGCAAGTTACGATCCTGGTGGTGTCCCAGTAGCGGGGATGGACGTGGCAGACGCCTGTTCTGCTGCCAGTCCCTCTCCAGTGCGGACAGTCCACGGAAGCTTCGGAAGCCAGAAATTGGGACGCCGCGACGACAGCGTCACTGGCGTTCGCTCGTGCTTTTCGCCGGCATTTCTACGGCCAGCCGCCAGGATCGCAACATCCAACAGCGTGGCACTCCGGCTTCTGCGACGTCATTGGTTGCAACTTGGGGACCACATTTGATGTATGGGCAGCACAGGACGCTAGATGCACCAGTCAGAGACGCGCTGCAGGCTTCCGCTCTATAGCGTCCGCGAAACGCGACCATTTAATGCTGACGTGAAGCGGCGTCGTTCCATCGTGAACGATCCACGCGAGTATACCGTATAAGCGCCTGTCAGTCTCTCTCGGCGCGCTCTCAGAGTGTCTAAAAAGCCGCAACGCGACGGACCAAAAAAAAAAAAAAAAAGAAACCCGACCGAAAAATATTTGAGTTTGCTCGCGACGGTCGCCGCTCAAAACTCAGGAGCTACAGGCCTATGGCTCGCAAATTCTTACCTGTTTAGGTGAGGGCGGTAAAGACGGAAGCAGAACGTGGCAAATCCTGCACGCCGACATCGACAGTCCCGACAGGAAAAATGAGAAACAGCGACAGTAGAGTGGAGAAACAAAGCAGAGGAAAGGTCAGGCGTGTTCGTTTTGCCACGAGGAGTTGAAGTTGCCCGAGCGCTTGTCAACTTTATTTAGTTTTACACAGGGTGACTCAAAGAGACGCCAGGCTCTTTAAATCGACCGTAAAATTCGGTTTCTTAATCATCGCGCTACGACTTTGTGCAGCGTTGCCCACAAATGGTGCATTTTTTTTATTTTTGTAAAATTTGCAAAGAGCGAACCCAGGCAGCACCGAGTTCTGGGCCAAAACTTGGCTTGCGTCTGGCAGTTTAGGGCATTAAAAAGCCCGTAGAAGCCAAAGTAGTGCCAAACCTGACCTCCCTTGGCAACAGTGAGGGTATCTTGGCCCTAATTCGCCAAACAAGTGCCAAACTTAGGCTTCGCTGCCGGGTAGTTCGGCTGTCGTCTGGCATCTTCGGGCCTAAATCGCCTAAAAAATGCCAGATTTAGGCTTACTGCCCGGTAGTTCGGCAGATCTTTGGCATTTTTGGGCCAAAATCGCCAAACTAATGCCAAAGTTAGGCTTCACTTTTTGATAGTTCGGCTATCACCTGGCACATTCGGGCCAAAATCGCCAGAGATGTGCCAGAGTTAGGCTTACTACCTTGTAGTTCGGCAGAGCTTTGGCATTTTCGGGCCAAAATCGCCAAACTTATGCCAAAGTTAGGCTTCACTTTTTGACAGTTCGGCTGTCACCTGGCACATTCGGGCCAAAATCGCCACAAATGTGCCAGAGTTAGGCTTACTACCTTGTAGTTCGGTTGAGATCTGGCATCTTTGGGCCCAAGTCGCCAAACGAGAGCCCAAGTTAGGCTTCGCTTCCCGATAGTTTGGCTGTGATCTGGCAGCTGCGGGCCAAAGTTGCCAAACAAGTGCCAGAACTAGGCTTACTGCCTTGGAGTTCGGCTGATGAAATATTTGATGTACGCGGGTGGTCTTCATCTTAATTAAATAGAAATCAAGTTTTACTCGGCTGGCAACTTTATCCTATTTTGGGTGTCTCTTGATTTTTGTAGTCCAAAGGTTGGCTGAATGTTTTGACGCGGCTGGAGCAGGCTTTGCAAACGCAAATAAATTGTGCCAGAGGTTGCACTCGCGCGTAGGTACACAAGCCAATATCGGGGCGCGCCGTGAGACTGGTTCGACATTATGGCGCGTTCACACCGGCGATGCGATCTAGTCGCGCCATAACTTTCATCGCAAAAGCGACCATCGCGGGCAAAAAGTGACGGGTTTTGAGCAGTCGCTTGCTGACCCGACTTTTTACGATGCACTCTAGTCGCGGAGAGGCCGAGCCAACCAACGGCGTTCGGAGCGAGAGTTTTTGAGAAGCGACTCGCCAACGAAGGCGTTGGACTCGCTCATCGCGCACGCCAAATTGACCAACTAATTACTTTTATTTATTTATTTTTTTTTGCGATGCGATTTAGTTGGATCGCGCGACTGCTTACATTCCCGGTGTGAATCCGCCTTTACAGAAAGTGCTGCCATTGAGCTAACACTGCGCAAGACGGATGTACGCACGTTTCCACAAGAGATATCATTATTAGGCGGCGCGTTGCAAAAGCGAGCGTGGCTCTGTGCGTGTTTTGGATTGTGATTGAGCACTGTCAAATCCTAGCGATAACAAAGAGCGGAAACGACCGGGGCTCCGTGGCGCGGCTCCCGCATCACACTTGGGGAATGAAAATAAAATCCCGGAAATTGTACTATTTTAGCGTGTTGATACTTTTTCAACATTAAAAAGTGGAGACACAAAAGGGACAATACAGACAGGGCAATCTGAACTTTAATGGCCGCTGTACAAACGGGACGTCCTGCAGAGAAGAGCCTTCTCTCCCGAAGCTGGGGGACGGGGAGGGAAAGGGCAAGCGTTGGATGGAAAGAGGTCTAGAGAATGGGATTAGCCTCGGGGCGAGCCATCCTCTCGAGAGGGGGTGGGGACGGAACAAAGCTGCCGTGGCGGTTCCCGCTAAAAGGTGGAAGAAAGTTAAGCTTGTCAAACGGCGACCTCAGATCCGAGGACGGGCACGTTAGAGAATCTGAAAAAAAGCTGCTTGATTAGTCGGACGACCCAGTGCGGTCTACTGGTTCTAGAAGGTGACTCGGATGAAGAAAACTCGTTTTGCTCGAAAACTCTAAAAGCATTCTGGACGTGAACTCTTGCCACAAATAAAAATAACACATGCATGAAAAACTACGAAGGCAACTAAGCTTTCTCCTATGATGGGAGAATGCGTGAGCATTACAGGCAGAGTTATGTTGGCGCAACTTGCAATAAAGATAGAAAAAAAAAAAGTTATGTTGGCGCAACGGACAGCGCGCTAGTTTCACGATCAAGCGGGCCTAGCTTCGAAACCGGGCTGGTTTTTTTCTCGTGTTCTTTTTTTATTTCGTTTATTTTTTTTATTCCTTTTGTTTGGTCACGTAACAAGAAAAATCACATGAACAGAATTTTTTTTTTTGGCCACGTCACCAGATTTTTTTCTTATTTCTCCTTTCCTTCAGTCTTTCTTTCTTTTTTTTTTCCTTTTTTTCGGTTTACGCTTCCTATCGCAAAACTCTTTGCACCTATTTCGCGTTAAATTGGCGTTAGCCAAATCATTTTATTTACGGCAGGGAATTCTGCCGTACGTACCTTATGTTACTATTACCAACCCTGGCTTGCAATTTCTGCTATCCAAAGGACTGGACTATGCCCTTGCTCCACGGTACGTTCCAAAACCTGACTTGATAATTGAAATTGAAGAGAAACTCAGACATGTGCACGATGTCACAGGGGTAAATCTCGCGAGAAGCCGCGTTGTCAGTGTTTCGAACAATGTGAAACCGACCGGGTCAAATTTAGATCAACAAGAACGCATTGCTCTTAATGAGTTGAAGTCAGACAGCTCCATCATGATTTTAAAGGCCGACAAAGGAAAAGAAACCGTTGTGCTTGATAGGGATGACTACATGAAGAAGATGTATGAAGTTATAAATGACAGTCGCTATTTCGTGAGGCTATCAAGAGATCCCGCTGCTAAGTCCGAAAGAGAGTTAGCTGACCTCCTTCGAGAGCTGAAAAAGAAAGGACGCATCAGTGACGACCTATACCGTCGTCTCTTCTCCTTTGACGCCGCGACACCCAAGATGTATGGACTCCCCAAAATTCACAAACCGGGTTGCCCCCTACGCCCGATTGTATATGTTATTGGTTCATCCACTTACAGCCTTTCCAAATATCTGGTTATGATTCTGAGCCTTCTTAAGGGAAACAATGAGTTTAGCGTCCGGAATTCCCGTGACTTTGTTGAACTTATACGCGCTCAGACCCTGCTACCGCACGAGGCTATGGTATCCTTTGATGTGATTTCATTATTTACGAATGTCCCCAACGCCCTGGCGGTTGATGTCGCCCGTGACCAGTTGTTGGCAGACCAGTCGTTGTCCACTCGCACAACCCTCCTTGTTGATGACGTTATACTCCTTTTGCGTTTTTGTCTCAACCAGTGTAATTTTAGTTTTAATGGGGACATATATCATCAGGTCAGCGGATGCCCTATGGGGAGTGCAGTTTCCGTAACCGTCTCGAATCTCGTCATGGAATATGTTGAGGAAAAGGTAATGTCTGGCATTGATTTCCCCGTGAAGTTCTACCGTCGCTATGTCGATGACACTTTTGTAATAGTTAACATAGAGAACGTAACCGATTTTCACCGCAATTTGAATAGTGTCCACCCCTCAATTCAGTTCACCTGCGAACATGAAACCGATAGTACCTTGCCGTTTTTATATGTACGTGTCCATAGAACAAGTGAATCTTTCTTTAAGATGGAGACATCCGTATATCGTAAACCATGTGACAGACAAAACTTTCTTGACTACCACTCTCATCACCCTACTCAACACAAAAGCTCAGTTGTAAGATCGTTGCCTTCATCATTCAGAAACAGTCCCATCTAACTCAACACTTAGCGATCAAGAACTTAGCCATGTGCGGGAGGCTTTGAAGAAACGTAACTACCCCGACCGGTTTATCAATCGCGTTAAGAAACAAATGTCCCGTCGGCGCCCGGATCGAGCCGAACGAACACGTGACGTCGTGTGCATCCCGTACGTTAAGGGGGCTTCGGAGGCATTGGGACGCACCCTTAGGCCGTTGGGGGTACGAACTGTATATAAACCCTGCAGAACAATTGTCAATGTTATCTCCAAGCCAAAAGACCCGACCCCGCCAGAGGCAGAAAGGGTCGTGATCTACCGGGTGCAGTGCAAGGAATGTGACGCTTCCTACATTCGAGAGACGGAACGAAAAAGAAAAACAAGACTAAAAGAAAACGCACAGGATGTCGCCAATTTCACGAGCGCCACCCGCTTCAAGTCCGAACTCGTCGACCATGCATGGACGTCAGGACACCAATTTGACTTTGACAAGGCGAGGGATAAAAGGTGGGGATTGAGGAAGCTGCTGGAATCTTGGTTCATCCAGAACGACTAACGCGGAAGTGATTCATTGCTGGTAA
Organism: Ixodes scapularis; assembly: GCF_016920785.2. Taxonomy (NCBI): domain Eukaryota; kingdom Metazoa; phylum Arthropoda; class Arachnida; order Ixodida; family Ixodidae; genus Ixodes; species Ixodes scapularis. The sequence continues at coordinate 5,101,881 of NW_024609841.1, forward strand.
ACAAGAACCATGGCCCCCTGCCGGACGTGTACACAAACTTTATGCCTAAATAGCCGAACTTTTTTGTGCGACTCTCACTCGCTCTGCGCTCTACTGAAGATGCCTCCCGCATGGGAGGCGAAACGTTTAATTAAATTGTTATTTTCGTGATGTCAAGCCGTTTTTGTTATTACATTTATCATGTCTTCGCCCGGCTTTTGGAGTATTTTTGCGCTCCTAATTTCACCGGTACGACAGCCATGGGAGGCCACTGCGAGCGAGTGGGGACAGAAATCAGACTTGGACGTAGTTCAACTACTCTACTGAAACTACATTAGTTTAACTACTTTTTCGAGTAACTTGGTAACTTTCAATTACAACTTGGTTTGGGTAATTAGTAGTTTAATTTAACTACTTTTTTCAGGTAACTTCTACTCAAATTACTAACTACTTTCGAAATTATATAATGCTAATTTTGCCCATCACGAAAGTTTGAGCGCAGAAATGAATAAGACGCCGGAGGATGAAGTGGCATTCTCGAACAAGGGGCCCCCTTGTTCGGGAAGGCGTCCTTGGGCCAAGGTGGCGACGAGCAGCCAAAACATAATACCGGCACGCACGAACGCAGGAAGAGATGCTTGCTGAACAAGCCTTGGTCGGGTATTGACCTAATCCGGTAATGCACGCAAGCGCTGCGTTTCCAGCTGCAACCGTGAAAGACGGGGACACTCTGAGAGTTGTTGTTTTCGTGCTGCTGTCTTTAGTGAGTTCTGACTCAAGCGGTAGGTTCCACGGGAGGCGCCACTGGAATGACCTCGCAGCTGGGCGCCTTGTCGTCAGAGCATACGCCTTTGCAAAGCCGGACTCTCCCGCGCACAAACCCTGGTACGGATAATCCGTTCATGGGAGCACGTTCCCGCTTACAGCTGCAACTGTATACGAGCGACGATGCTTGTTCACGTAATCCTTCGCGTCCTTCCGACCATCCATGCCTGGGAGACCTCCTCTTTGTTAAAAATGATTCCGGCGAGTCAGAATGTTGTAGTCGCCGGCGAGGATTGCGAGTTACCCTTGGGAGATCCTTTAGTTGAACCCAATTTTTGTTTCAGTAGCGTAGCACTAGCACTACGACGTGACGCGCAGTAGTCCGGATGATCTCATCGTCGTGGCGCGAGACTTGAACCCTTGACGGTCTGGTGCACTCGCCCAGCGTACTCTCAGAACGACGTCGGAATGAAGAGGGGCCAGTCATAACAATCTCAACTTGACGAAGAAAAAAAAAAGGAGGAAAGTTTGTTATTAAAGACCCTCTACCCGAGGCAAACCTCACAAGTTTCGTCAAGGACTCCTAAGATGCCGACACTCGCTTACCCGACCCCGCACGGCCTGTTTCACAAATTCAACGCTGCCGTTCCATCCAGCCCGTCGCCGGAACGTCTATTTAGCTGGGCTGGGGACGTCTTTAGAAGGAAAAGGGGAAAACTCTCCTATCAAGAACTTTGAAAGTCAATTGCTTCTGCGAGCGAGTAAACTATTTTGGCGAAAACGCAAGCCATAAATAGACTGCATTTATTTTAGGCTCGCAGGGTTTTTCATTGATCAAAACTGCTGTTCATTTTGCTACCACAAATATATAAAAAAGTAACTTCGAAAGTAACTTCAAAGTAACTCGCTACTTTTTACAGTAGTTAGTAGTTTACTCAATTACTATTACGAATGCGTAATTTCTACTCTACTCCAATTACTTTTGGCGCCGATACTCACTAACTTAACTACCTTTTTTGAGTAATTTGTACGTGTCTGACAGAAACAATGAGGCTTATCGGATGGCGACAAGCCCGAAAAACATAACCACCCCGTCCATTTCGCTCTCAAGAAAGGAGATTATCTTTCTGAGGCCATCAATGGAAGCCGAACGCTGACAGACTAGGCAAGGCGACAAGGTCACCGGCAGAAGCGGCCTTTCCTTTTATGCGTTGTTGATTCCCCTTCGACCTCGCCTTTTGCAAATCCTCCCCACCTGCTTTTGTGTCTTCGTGTGGCTGTCAGCGAGCGCGACAGCCGCTTTAAGCAAATCAAAAGGGTGAAGCGAAACGCGTGACCCAGCGTGACCTCTCTACGTAGGACGCGTAGGACAAAAACGTTTGGACGAAAACTTTTCACGTGACTTTCTCTGTCACGCTGATGGGATCTCTGGGGCTGTCGTTTTCGCCGTTTGCCTAGTTATAGAAATAAGCGGGCCACGTAGGTTCGGTTTTCGAACTTCTCTTCAGTGTTCTGTTGCTTTCGTGCGCTGCAGACGCGACTGTGTTTTTTCGTCGTAAACGGTCGGAATACGTCCATGCCAATTTTTCGGTAACAGCCATTTTTTGCACCGGAGTTCGTGGAATACTTGTGATGTGTTTGTTGGACACGCTTCGACAAAAACTGCTCTTCGCCGACGACGAGACGTCAGTCCTCGAATCCTCGAATGTGTTTGTGGGGTGCCTGAGTTGGATTATGCATCTATCAAGGATTACATGATATCGCTCTTTTATTAGTAAGTGCACTGCAAGCATGATTCTGATAGTCGTCCTGCTTCCCTCTCAATCTCCGCGGTTTTTGTGTGATGAGTTTTGCTTGGCATGAGGACAGTGTTAATTGTATTTTATAATTTGCTTTTCGTTTTACAGAGAAGTGTGACCTTTGTAAATATGTTGAGAATACACTGTGTGCAATGACAGTTGTTTAATAAACTTCTGGGAGCGATCGAAAAAAATTTGTTTGTCCGTATAAGTGATTGGATATGCAGCAAATGATATGCAACGTACATATACTTGCACGACGTTTAGCCAATACGAAGCAGACGCATCGTAGAGTTTTCGCACAATATTGCGCGAACGCTAGGTCGGGGCGAAACAGCTGTACGGCAATACCCGCCGGGTATCAAACGGTGGTACAAAACTGGACAGTTGAGCGATATTGGAGCCGACTTTCGGCCGGCACTGGCACGATACTGCAAAGTATTGCCGTGCTGCTTGGGAACGGAGGTGATGACATCTTACCATCGGGTTTCCAACGCTTGTTTACTTTATTTCTCTTCTGGGACGCGTGAAAGAGCACTTCTGTGACCCACCAGAGATATTCGAAACTTGGGCTGGCCTCTCGGCTTTCTTTGCCACTTATTTGGCACTTCAGTGGGTAGCCAGAGAAAAGCCAAACTTCGGCATGCCCCGAATCGACAAATTAAGATTTACTGCGGCAGTTATGGCTCAAGTCTGGCACTTACTTTGGCGCTCCTCTGGCGGACCAGAGAAGCGCCAAACCTTCGCACGTCCCAAATACCGAAATTAGGCGTTGCTCTGGCAGCTATGGCTGAAGTATGGCACCAACTTTGGCGCTCCTCTGGCGGACCCGAGAAAAGCCAAACTTTGGCACGTCCCAAATACCGAAATTAGGCGTTACTCTGGCAGCTATGGCTGAAGTATGGCACCAACTTTGGCGCTCCACTGGCGGACCAGAGAAACGCCAAACCTTGCCACGTCCCAAATACCGAAGTTAGGCGTTGCTCTGGCAGTTATGGCTCAAGTCTGGCACCAACTTTGGCGCTCCTCTGGCGGACCCGAGAAAAGCCAAACTTTGGCACGTCCCAAATACCGAAATTAGGCGTTACTCTGGCAGCTATGGCTGAAGTATGGCACCAACTTTGGCGCTCCTCTGGCGGACCCGAGAAAAGCCAAACTTTGGCACGTCCCAAATACCGAAATTAGGCGTTACTCTGGCAGTTATGGCTCAAGTCTGGCACCAACTTTGGCGCTCCTCTGGCGGACCCGAGAAAAGCCAAACTTTGGCACGTCCCAAATACCGAAATTAGGCGTTACTCTGGCAGCTATGGCTGAAGTATGGCACCAACTTTGGCGCTCCTCTGGCGGACCCGAGAAAAGCCAAACTTTGGCACGTCCCAAATACCGAAGTTAGGCGTTGCTCTGGCAGTTATGGCTCAAGTCTGGCACCAACTTTGGCGCTCCTCTGGCGGACCCGAGAAAAGCCAAACTTTGGCACGTCCCAAATACCGAAATTAGGCGTTACTCTGGCAGCTATGGCTGAAGTATGGCACCAACTTTGGCGCTCCTCTGGCGGACCAGAGAAACGCCAAACCTTGGCACGTCCCAAATACCGAAGTTAGGCGTTGCTCTGGCAGTTATGGCTCAAGTCTGGCACCAACTTTGGTGCTCCTCTGGCGGACCAGAGAAACGCCAAACCTTGGCACGTCCCAAATACCGAAATTAGGCGTTGCTCTGGCAGTTATGGCTGAAGTATGGCACCAACTTTGGCGCTCCTCTGGCGGACCAGAGAAACGCCAAACCTTGGCATGCCTCGCATTCCCAGATTAGGATTTACTATGGCAGTTATGGCTGAAGTATGGCACCAACTTTGGCACTCCTCTGGCGTACCAGAGAAGAGCCAAACTTTGGCATGCCCTAGGATCGCCCAACTAAGGCTATAGTTAGGCACCGTACTTTGGCACTGATGAGTGCCATGGTGCAAAAACCTAACTTCGCCAAAGCTGGGCCCTTATGTTTGCCAGACCTTTGCCCAAGTTGGGCATTCCTCTGGCGTGCTACCTGGGAACTTACCTGAGGAAAAACTAAAGAAAGAAAAAGGCTTAGCTCCTATGGAAACGCTGCGAAGCCACCGGTCTTCAAACAACACGGCGCTGTTTCGCACGGGAGACAGGAGATGGCTCAACGAACGCCGCCAACAAACGAGCATACGGCGCCGAAAGCCGGCGTCTTCAGCAGACGATCTTTTCGACTCAAAAGCAGCGCGCGTTTCTCAGGCAGCGACAGTCGCAGAAACAAAAACAAGTGCGGTAACAACAAGGAACTGCAGTTCCTTGTCTGCTAAAGACGCCGGCTCTCGGCGTCGTATGCTCGTTCGTTGGCGGCAGTTGGCGTCGCGACCGCTTGCGCCATCTCTTGTCTCCTGTGCGAAACGGCGCCGTGTTGTTTGAAGACCGGTAGCTTCGCTTCGTTTCCATAGGAGCTAAGCCTTTTTCTTTCTTTACTTTTTCCTCAGGTAAATTCGCTCTTTGCAAATTTTACAAAAAGAAAATGCACCATCTGTGGGCAACGCTGCTCAAAGTCGTAGCGCGATAGGTTAAGGAACCGAATTTTGCAGTCGATTTAAAGAGCCTGGCCTCTCCTTGAATCACCCGGTAGAATGCTCCAAGAGTAAGGCATAAAAGAAAGACCAAGGTACAGACCTCACAGGCGATGTTTTGCTGCTTCTTTGTGCATAGTAAGGCGTCGCCAGGGATCTGGGCCTATCGTGACAGCCAACTGGGACCGCCGAAGTCCACGTCTGTTCACCGCCGTTCCCAAGCGGCCGCAATCAACACCACCGAGAGAGGAGGCCTCCCGCACGCGTCATCACAGTCAGATCGATCGGGGCGTGAGATTGGGCACGAGTGCTGTGTCAGTGTTCGTCTGGGGCTCGTGTCCAATCAGCGCGTAAAGGTCAAGCTCGGGCCCAATAGCCGAGTTAGCGCGATCCGACTCTGATGACGTTTCATAGATGGAGAGGAGACCATGCGGAGGCCTTCTGTCTAGGTGGTGTTGCCCCAAAGCATGGGATCTTTCCCTTTAGATTATTAAGGCGAAAGCCTTATATGTCTCATTTCTGTCTCATCATTCAGTCGTCCTTCAAAGGCCTCGAGCGAAAACACGTCGACAACACGAGAGCTACAAAAACACGTTGGCGACACGAAAGCTACCAAAACGAAAAGTACCAATGAAACGGCGCAAAAAGTGCATCGTCAAAGAGCGCGCTGTCTTCGGAGGTTCGCTATTACGTTTACATTGGCGCTTGGGCTTTCGCCTTCAAATCACCTTAGGGATGACATAAAAGACCGCGTGACTTTTAATTAACCCTATGGTTTAGGTATCCTCTCGCTACTAAACCATGGTTGCAGTCACGACGGTTGCACGATTAACAGAGCAGTGGGGCCGCTTTTGCGGGAACCAGCATCTTTATTCAGCATCAACAAACGCAGAACAATTCAAGCCAAATCAAGCAACATAATTGACGTGGAACGCTAGGCTCTTAGGCCAGTCCCGCTACGAAAACAAGAACAAGTAGAATGCTTCTGAAGGCGCGTACCTGCGGCAGTTGTCTGCTGCAACCTGTATTGGTTGAGGAGATCTTCCTCTCAACAGCTCGGTGGACGCCGAACGACTCGCACTCATAAAAATAAACGAACTGAACGAGCTGCGCTGGTTGAGAACACCAAAGACGCCGGCAGCCATGTTTTTTTATCGCTTAAAGCCGATGCGGATAATACCTCTGTCAGAGGGGAAAGTAAATGTCATTTTGATCGAATGACCTTCACCGCTCGGCGAATCAGCTCATCATCCTGGTTCTGCAGGTGGCGCGTGCACGCGCCGCGTGGCGTATTAAACACCCGGATTGGGAGAATTAGTAATGTCATTTTGCTTCAGTGTCATTTAACTTGTCCGTCTGACAGGGGTATAAGGCAATCTCAAGTTGTTTTGAAAACAATAATAACTCTATCAGAGTATCTGTTCCTCAAACATAAAAAAAAAAAATCTTGTCATGAAAAATACAAGTACGTAGAAACAATTTTACAACGAGCATTTCACTCGTCAATCAACTCCCAAACCTACGAGAGCCTAGAAAAAGTGCTTAACTACAGCTAAGCACCGGGCGGGATAGTGCGTCTATTGGCGTAAACATTGCAAAAAAAAAAAAAAAATTGTTTCCCATAAACATTTAATAAACAAAAATATGTGTCCCGTCTAGGCGCTTTCAATTTGTTTTCTTTATTTTAGTGTCTTTCCGAGCCCGTACCAAAAGGCTCGCGGTGCCGCAGTTACAAGAAAATAATTCAGTGTAAGTAAGAAGATAAATATATATAGAAATAAAATAAATGTTAGAAAAACAAAATAGCCTTTCGAATACCCGTTACTTGCGCTGATTAGAGAGAGAGAGAAGTATGCGTTTATTAAAATAGTGATGTCATCCAGCGCCTTGTGCTGGTTTGCTACACTGTGCTACACGGATTACAGTTTTCTTACGTGTTTTGTTACCTTCCTGCAGATCGACTTTACACAGTGCCCTGAGGGATCCTTGACATGTATGACTTTCAAGGCACCCGACCTCTTCCCGCCGAAAACGACCCGTTTAATGCGGCCAAGCCAGAATGGCGACATCGGACAAAGTCAGCTCCTGCGAATGCATTTGCTGCCGCTACGGGACCAGCTTCGATGCAAGGGGCGGCACAGTGCTCTGAACACGCCGCTTCAAAACGCGTTCTGGGCACCATATCATCATGGAGCTGCTGTGACGCCTTCGTTTGCTGTTTTGGAGGGTAGCTACCGATGCGTTGGCGGCATGCGGACCCTAAATACACTAGATGCGTTCCAGACTCCATAGCTTAGGTTGCTCATGACAAGCAGGGGAATGAAACCTTTTCGAGTCCTGAGCCGCTGTCTTCGCGATGAAACGTAGGAACCGCGAATGGAGTGACGGCGTATCATAGGTGGAGCTTCTCCAGCTTTGTTTAGCTAGGGGGTGCGAAACGCCGGGCGGCCGCGGAGAGCGCCTGGCCCCCGTAAACATTCCCTCGATGTTTTTCCAACGGGCCGCCGAAACCCGGCGGTTGTTAAGGCGTGTGCTGTGCCGTTTCCTACGTTTTTTTTTTTTCGCGGTGTCGTGAGACAGGTGCAAGGTAACCTGAGTGCAGACATACACGTATAACTACACTACTCGAGCTACTGTAGTTTAATTACTTGAAGTAGTGAAGTAATGGAGTAATTTAGTAGCTTTCAGTTACATTTATATTTCGAAAATTCGTAGTTTACTTTAAATACTTCTACCAAGAAATTTCTACTGGAATTACAAATTTCTTCTGAAATTTAGTAGATTTTATTTATTGTCAAGAGACATCCGCGCACATTGAAAAATGGATTATCTGATGATCAGTTAATTTTGACAAAAAGGTCAAAACAATCCAGAGCAAAAGCTATCTTTTGAGGGCCTGAAGGACGGTTAGGACTGGACACGGAACGCGAAGATGCGGAAGTGTGTTTTCAAGGCCGAAAGTTCGAAATCGCTGCTCCCGGGCAAATGAAGTGCTTTCATTCATGTAAATCTGTTCGATTCGGCCAGATAGTTCCGAGACTTTCCGAATTCAGAGGAGTGCAAGAGTTGTGCAGTGGCAGCGCAGAACCGGTGCAGCCACCAAGTTAAGTCTGGCACAGTGATCGGCTTCTGGAGCGGAAGCGCAGGGTGTCGTCTGCATCTGTTGGCTCTTGTGCTCTTGTTGGGGTTGGCAAAGAATAAAGCATCGGTTGAGCTTGAAACACTGTTAGAGTTCGGCTATTCTCATCTTTGAGTGAACACGAGTCAAGACGAATGTTTGGCGATGCTGATTGTCAAAACCCCGAGCACTTTACACGGGCTTGTGACATTCGAGTACGTCACGATGTCACGTGACTCGTGGGGAGAAGTCGTCATGGCATGTGACTTCACGGTGTCAACAACGATACTACATCTTGTGACTTTCTCAACCTAAGTCGACTTGACGCAGAGAGTCACAAGAGTTTGTCGCGGGACCACGTGACGTCACATTATTTGACTGCATGACTTAACACTACGACGTCACGTGACCACCTGGCACATGACTAGTGGTAGTGCCAATACAAAAGCGCCACAAAAACCCACAATTTCTCATACATTGCAATTTGGTATATGATAATTTTATTGCTATATAGAAATATAGCTGTAATTTTTTTTTACTTCTCAAACACTCATTCTGCAATAATAAAAAAAAAGAAAAAATTACCGTGAACTGTTTTGAATCGGTTACCGTTATATTTATTTCCCGGTTCAGTTCCGCTTCAGTTCCAAGATGGCTGCGAAGATTTCGGTTTGCTCCATTTCCGGTTCGGCTAAAAATAACGATTCGGTTTCGGTTTTCAGTTCGGTTCGGTTCCGGTTCGACACTCTGGCTGTCAGTATTTATCAAATAAAAGATATAACTTAAAAAAGAAGGTTTATTCCACTTAAATCGAACTTACATGATTTAAGTCACTTAAGCTACAAAAGAGTGATTTTTATTACTAGACTCGTATTTTTAAGGACTTCCTGATATAAATATTGTCTGCTTGATCATTCTTCGCCTCAAATACTAAACAAACGCCCATGGGAAGCAAACACAAATAGGCAAACGGTAAACACTATTTTCAGCATTATTTCGGAAAAAAGTGTTTAATTTAAATCATCGCAGACAAGTCGGTGCGCCTTAAATCATGAACTAAATCACGGAATCAATTAGGGTTTAAATCATGAAGTGAGAGTTATTGCGCAGGCAAGCTCGGGAATGATCATATTGAAAAAGCCTCGACACAAGGAACAAAAAAATGGGGACAACCACAACACCGCCGTGGTTGTCCCCCTTTTTTTGTCCGTTGTCTCGAGGTTTTTTTCACTATGATCGTTTAAATCATATTGATTTTTATTTTCCACTCTAGTATTAATAGTGCGCTTTCCTTCATCTCCTATACTCCTCCTTGGTGATTTCAATTATCCTCAAATAAAATGGTCTCACCCGCATATTTTCTCTAACCCTTTCTCATCAGATGCGGAAGATTTTATAAAGTTATGTGATGACTTCAGCTTTTCGCAGCTGGTGCCTCTTCCTACTCGAATCACTGCTACAACTGCAAACGTATTAGATCTCATTTTGTCAACTTCACCTGAACTTATTTCTTCTGTTACTTTCATGCCGGCTCTCAGCGACCATTCGCTACTACATTTTTCACTTGATGTGCCAGCCAAAACAGCACAGCGAACTCTTAAAAAAATACGAGACTATGGTAGAGGTGACTATGACTCTATTAACGGTGCCCTTGGCCTCTTTCTTAACGATTACTTAGACCACTTTTCTGACCGTTCTTTAGAATTAAATTGGACATTGTTTAAGACGCAGGTTGAGCTCCTAACCAATAAACATATACCGCTACGTAACATCCCAATTGTTTCGAATTCCCCTTGGTTCAATAACACTCTAAAAAGACTTTCCAATAAAAAGAAGCGCAAATTTCGTGCAGCAAAGTTAACATATTCGGAGGTTAAGTGGCTCGAGTATCATGAGGCTGCCAATGCTTATAAAAGTGCAATCGCGGATGCAAAGTCAGTTTATTTTTCTATCACCCTGCCATCACTACTAACCAACAACGTCAAACAGTTTTGGAAGGCGATTAACGGCAATAAAAACACCACACTGTCTCTGTTTACTTTATCAGGTGAACCTGTTTCCACCGATGACTGTGCAAATGTTTTCAACTCTACTTTTGTTGAATCATTTTCAAACTGTATTTCTTCAACTTTACCTCAACTTCAACAACGCGCTTTTCTGCCCATGTATCCCATCTTAATTCAAACAAGTGGAATTATAAAGATAATTGAACAGCTAAAAATATCCTGCTCCTCGGGAGTTGACGGAATTAATTCTAAATTTTTGCTAAGAACAAAAGAGTATTCTTCTATAATACTGTCTAAATTATTTGAGCAATCACTTACTCTAGGCTGTTTACCTGACGATTGGAAGGTGGGTAAAGTGGTGCCCGTGCATAAAACCGGTGATCATCATTCTCCTCTCAATTATCGTCCCATTTCCTTAACAAGCATTCCGTGTAAAATTCTTGAGCATATTATTTTTTCTCATCTCGTTCAACACCTAGAATCCAATTCATTCTTTGCTCCTGCACAACATGGCTTCCGTAAATCATTTTCGTGTGAAACTCAGCTGCTCACCTTCACTCATGACCTTCACCTTATCCTTGATCATGGTTCCCAGGTGGATTGTATTTTCCTTGATTTCGCCAAAGCTTTCGATAAGGTGTCACATAATCTACTACTCCATAAGCTTAGCAAACTTAACATTGATCAGGATGTACTTTCATGGATTCGCGCTTTTCTTAATAACCGATCTCAATTTGTGTCTGTGAATAATACCTCTTCAAGTCCAGCTCCCGTGACATCAGGCGTACCTCAAGGCTCAGTGTTAGGTCCCCTGCTCTTTCTTATTTTTATCAACGACTTACCTTCCTGCGTTTCGTCCTCTATTAGCTTATTTGCAGATGATTGCGTTCTTTACCGAGAAATAACTAACACCTCTGATGTTGCTATCCTTCAGTCTGACCTTGATTGTGTTTCTAATTGGTGTAACAAATGGAACATGCAGCTCAACACTAACAAATGTAAAGTAATGACTGTTTCTCGTCTTAACTCGCACTCTACTTTCTACTATCTAAACAGTGTTTTGTTGGAAGGTGTATCATCGTATAAGTACTTGGGGATCCATATTTCATCGAACCTGTCTTGGGAGCCTCATATTCGCTACATAACTAACAATGCTAACCGCATGCTTGGCTTTCTCAAACGTAATTTTCCATCTGTCCCTGTATCTCTCAAGCTACTACTATACAAAACCCTTGTCCGCTCGAAATTGGAATACGCCTCCCCTATATGGGATCCCGGTACTGACTTACTTACAACAGCAGTCGAAGCTATTCAAAATAGATCTGTTCGCTTCATTCTTACTAACTATCACCGTAGTGCAAGCGTAACATCCATGAAAACGTTTTTAAACCTACCTAACCTTTCTTCACGCCGTGAGTTATCCCGTCTTAGTCTGTTTCATAAAATTTATCATCACAATTCTTCCTTGCATCAAAAATTAACCCCTCCCTCATATGTCTCGCCACGCGTCGATCACCAACACAAAATCGGTCTACCTGTTTGTAAAACGACTACTTTTTATAATTCATTCATCCCCAAAACAACAATCACGTGGAACCACCTTCCATCGTCAGTTGTGTCTGTAACAGATGCCACCATGTTTAAGCGTTGTTTAACCACTTTTCTAAGTTAAAATTTCTTATGTTCGTGTTTCTATTCTTAGGTTGTCATTTTGTTTTTTAGTGATTTTACTTTGTAACCCACTCCCCTCTGTAATGCCCTCGGGCCCTGAGGGTACAATAAATAAATAAATAAATAAACGACTGAAATCAAGATTTGGAACAATGTTGGCGCAAATCCTTCATATTTGGGATAAATGCAGCAGGATACAGCTGGGTAAGCCTTTTGTCGCAGTTCGGCGCAAATCGCGCAGTAACCAAATCACCAGCAGTTCGATATTGGCAAGAAGTGAATACACACTGTAAACTTTTTATGCGCGTTTTCAAACTGCGTTTTGAGAATGCAGCCCAAAACATATGGCAATACGATAATGCAGAAACACGGAAAAGTAGCATTGAAAGTATCCTGGAAAGAACGTATAACTCGTGATTACGGCTCTCTTTTTCGCTGCATCCGACAGAGTAACGAAATGGCCGCAAGTCGGAACTCAACATTTTTTTCTTTTCCCCAGAATGTTACAAACTATATCATCTCCGAGCGGGTTGGTTGGTACCTTGTAAATAAGTATTCTAGCACTACTAGGCCAAGAATTCTGCACCCCGATTTCTTACAGTAACTTATTGCAGCCGCTGCTAGAATGTATAAGGACCAGAGTAGGCGAGTCCAGGATCCTATAAGAAACTGTGATGTCAAACTTGTAAAAAAAGAATCGACGTCGCCGTTTATCGATTTACTCCTACGCTCCCTTATACCATTGCTGCGACAAAGCGTCCTGGAGCACAAAGCGCTGCGATAGGCAAATATAGAAATACGACTAAGTGCGATTATAATCGTGCACATTTTCGTTGAACGTATAAACTACGAAAACACTGATGTCAAAGGGACGCTAAAATAAATTTTGACTTTACTATTTTGAGTTCGATATTTGTTGACGATATTATTCCATAACTGCGGATGCATGTTGTGCATCCAAGACGGGCTCCACACTGTCCAGTGAAACGGGGCTTTCGGTAGCAGGGGTATCAAGTGCTGGTTGCGACGGTCGGCCTCAATAACAGAGATGGGGATGCGCACAGAGTGTCGAACCGATATTTTTATCGGTTCGGTTCCGGTTCGGGTTCACGAATTTCGGTTCAGCTCGGGTTCAGTTCCGGAAACCGAAAAGTAACGGTTCGAACCGGTTTGAACCGGTTCGAACCTGTTCGAACCGCTAAAGTGAGAATATGTTTTCCGCGTTCCTTTGGCTATAGGCATTTTTCAAGAGTGAAACGAGTAACTATATACCTTCTTTTTTTTTTCATTTGTTGAATCCACATTTATTTTCAGGTACCAAAAATAAATTGCGTTGTTTCATTTCGATCAAACAGTAAATGAAAAGCTAGATTGACATATATGACTTAACATCTATTTCTTTTTACCTCAGTCGCATATATTTTACCTGAATATAAAGGTTATCAGTCTGGTGTGTCGCCTAAAATACACGTGATTAGTAGACCATTGCGTCGCAATATTAAAAGTCGAGTCGTACTGTGCTCTTGTACTTAAAAAAATTAATTACAGTGCATACAATCATAAAATGGGCACGTTCTCGCCATACAATTCTGAAATCTAGAATATAAAATACGTTTCACAATATATACCATGACGATACAACTAAGCTAAAAGCAATAATATTTTCAAAATGTCAGGAAAGTTTTAGGACAAACCCTTTCAGTCTACCGTTTGTAGAACACTGAGCGGCAAGCACAAAAACGCTTGCTTTCCTGACTAATATTGTTTTCATTCACCACCATGACGCAGGCGAATAATTATTCAGAAAAGAGTGACTTTCGTATTCAGTATGGATCTGGCCTAAAATAGAGCGCATTGAAGAGCATATTTTCGACATAGCTTGGCGTTTGATGTTTGTTCTTGACAAGATGCCGGTCAATTCACTTTGTAAATAAGCATCACCCTTGCTAATTGGTGATTTGTTGTTAAATAGAACAAAGTAGTATCTCATAGTCTACTCGACATTACAGCTGCTTAATTGGTCACTTTCTGACGGTCTGCCTGCGCAATCGTCATAGTTCCACCACGCGCCACTGTGTGCTTTGTTTTCACCCAGCCCACAGACACATAAAATCGTTGTTCGTCAAATAAAAAAGGCAACAGACTTATATATGTTTTAGAAGTTGAATACTTGTCAGGAACACGTGTTATTTAAATCAGCTTCAAAATAAAAAAAAAAAATGGCCAAGTTTCTGTCAAATAACTTATGCAAGTGCCTCTCGAGGATAAAAATTCCGGAAAAGATTTCCTGAGCATATTTCAGATAATGTGTGGGTGCATTTACTTATGATGTATATCTTTAGGGTGATCGACCCTTTATCTATGTTGCCAAGTCTTCAGGTAGTAAATAAATATTTGTTATCGTCATCAATAATTTTGACTGTATGAAGTTCACATAACCGCTTGAGACCAACACGGGAGGACGATACTCGAAAATAGCCATCCATTGAGTCTGCGGAACGCACTTATTTGTTCGCTCTTTGACAGTGTGAAGCACCGGGTCACGGGGTATGCCAAAAAGAACTGGGTGCTTACGCCATAGATTTGAAGGCAAATACAGAAAATGGGCAGAAATAGAGATAATAAATGATATTCTTCTAAATAATGCCATTCAAGACGCGAATTACTGCAAAAAGAAATATATAGGAATGCATGTTTTAAACGTAAAAACGTTTGACGGAACTCCGTCTGGTTGGGTCAAAAAGTTGAGAAATGCAGACTTTCACAAACCAAGTCCTAAACATTTAGTGGCCCGACGTTTCAATTAGTCGAGCTCAATAGGTCGAAAGCCGCTTAACCCTCGGCCACGGTGCCCTCGGCGTGTGTCAACGGACTAGGGCACTTGAAGAAGAAGTGGGTGAATCAAACTACACACCGCAGATAAAAAAGGAGCTGCTGCACTCCACGCGCAAATAGTCGTGCACTTGTTTTGATGCCTAATTTTACAACTCTGTGCTTTATCAGTCATGCGCGCTCTAACATTTTGTTAGGCTGCAGAACCTCATCGCGAGACTGCTATATATACTGCACAACTTTACAATTTAAACATCCCCTTTTGCTATACTTTGTCTCAGCTTAAAGGGGCATTGTAAAGGAACAAAGACAACCAAATGCTGCTTCGAACGGCGTGCCTATCAGTGTCAAACACGAACGTTCAGTGCCGACATTGGTCTAGAATGTCGGATAATGACGACAGAATTCTAGAGGTAGGACTGGCTGAATAGGCGGAAGGACCCCTTCTGGTCCTTTCAAGCACGTGAATCTCACTCAAATATTTGCTTGTAACACCCATAAATGGGTGGGGCGTTCACATCCTCATAACTGGATGTTAATTTTCAACACTTAGGAAGATCGCGTATGGTTGTTGCACGCTCTTGTCGTTTCGGTTCTCTACTGGTTCAGACCAAGGACGTCATCAACAAAAGAAAATTTGCTCAAAATTCTGAATCTCTTTAACCTGTTATGTCCAAAATACGCTAGATTTATTGTTTATCTTATGTTTAATCTGTTGCTAGGGTCCCAGTCACTAATTCAAGCGAAAGCAATGCAAATTAAAAAAAAAAAAAAAACAAATTGCCAGAAACGCTTTGCATGGCCTCTTCAAGTACAGGTGCGAGCCTTTGGTCCCGAGCACTCGCACTGCAGGAACGCGTGTGCTTGGACGCTGAAAGCCCAGAGTTCGCTTCTTTAGCTTCTGAAATACTTACACTTAAAGTGGAACGGAGCATTGTGTTGAGAACATCACATTTGAACAGAAAACCAGACTGTTTAACATGGTTTCCATTTTGCTGAGAAAATCAAATTCCGAGGTGCAAATTGCACGCTGCAAAAGGTTCGCGCTCCAGCGCGACCCATATATTCAGAAATTTTTTCTTACATGGCGCAACGTAGTGAGGGACGACGCGAGCGTCTGGCACCCCGAAAACGCGCTTTCTGGCAGGAGTGATTTCGCAAACAAAGTAGCTTTGCACGATCACGCTGTCTGCTCTGCGCCGAAGATGCGGAGCCGAGGAACCTTCACAACACATTAAGTTTTTATCCCCCCCCCCTTTTTTTTTCCATTTGACGGTGCTCCTCTATAGAATACTTTTTAGTTTTGAAAGACTCCCTCCTTTATTTGGGGGTGCCATTAGGACAATTATATTTCTGTGATTTGTTTGCAGCAATTCTCCATTTATTTTATTTTGCACCCAAAAACTGTGAACTTTAAACACAACTGCGAGATTTTGAGCGACTGCAGGACGTTCGGCTGTCCCTCAAAGGCCACTAGAATATCTTTTTTTTTTTTCATGTATCCCTGCCGTACACACTTGTAGCTCTATTTATTGTCAGAGTAATAAGTCACATTTAGTCCTTTCAATCCTTTTATTCCCGGGGACAACTTTCTGAGAGTGTTCACCAACAACGAAAACATGTCTGAGTGCCTCAATGATGGGTACATGTAAAATGATTCATGCAAAAATGTTCGCACTTTCAGTACATGCCACTAGGAGGTAATCTCGGACGTTGATAGCTTGCAGAAACACCCATTAGTTTCCTTCTCTGCTCAATGACAGATGCAGAAAAAATAAAGGAATGAACAGCTTAATTTTTCTCAACTCGCAGTTGGAACAAGAGGCGATGTGGTCTGAAGCTGATTGTATACCGCCAGTGTTCATCATAGTCATGCGCTGGGGTTGGCAAAGAATAAAGCATGGGTTGAGCTTTAGGCATTATTAGAGTTCGGCTATTCTCATCTTTGATTGAACACGAGTCAACGCGAATGTTTGGCCATGCTGATTGTCAAGAACCCGAGCACTCGACTCGGATTAATGACAGTCGAGTACGTCACGATGTCGCATTACTCGCAGTGAGAAGTCGAGATGGCATGTGACGTCACGGTGTCAACAACGCTAATACATCTATAGTCCGTGGAAACTCAAGAAAGTAGGGCGGGGGAGAGAAAGGCCGGGGAGGAAAAAGCACACGAAACGTTGGAGAAGAGAGGGGGAAATCGACGTTCTGAATTTTAGTCGACTTGACGCGGTGAGTCATGCGACCACGCGACGGGACCACGTGACGTGACATTATTTGACAGCATGTCTTGAAACCATGACGTCACGTGACCACGTGGCACACAATTAACCGTAGTGCCAATAGAAAAGCGCCACGAAAAACCGCAATTTCTTCTACATTACAATTCGGTATATGACAATTTGTCACTACATAGAAATGCCAGTTGCCAATTTTTACTTCTCAAACACTCACTTTGTAATAAAAAAAAATTATCGTGAACCGTTTTGAACCGGTTACCGTTACATTTTTTCCGGTTCAGTTCCGGTTCAGTTCCAAGATGGCGGCGAAGATTTCGGTTCGGTTCAGTTCCGGTTCGGCTAAAAATAACGGTTCTGTTCCGGTTTTCGGTTCGGTTCCGGTTCGACACTCTGGATGCGCACCTCCGTGGCGGACACAGCCCAAATGGGGTGACCTAGAAAGGGCACGGCGCTGCAGCTTTGAGATTTGTTTCGACTGCACGCCTAGCCACGCAATGAAAGCACTCGCGATCTCTGCTGCCATGTTTTCCAACAACCTCATTCGCCACACTCGAAGAACTTTTGTAGACCGATTCGACGAGTGACGAAGATGATATAGCACTAATAGTATTTGGTTTTATTTCGGCATATTCTCCTCGAAGTCACATATCCACAAACAAAAAACAGATGCTCAAAAAAAAAAAAAAGGTTTTTTTTTTTCTATTTTTGTTTTAATCTTTTTGGGCGAGCGTAACGGGTGACGTCAGCAACATTTGCCCTGACTCTCACTGGTGTAACAAGAAAACCACTAATAATAAAATAAAAGATTGATTTTATTTTTGCATTTGGTACACACAAGCTTCCCCCACTCTAGAAGGCTAACATTTTGTGCAGCACCTCCCGCTTCATTTTATCGGTATTTAATTTCAGTCATATATAGACAACTACAATGTAATAAAACCTGCGAATTGTTGGAAATTACTTTCAGTGTCCCCTCGAAATTTGTTGCTGCTTTGTTCGATATCAACCCGAGAATGCTTTTATTTTTCAAGTAGGGGTGGAAAGTTGTCACTATTGTAGTTTTGTACGCAACGGTTAAATACCGAGCGCCGCAATCAACCATCGGCGTTTGGAACCCTTCCCTCTTCTTAGTACTTTCCCCTGTCGCATAAGCACATAGGCAAAAAGGGCACATGTCCGTCTGCTACCAATGCGCATGCGCATACAAACCCGGACGAAGTTTGAAAATGAGGGGAAAAAAGAAGTCGTCTGCTACCGGCGCGCATGCGCAAGAACTACTCCGGAAGCGAGTTCTGCTTCCTTCGTTGTTGAGGTGGAGCAAAGGCGCCCGGTGAAGCAAGCTGGCTCGGGCGCCGCTCAAGCAAGAGCGCTTCCGACGGTAACGTCTTTAATTAAAACGCGCGTGTCTTGGCGAGCAGCCAGACGCCGCAGACGTTCAATAAGAAGACACCGTGTTGACTTCCCAAGCAACGAAAACTCGAGCGAGGGAGACACCCCCGCTAAGCGATCTGCGCGCCTGTCAGTGACACGTTTCGCACGGGAAATGCGGCCGATATTCTGCGTAGAACAGTGACTCTAAACACGCGATTTCGATTCGATTCGGCACTTCATGTTAGCCTTTCCAGGAGGCTCAATATTTCACGTGTCGCTGTGGTCGATTTGGATGTGCTGCGATGGCATGTGTTGGAGAGTTAAGCCACTGTCACACTGACATCACAGAAAAGACAATCTACAGACAATGTCTGAGTCTCTGAGGCATTCCTTGTATGACGGTCACATTGGTAAAAAAAAAATGTCTGCAGCATGCATGCTCCAAACATATATACCTATAGAAAGTTCTATAGATATATCTATGTATCTATAGAACGTTCGAACGTGCTTGACGAGTGCCCACAGGTAATTTTCTCATCATATCTGCACTGAACGCCATGTCTTTCATATGCGGACCACAAGTGTGTGCTTCTTTTGCGGAAGTTGTGGTGACGTCAGAACGCCGAGCTCTGATTGGTTCTGAATGAAAGATAGAGGGTAGACCTCAAGGCAGGTTGCTTTGAGGTCTACCCACTGTCCTGCAATCAGAGCCAATCAGAGCTCGGCGTCTTTCTGACGTCACCGCAACTCTTGCGCAAGAAGCAGACGACCCGCTCCCCGCTTACTATACGAACAGTGCGACTGCAAGCTTCCCGATAAGCAGAAGTAAAACCACAGCGTCGCGAATTTTCGAAATCTGGCGCACGATCAAAATGTATTACGAATTCCCTTTTCAAGACGAGAGTTTAAATGAACGCAGCGAGCGGCTGCAGGGGACCTGCCCGGGTGCTGGTTTGCAAATTGTCTCGTAGCGGCTTTCGGGAGGCGCGGGAGAGATCTGCGGCGGTCGCATCCAAGGACCGCGCTTTTCTGGGAAGCGTCTCGAAGCGCGTTGCCATTTCCGTCTTGAGAACCGAATGTGAGGCGTGTGCTTGTCAAGCAGTTGGTTTAATCTGTCACTGGGACGAGGAAGGCGACGTGTGAGCCTTGCCATGAACGCGTGCGTGCGGCGCTTTCTGTATGTTTACTCGTTCGCTGGTTTCGGTTCTGTTTTAATATCGAATCGAAATTTACTGTCCTAAAATTCATCTAACTCGGTGCGGCCTTCCTTCTCTTCAAGAATCGGCGCAATGTTCGATATTTGCGTGTTTTTTTTTGTTTTTTCATGTTTTGCGCGACGATATGTTTAGTATAGTTGATTACCACCATCAAAACGCATATCAAAAGAGTAGAGAAAAACGCGAACGTTTTTCTTCTATATTTTGAGCATATTGGATTACGTATAAAGGGTATCTAATAAAATCGAGACGGAAAAAAACAACAGCAACGTTTCGTGGTCTTGTTGATGTTTGGATTTGAAGTTGTTGTATCGCTATAGGTACGTGAGAGAGGGGAGATAGTCGTGCATTACCGTTCCTTAATGAGGGATAAAACAACGCGTCCCACAGTCGCCAACAGCCTGAGAAGTGCATGGCGAACCTTGAGCTTCTCAATTATTATTGCTCCTCAGCTTATCTTATTGCCGCATCTGCCAATATCAACGCCGAACAACGAAGCAGGAAGTGTGTGAGATAAGGCGGGCCAATGTCAGACAAAGATTTGCGAATAAACCTTGTTTTGTTTTTCATTTTTATTCCAAATTAAAAAAAAAAAAAAAAAAAAAACAGTGGGGCAAAACGAGTGCTCCGTACTGTTTAGCGCATCGGGCACCGTAAGTCACATTTGACGTTCATTGCGCGGCTTGCGGCACGCTTGTGCGTTGCCGGCTTATTCAGTGAACAAATAGTGCGAAGCTTGGCTCCTACTTCCGGTATAACCATTCCTCCTCGGCGTCATTTGTTTCGCAGTCAGCGTAAACTATTTTGTGCACCTCACTGCACGTCAGCCCAAACAGGAACTTTTCCATGCAAACATTAAGCTAAAAAGCTTTTTTTTTTCTTTTTTTTTTTTTGCTGGACGGAAGAAGCTTGTTGTTTGAAGCCCAACTCACTTTTCTGAAACACTTGCTTTTTTTATATTCGATGAGATTTATTACACGCCTTTAGATTAGGTCCTTATTTTAACGATGACTTTTGCTGCAGCGCGAATAGACTGCCGCTGCTGATGCGCACTTTTAGGCGCTTTCTTCGTGGGATTTTTGTATCATTAAGAACTTGCTTTTTTACGTCAAATTTGTCCTAGATAATAATTAAAAGAAAAAAAAAACGGCTTTAGATCAGGAGGAAACCTTGAACCCCCCATGATCATTTTGCGCCTGTTGATAGTGATATTGTCACGAATGATAGATGATGAGGCGACGAATCAACATAAATTAAACGTTCAACGTAACGAACTTGTGCCAAGCAAAAAAAAAAAAGTAGCGTCGCAAGCGTCGGAGGTCGGCGGAATAGCACGACCGAACGAAAGAGCGAGACTGGTCCCCGATCGCCACTCGGAGCATCTTTAGTACCCACCTATAGGTTTTCGGAACATTCGGCGTAGAACGTTTGGTGCGTAGAACATTCGTACCTCGATCAGACGACAGGGTCGCCGATTTTACGAGAATTCCAAATTGAAGGAATAAAGAAAAGAAGCGTCCGTTCCCTTGAATCGGACCTGAGGCCTCCGCGCGGAAACCAAGTACGGTAACCGTTCGTCCACGCGCGCTCGGTCGGCGACGCGCCTATTGTCGCGTTTTGCGCCTTGAGTACGCTCTTATTTAAACAATTTCATCGTATTAACAGTCAAACCCTAAGGCGATAAAACCTTATCCCGAGTTAGCTAGCGAAACAGACAGTTAAGATTAGGGCCTAGCCTGGTACAGTAAAACTCAGCTGCACGCCTCCAGAAGAATCCAAGTGCCCAATTAAACCTTGCTATGGCGGCTCGTATACCCAAAAACGTTCACGGAGCTTTTTATTATTTTTTTTTCGTTGGCGCGTTTACATCAGTTGTAGCAGATTTACTACGAATTAAAGCGGAGAAGTACCGGCACATGCTGGCAAAATATCCAATTAATCACATTGCACGATTCGAATACAGATTACTCTAAACTCAAAATGTCTCGTTTTGCCCCGCCTTACCGTCCAATACAAGCCACGCTCTGCGCTCCCCTCTAGGTAGCTATATACAGGAACTCTACGCTCCTCAAGCTGTCAGTGACAATAGATATCAAGGCCGTAAGGGTAGGTTTGCTACGTCACCTAGAAAAGGCCTACCCGGGTCCGAGCGCTCCCTCCTTCCAATGTTATGTGTGTTTTGTAAGAAGAAAATGACAATGGTTTTAGAAATTCGTTTTTTTTTTTTGTTTGTACAGAAGCATTTAATTTAATTGACCTTCTTTAAATATTAGGTTTGAAGTCATTAATGATATCTTTCCTAAGCTCGCTTTAGACTGTAACCTAGTGGCGTAGGTAGGAAGTTTATGAGGCTCCAGCCTCCATCCCCCCCCCCCCCCCCTTTTCCCCCTAAAATATATTTAAGCAATTTTCGGCAGCAATGCTTCGTTTATTTCCGCATAAAAAGAACTCAGAAAATTCAGAGACAGGAGCGGCATTCCTTACGCGAAGACTATTTCCTGCGACAAAAGCGATCTAGCCGTTCTTGTATATCACCGCCCGAACGACTCTACGGGAACTCGCGAAAGATACAGGCGCCAAAGCGTGACGTGAAAGGAAGGAACGAACATACGTATAATATTAATCTTGTCACGAAAACGAACAAAAAAGAAAAAACAATAGCGGAACTTGCGCATTGTCGTCTGTGAATCCGCTTTGGTCACCATGAAACACTGTCGATCGGCGCCTTCCATCTCCCGGGAGCATCGTCGGTGCCTTAGTTTAGATCCGCAGGATATTGCGCTGCCCAACTGTCACGTCGAACGTCGGCCTCGGGCTTGCAGTACGTTGCAAGAAATAAACGGAGACAGAGGAAGAGCACGCGAAGGCTCGTGAAAAGTAGGCGTCACAATGTGGTGTTTCTCTGCCCGAGCATGTCTCTTCGGATGTAGATACTCTGATGCCATTTCGCCGCCCAATGCTTCTTTATGTATATATTTGCTTAGCACACTTGCTACGGAAGAAGACTGCGTTATAACACGGGGAGTACCGTTACAAATACCATCAGCTCGGCGCCCGGTGAAGACGCATAGCAGACAAAGCGGCAGCGATGTTTCTCGGGCCCGCTTTCTAAAGGGATTCGCCCGTTGGCATCCCATAAATCAGGGTACAGCGACGCAAATTAATATTTTACTCCTACGTATCCGGCATTTTCAGAACCACCTTACATTTTTTCACGCACAGATCACGAACTAAAAGTACGGATCCTTGCGGGACATCTTTTAATGCCGCCTCTTTGCACCAAAACTCCATCGATTGGAATAGCCTTCCCGTAGTAATAGCTGGAATTACTAACGCAGTTGATTGTAAGAATGCCAATAATAATTTGTTAAATAATGTCTCGTACTAATTTTTATATATTTTTTTTATTTTTGCCTTTTCATCGTTGTTACTTCTACACTGCCACGGGATAAAATGAAATGAAATTTCCTACTCCGAAGCAGTGCTGTGCCCGTTACCGTAAATAAGTAATGAAATAGCGTTACTCGTTACAATTGACAAAAACTAGCACGTTACAGAGGTCCGTTACCATTCTACAGACGTAACAAAATACCGGTGTCGTTCCGCGCTATAACTAACGGACGTTACTTTTACGTTAGTTTGTCGTTACTTTGGGTTTCACTGTTAGCATATGACCCCTGTTTTTTTTTTTAATATACCGCCTCTAGAAACCTCGCCAACAATACACTTGTTCAGGGGAGGAACTCACTGATCGAATGACGCTTTAGCGAACGCCGACATTTCACCGAATGACATGTTAGCGAATAGTCGGCTGCCGTGAAGCGGCGTTTAGGGGTGGGCCACGTGGGTTAACATTTTTTTGTAATGTGCCGCTGCAGACTCCCGCCCCTTAGCGGCGTAAGCGCAGAGAGAGAGAGAGGGGGGGGGGGGGGATAACAAGCGCCCCCGTTATTCACTAAAACATCGATTCGCTAAAACGTCCCTGTTCGCTAAAACGTCATTCGCTCATGTGATATGGCCCCGGAAACAATACTCAATAATAAAATTTCAAAATTTCAATAACCACACAAATACTAAGAAAGAAATTCACATTGCATTAATCAGGTTAGTAAACGATTCACTGACGGCAGGATGTGGTGTTTATCCTCGAACACGGGAGGCTTCGCGAGCGCGATTCGGAAAACTGAACTTTGCCCATAGCACCTGCCTGGGGAGAAGAAATCGCTCTGTAGAGAACGACCAGATGTCAGTTACGCCACGTAAATGATGCAAAATAGACCTCTTCGTGTAACCAAACTTAATCCGGTATAATAAACGTTATTTTATTTCTTCACAAAGCAACGTCACATTTCCAATTAACGACATGTCAGCGCCCGGCCACCGCTAACAGACTTGTTTTGCTTGAAAGCGTGGGAATGTCAGCGAATCCAAATTTAGTTCATTCTTTTTGTTGCTGCCAGAACAAGAATTAATTTGTTTCGAAGAGAAGGATGTGACCAGCTGGAGTAGCTAAGGTAGGGTGACCATATTCCTCAAGGTAGAAAACGGGACATCCCAACCGGGGAGGGGGGGGGGGGGGGTGTATTAGAGATTGAGGTTGGGAGAAAAATGTTTAATGAAATAACTGCTGTTTCTTCAAAACGTCATCGTATTGCACTAAATTTTACTATCTGGGTGAATTTCCCCCGCCTGAGTTTACGCCGCTTCACGGCGACAGTATGCGGCTGCTCATTGCAAAACTATTAACCCAGTTGGCCCCACCGTACAACCAGCAACCCAAGCAAACCCAATCCGCCGGAAAGGAAGTCCCATACTATTTAGCTCAGCAAAGTTTCGTCAACAACATTAGTTTTTCTTTTCACTGTTAATTGTAAAAAAGAAATATAAATATCGCCAAATGCACGACAAAAAAAAAATGTTCGAAAAAAAAATATACGCACACTTTGTGGATTGAACCTGGTGGGTTCAATGCGTGCGAAGCAGGCACCTTTCCATTAAGCTACGCTACCTTTCTTTTTTTTCGAATTTAAGTTCTTTGTAATTATTCGTTCTATACGAGACCCACCAATTTTCGCGTCGTGCGTATAGCCATTTCAGGTCGAGGTGCATGTGCTAGCTGCACTAATATTTTAAAGTACCTAGGGTTATTTTTGTAAAATATACTTGTGATAAGTAGGCATCATTTCGATTTGCTTCAACTCGCTTTGTGCCAATTTCGAAACTATGCACTCCTGCGACAACGGGACATGATTCCTTATGGGCACAAAAAGACGGGACGGCAGAAGCGGACCTCAAAAACGGGACTGTCCCGGCCAAAACGGGACGTCTGGTCACCCTAAGCTAAGGATGCTGAAGAAAAATCCTTTGAGCGGCGGCAGACTGTTGCCTTCTAAAAGGATGTCTCTTTCCAGCGAGACGGCTCCTCAGGGTACGGCGACGGTGATCTTAGCAGCTTCTATACAAAGACTGCACCAAGGACACTTAGGGGTTCCGCGCAGCGATAATCTCGCGCCTTTTGGGCCCGGTCGTGGGAACTCTACCGATGGAGTTTGAAATGACGCCGATATACATAGCTTTCTTGGGGTTCCTTTGGCACTTTTGCGTAGTGTACATAATAGAAAATATTTTATTTTTAAACAATCATGCGAGGAGATACCGTGAAATAATAACGGCATTACTTTACTCGCTATTGATTTGGGATTCTAACGACTATGTTAGTACGTTAGTAAATAAAAAACTAAGGCATTACCAGTAAGGTCGTTATATGTAACGCTTTAGTTCCAAATCTGCTCTTAAGGAGCATGGTTCAGACTACTATCACTTATAGCCGTGTTCCGATATCCGCTTTTCCTAATTATACTCGCATCATTCAAATCCCCATTGTCCCAGGCGCAACATACGATATTTCGGGGAAGAGAGCTATACTAAGCATATATGCTCAGATCGCTGCTATCCAGTAGACAATGATTGCCTCAAGGCGGTTTCTGGAATAGTCCATCGCTTGACCTCGAAAAAGGCGCCATCAAACAACCATTTAACGGAACACATAAACAGATCGTCCTCAGCGCCCCCATTTTCATTCGTGCACCTCTTAAGGGCTTTAAAACCTTACATCATGCAAAGGACAGTCCGCAGACACTGTCTGTGTCTTCCTCGCATGAAGGTCATATAAAATCTCTACGTTCGAACCAGAGATATGTGGAAAGCATGCATAAGCCGGGGTCACACCGCTCATACATCATACGCGAGTCACCGCAACATCCGTCTACCGAATGCCGGCTGGCCAAGTTTCCTCCTTGAACTCACTGTCACACGGCATTCGAAGCACGCATCACGCCGTGACTCTCGTTCGAATCTCTACGCAGACTGTCTTTTGGTATAATGCAGTGTGGCGGCGGTTTTAGCAATATGTGCTTGGCCGCAAGACTCCACGACTTTAGTACACTCCCGGGTAATACTAGAGAGTTTTAGTAGATCGTTCCCATGACTCCGATAACGATACCCGATACTCCGCCACCGCCTCCCTTGTGCATGCATAGTATCGTTATCGGGGCTATCGGAGGTATCGGAACGATCTACTAAAACTCTCTACTGAAAGTGACGTAACCATTCCTAGTATCGGGTTCGGTGTCACATCGCAATCCCCGTCGCAGCGAGTACTGAATCTCGTGTTCTCCATCTCAAGCACCTATGCTTGCATGGGCGTATACGCGACGGGGGACGCGTGAATCTACCGGAAGACCGATTTCACGCAGCGTCGCTCTAGAGGTGACTAATGCACCGCCCGGTCTCCCTAACGTTTGCGCGAACGGTTTGGAGGTACCCTCGCCTCTCGCAGTGGAAAGTGGGCACCTAAAATAATCACTGCTTGCTACCTGGGCTGGACGCAGGGGCGATAAAGAGAGAGGGAGAGAGAGAGAGAGGTGAGTGCAATGGAATACCGTCGAGTTGACCCAAACACCGACTCGGGGAGCCGAGAACCCAGCATTGCGCCGAGAGAACGCAGATTGGGTTTAGAGACAGTGCACGAGATGAACTATGCAGGTAGAGCTAACACCTGGCAAGGCAGAGGAAGCGATACCCGTGCTGCGTCGCCTTCAATCATCGCCTATCTCACACGTGCATGGCTTGAGAGCCGCGACTGGATGGTCGAGTAATCTCGGTTAATTTCCAGACTTCCGCTGTCTTCGTTAAGTTTGAAATCTTCATACATTTAATCCAGATCTGCGAGTTCGGATTACAAGTAACCCGCCCGGACTCGTAATTGCGATTCTTTAGGGTGGCCTTTTTATTGATACATGCCTCGCATAATTCACGGAATAATCGTAGAAGCGATTTTTTTTTGCTTCCGGGGGCAGATATACATAGACCAGATATCCAGGGCGCTTTGTTGTATAAAAAGAAAAAAAAAGCCAAGTTGACTGCTATTAGAATGTTGTTCTCGTTACGCGTTTCTCGAGGTTGGCGAAGATTATATGGGTTTACAACCGGCACAGTTAGTGGACTAACTAATTAAGATATTGCCGTGTACTATGTGCGTGTTCGTCACGCATAGCAAACACGACCTATTGAGCCCAAACGAAGGCGTATGCAACCGGAGACGCCGGCGGGGGAGAGCGAGCCACGGAGAAGCACGGGACGCCTAGAAGCCAAAGACTGTGGGCGCGATGCCAGACCAAACAAAACGCTTCTCATAAAACCAACCAATTGCAACCTAAACAGTTAAATAGATATGGCGTTGCATTATCCCAAATTATGAAGCGAGAAATAGGGACTCTAACCAAAAGTTTATAAACATTTACCCGACGTTTCGGGACCGGTTTAGTCCCTTGTTCACGGTTGAGTGACGAAAAGAAAAGAACACGCGTCGCCTAAATGCACATACGGATGTAGGGAGCTTTGCTCACGTCAAGCAGTCCCGAGCCGTATGTGCTGGGCAGGTAGCCCGAACAACGATCCCAAATTAACCGGTACATCACAATGGCGACGAGGATGGAATCCATGGAAGAAAGACGGATATGAACAACTCAGCAACATCGGAAGAAAAGAGAAAGCGGTAACTTGACTGACGCCCCATCTCAAACCTAAAGAATGCTTCGCATCGGGAAAATAAAAGTTTGATCAAAAATCGGAGTCATTGTCTTCGTACATCGAGAGGATCGAAGTGTTCTTCTCTGCGAATTACATTCCGAAATCAAAGCGAGCCGATGTTCTTCTCTCTATTGTCGGACGAAAAATGTACGGACTAATACGGAACTTGGCGGCACCTGCCAATCCAAGCACCAAGACGTACGTACAGATCGCACAACTGGTGCTGAACCATATCGACCCGATGCCCAATGAAACGGCTGAACGCTACAAATTCCATCACCGGAAGCAGCTATACTCCGAAACCATCGCAGAACACGTAGCTGCGCTCAGACAGACTTCGAGACAAGGTCATTGACGGCATATTAAGGACGGAAACATTATTGAAAAGCTGCTGGCTGAACTGACGCTGACATTACAGGCAACGGTGGATCCTGCCACTTCGGTTCGAGGTAGCCATGAAGGATGCGAAGGAAATAAGGAGCGAGAACAAGACCCTCAAGATGTCAATCGGTTGGCGCAAGGGCGGAAATACAAGACGCCACTTCCGAACAAGTCAAGCGAGGGAAAAGGAAAATTTCGCACGAACAGGACCCCATGTCACCGTTGGGGCAAAAGCAATCACGTCCCTAAAACTGTTTTGCAAGGAACAAGACTTTGTAAAATACGCGGAAGAATAGGACACTTCCAAATGATTTGCCGTGACAAGAAACGAGGTCAACAAGATTCAAGGAAAAAACAGATAAATTACACTTCACTAACCATGACATTACACAGAACTCGGCGGACGAAACTCCGTGTCACTTCATCGACTCAAGCTACCTGAAACGCATCATAGAAACTGTGGAGATTTGCAACAAGCCTTCCTATTGAGAAAAAGAAAAACAGCATGAAAAAGCTAATTAAGCTAGCTCAGCTCGTTTTTAAACTGATTCGAGCAGGTTCGAGCTGGTCTAGGTGGCAATCAAGCTGGTTCAAGCTGATTCGAGCTGGTACTGCAGCTGGGCAAGCTGGCACTTGAGCTGGTTCGAGCTCGTACTGAAGATGGTTCAAGCTTGTCAAGCTTGTTCGAGCTGGTGCTGAAGATGGCCCAAGCTGGTTCGAGCTGGTCAAGCTGGTCTCGCTGGGAGCGCGCACGCCATGGTCGGCTTGGGCTGGGACGGGGCCACGTCCTGTTCTTTGTCCTCTCGTTTTTGGTAGACGACTGGGCGCTTCAGGCGCGCACGAGCTTCCTTTGTGTGCGAAAAGAGAGAGAGAGAGAGTGGTAGGAACGCAGAATTTGAGACACATTTGGCTATCTTGGGCAGATTTTTGAATGGACGGCTGTGTGCGCGTTGTTTGGAGACTGCTTGAACGGCGGTGCAAGCAAAGCGGGATCTGAGGAGAGAGCGAGCGGCAGTCCGTTCAGCGCGGGATGAAGTCGGACGCCCCGACTGAGGTGTCGTATCATGCCTCCGAACATGTGTGTGCTCGTGAATGACATTGGTGCCGAGGAGTATCGCCAATGGCATTTAAGCCACACGGATCTGCTCGCCTCTGCCGACTACGCAAGTTGACGCTTCGCCCCCATTACTGGCGGGACCCAGTTTCCCTTCGCTCATCCGTGTAGTATTTTTTATTGTCATTGCCTGTTTTCGGCGTGTGTCTAGTATTTTGCGTGTTGAGAGATAAGCAATCTAGTCTTAATAGCATTGTTTGTTTTTCACCAAGAGCCACTGTCTATGCCTCGATTAGTACAGTGTCGCCGCCAGAGATGGCAGTTATGACATTACCTGCCCGAATGAAAAATCCATCAATGTAACCCTGTTTGGCAGTCAATGTTTTCTAGTGGACCGCTGACTGTACCTGACTGTAGTACGTCAAGTATGTCTGATTGGCCAACAAGCTACTCTGACCGACAATCAAACTCCAGACTCCGCTTGTCGGCTTTCTGATGGTTTCCTGGTGGCAGTCGGCCGCCGCGAAATGCCATCAAGATGTCTTGGTGACGATTCTGATTGTACATCAATTGTCTCTGACTGTACGTCAAAAACCTTTGACGTGCAGACGGACGTACGGTCAAAGGACGTGAAGTTTGTTCGGATACCACTATTTTGTCAAATCTATGAATACGAAAAATAATCTATGCACGAGAAAACGATTTCGGGACGTGAGCCCATAAAACCGCTGATGTTAGAGATGTGACACGCAACCGACCAACAACCTTGATCAGATGCCCGCCGAAACGCCGAACACGCCACTTTCGAAGCTTCGCCCATAGAGGCTTCGCCGAGCTTCCATGAACGAACGCTCTCGACTCGTTTTGTTTGCCCGCTTGCTCCAACCTGTTGATGCTGCCCGGGCTCTACAATGTCTTATGTTTTAGTAGAATTTCTACTCGACAGGACCCAGCCTGTTGTGAGTTCCGACGATGTAAGGGACTTTAGCGGTGTAGTTGAAGACGACAAGGTGTACCAGGTCTACTAGGCCGGAGACGCGCGAACAAAAGGATCGTTCTACGACGCGAAAGTACTCTACATGGCAGGTGAGTAGAACTGAAGTACGGCGAGTGATGTACGAGTGCTTTGCATAACATGCTGAAGGCTTAACTGCATATGCAGCCGAAGCATTCTTTAGAGCGATGCGCTCATTGTCGGAATCTCGCGCTGCAATACTAAAATGCTCCTGACTCGGTCCGGGAGGTTTGGGCTAGAAAGTTTATACCTTTATATCTGGCATGGGCTATTGGCCTTACAGCTGTGTCGCACCTCATTATAATTGTTTCATGAAGTGTGCAGACAAAAAGCATCCGCGAGCGTAGCTCAGATATGTCTGCTGCTCGCGTTCGTCCATGGAAATTAGGGCTGTCTCTCGTAGCATGCATGCTTGCTCTCTAGCTTCAACTGAGTCGCATAGGTTTTGTGAATTAATGTGTATACGGTCGTCCCGAAAGGTTCAGACATCGAGGGCGTTTCTTTGAAACATGCTTATGGTGCATGTGGTCCCGTTTGTAAACGAATGTCCCTTTTGCCCGAAAACGCAAATTTCAAAAGGGAAAAAAAAAGGACGGGTACACACTTTTACTGATTTTTCATGTCATGAAATACATTCATTTTAAGGATTTGTGAACCGTTTCACAGCCCTGCAAGATGGCTACTTCGGCTTGTGAACCGTTTCATAGCCATCTAAGATTGCCACCTTGGAATTTGAGCTTTATACTCGTACAAAGAGTAAAGCTATACGGAAATGGCTATACCCACTCCGCTAAACTCGTATAAGACGAATGGTCAAATCGAGTCTCCTAAGCGATGGCATAGCATAGGGGTTAGGGTGTCCGCTTTGTACGCAAATGGACACGGGTTCGATGCGCGGTGGACCTGCTTTTTCTTCTTTTTTTTTTCGAACATTTTGTCTTGTCGAGGCATTTGGCGATACTTATGAGTGCGCATACTTTACTCTTATATAAATGCTGCCCTTGTTGATGAAATTCCCTTGGCAGTGGCATTCAGACGTCATCTGATGGACCATCAGAGCACGTTCCACGAAGGCTGCTGACTGGCAGTCAGTGTCCCAAATTACGTATCTTGATGGAATTTTCAATAGGGTGTAATGAAATGACAGTAATTAAACTATTTTGTGGTAATGAGTAACGTAATCAATTACTTTTCTGCGCTGGTAATTTAGTAATGTAATGAATTACTTTCAGACAGTCATTTCGAGAAAATTACTCATTACTTTTGCAATTACTTTTTTGCGAAATGATGAAGTTGGTTTGCGAGATTTAAAAACAAAAATAGAAAAATATATTTTGTCTAGTGATATTTCGTGAAATAGACATGAGAGTAAATGAACGACGGTCATCTGAGCGCGAAGCCTTATACGCTCCGTGCGGGAACTATAAGGGGCGCTTTGAAAAACGCGCGTAGCGCCACTAGCGGAGGAGCTGGCGTTCGACAGTGAGGCGCGCTCAGCAGCTTGCGGCGCTTTTTCGCGTGCGGAGCTGTGGCTGCGGAAGCGCGCACGGACGGAACGTCTGCTTTTTAAGCCGATAAGTTGAGGGTGACGTTGCATGAGTTCTGGGGCAGATTTAAGAAGGGCATTTAGCTGTTCTCCGCTTCTTATATATTAAGTTTGAGTCGTTATTAGGGGTAATTTCTTTAGTTGCGGTCGAAAAATGGGTTTGAGCAATTTTCCGAAAAGCAAGACGCCCGCCACATAACTGCTCTCAGTGGGAAATTTATTTCGCTCGTCGCTGTAAACGTGGGACTGCTGGGACGATGATATTTGGAGGCGAGTGAGATGTTCACTAAATGTGTGCACTAAGCGGGCCAAGTATTTATTAAGACAGCAGGTGTGAAAGTTATGGTTCGAACGAATAAAGGAATAAAGCTGTCAGGAATATCAATATTGGACCCAAAATGTTGTGTTATAACCAGGCTGTGCGAAGTGCAGATTTGGACACACAGGTTCTTGTACATGACCGTGACTTGACACAGCAGTTATAATACCAAAAATAGGTCGCATAGGGAAACCAGGTGGAAATTTGGTTTGGGCGGCGTAACTGAATGGGAAACGGTTTTGATTGTGAAAGGGCTGTCAAGAAAATACCACTCGTCGTGGGAGACGGAGACTTTACAGGTAGGAAGGGACTAGTGCACTGTACTTCCAATTGAAACAACCTTACGAAAGGTGGTTTCAAAGCCAAGAAAACCAAGTTGCCGACCAACACATGGTTTGGCCGTCAAAGGCTTTTGCGGTCAGCCGTTGTGTAGTAATCTGGTTGTGCGAGGTGCTGATTTTCGGCACACAGGTACTTTGACAACCGTAACTTGACGAAACACTTATTATACCTGAAAGATGTCGCATATAGTTTAACCTATATTATATAGGTTATATATATATAATAAATTATATATATAATAAAAATATTTTTTGGGTGGCGTAACTAAATGGGAACCGGTTTTGACCGTCAAAGGCTGTCAAGAGAATACCACTCATCATGGCCGGGAGCTGCACACTTTACAGGTAGGAAGGGACCAGTAGACGGTACTTCCCGTTCGAACAACTTTGCGATAGGTGGCTCTAAAGCCGAGAAAAAAAAATTGTTGTCTACAAGACTTGGGGTGTCAGCGTTTCCACATCCAAAAGGAGGCTGATAAAAAAAGAAACCCCACAACATAAACTTCCATACTCAAACATTGATTGTCCAGTGATTCCAAGTTTCATTGTAGTTTTTCTTAGATTCATATCTGTCACTTTTTGTACCGTCCGAATCTTTCTTCATGAAGTACAGACTGCGTGCCAAACTGGTCCGGAATTATCAGCGTCACGTACGATGGGGACGAAACTTTTTTGCAGGGCATTCCTTCAACTAAATTCGCACTGCATACCCGCGAGTGTGGGATGGCATTTCAGTTCGAGCTGAGATATGTAGGCGTTACTGGTACGAACACAAGCGCAGAGCGCAAAGCGGCAGTGTAGAATATGTCAACCGCGCCGACACAGTGGCAGATATGATCGGGAGACCAAATTTCTGGCGTCGTATGGCACGGGTCTATCGTTGTCGCTGTCCCACAAAACATTGGCGAGGTGAAAAATTGTGAAGCTTCGTCCCCACGAGATACGACGCATAACTATTGGAGCACTTAACGACGCAGCAGTTCATGCTGTCAACCCAGCGCTACCGCACCGCTCCGACTTCAATGCGGACCAATGTGCGTGGCGTGGTTTCGTTTCGCTGGGGCTCTCACTGCCTACCTTCGGTAACGGCCGCGCGGCGGCGCGCCGGTCCTGTCGCACGGAGTGTATACGAAGGCCTCGTCAGATGCGCAAAGGCGGTCTGCGGAGGCGAAGAAGGAAAGCTTACGTGTAAACACATCGGTGTAAGGCCACCGCTCACAAACTACCCGCAAGACAGATACACAGCGTCTTTCAGCACAACGGTACTACAACTTCGTTCATCCCTAAGCTGACAGCGCGGGAGGAGCTACGAGCTTACAAGAACCAATTAACCACCTAGCTTTCATCATCTGACCTATCCCTTTCCCTGCGCGTGAGTACACCCTAAACACACTTGGGCGTCTACTTACCTGCAAAACACTCAGAGAGCCAATCTCTGCAATATCAGAAATCAGCTCAGCGAAAGATGAGGCGGAACATCCGTTTAGACTTCAAAAGGAAGTCTGCGCTGCGGCATGCTAAGTCGTGCTTGCATCGCGTAATGCAACAACGCAGCCTTAATTTTGAG
Organism: Ixodes scapularis; assembly: GCF_016920785.2. Taxonomy (NCBI): domain Eukaryota; kingdom Metazoa; phylum Arthropoda; class Arachnida; order Ixodida; family Ixodidae; genus Ixodes; species Ixodes scapularis. The sequence goes on from NW_024609841.1 coordinate 5,135,771, forward strand.
GACTAAATATATGTTCCGCCTCATCATTCGCTGAGCTGATTTTGTAGATCGCAGAGATTGGCTCTATAAGTGTTTTGCGGGTAAGTAAATCCGCAGGCATCTTTTAGAGTGTATGAACGAGAGCCCGGTTACGTGGCGAAAGATAGGAGTGTGGCTTTCCAACGAGCACGTAGCTTCCACCGCACTGTCAGTTTAGAGATGAACGGCTTTTAGGCTACAAGGCGAAGGGCACATCGGCAGTGAGGTGAACATATTTTGAAACCTGAGAGGACGGGAAAAACGGATCTCCAGCCTTCTGGCTTTTTAGTCAAGCAAGGTCAAACCGTAAGTTTTGACCATTGTGAAAAACGAACGACCGAATAAATAGTTAATCCCAAATGGGTTGTCAATGCCCCAGAACATTTCGTGCGTATCCTTCGCCTGCTTTTTGTAGTCAGAAAAGACGGGGATCGTGCAAAGAAGATGCCGCCCGCGGTATGCCTCTCTGCCTTTCCTTGGGAAGTTTATTCGGGAATAAGAAACGAGCAGATCTCACCAGCCGTGTTTTGGGAAACTAAATATTTTAGAAAGCTAGCGTTGTCCCTTTCCTCTACTGGCGACGCTTCTGCCTAGCAGATATCCTGCCCCCTCGTGTAACAACGCGCAATAACTTGGGCCCTTCGGGTGTTTGGAACAATACTCCTTGAGAGGAATGACCGGGAGAACACAAACTGGTGCACCTGCAAGAACAGAATTAGACTGCGTCCAAGGCGGAACAGAACCGTTTCACGTGGCGACTCCTTGTAAGAGCAAGCTCCCATGTCCCGACTTAAGATACTGGTATGAACTATAACTTCTTCTAAATAAAGAAGACGGAAACATGTCACCCTTTAACTAAGGACATTCACCGTTGAATGAACAGCGAAACTGGTAAGTCAACTGTCTTTGAGTCATATCTAAATAAGCTGTTCATAATGTTCACCACTTATTTCGTGTGCGCCAGCAAAACAGCTGTTCAGTATGGTTCACTTTTTGGCGCATAAGGTTGTTGCGGTTTAAACAGGAAAATCTGAGTTTTTGTACATCTACTGTGAATAAAATGAGCACGAATTGCTGCCTCAAAGTATTGAAAAGTAATGTCAAAATAATTTTATTAGTTTTGGAAGGTAATTGTAATGTAATGTCGTCACTTTTAGTCTGCGGTCATCTGTAATGAAATTTAATTATAATTTTGCAGTTTTCAGGAAAGTAATTAGGAATGTAATTTAATTACCTACTGAAAGTAATTTTGCCATCTCTGGTCAGCGTAGAGGATGTCTAGCATCTGAGCTCATGTGAGCAGGCCGCGAGTACGAAAACATTAAATTAGATGCCGAGCTGGTTTTTCTGAAGTGTTTGGCTCGTATATAATGTGTATCAATATAAAGTGGTTAAACTGGTGGGGAAGTCCACCAGCTTAACCAGCATGACCAGCATTCCAAACTGTGCATGCTGGAGCAATAACCCAGCATGAAGCTGGGGTGCTGGGACCAGCTTGTGCTGGTTTTTTCGATAAGGTCGTCAGATGGAGATTGACACAGGCTCACCCGTGACTATGATCAACTTGGAGACTTTCAAGAGACTCTTCCAGACATCTAGTGGAATCTTTCGGGAATAACGTTGCAAACACGTACACCGCCTCATTGAAAAAAACAGCTTATGCTGGTCCCAGCTTCAAGATCGGTTATTGCCTCAGCATGCCCAGCTTGGCATGCTGGTCACGCTGGTTGATCTGGTCATACTGGTCATGCTGGTTGATCTGGTCATACTAGTCATGCTGGGTGATGTGGTCCCAGCTTCAAGCTGGGTTACTGCCCAGCATGCCCAGTTTGGCTGCTGGTCATGATGGTTGATCTGGTCCCTGCTTCAAGCTGGGTTATTGCCTCAGCTTGCCCGGTTTGGCATGCTGGTCATGCTGGTTAAACCGGGCATGCTGGTGGACTTCCCAACCAGTTTAACCTGTTTAAATCAATACACACGATAAACAAGCCAAGCTATTTAGAAAAGCCAAATCGGCATCCAATTTATTATTTTCGTACTTGCGGACTGCTTACATGAGCTCAGATGCTACATATCCTCGGCGCTGATACAGTATACTAACCGACCCACAGACAGTGGTTCTCGGTGCAAACCAATGTTATTAAAAAACAGATTGCTTATCTCTCCGCACAGAAAATACTAGACACAGTCCAAAAACAGGCAATAGCAACAAAAAATACTATACGTATGTGAGTAGCGAACCTGGGTCCCGGCCAGTAAGGGCTGCAAAGCGGCCTCATGCGTGGTCGGCAGAGGCGGGAAATCCATGTGGCTTGGATGGCATTGGCGATACTTCTCGGCACCACCGTCCTTCACGAGCACACACACGTTCGAAGTCACAAAGCGACGCCTCACTCGGGACGTTCGACCTCTTCCCGCACTGAACGGACTGTCGCTCGCTGTCTCCTAAAAACCGGCTTCGCTTGCACCGTCGTTCAAGTAGTCTCCAAACAACGCGCACATAGCCGTCCCTTCGAAAATCTGCCCAAGCTAGCCAAACGTGTTTCAAATTCTCCGTTCCAACCACTCTCTCTCTCTTTTCTCACACACAAAGGAAGCTCGCAGCGCGCCTGAAGCACCCGGTCGTCTACCAAAAACGAGAGGACATAGAACAGAACAGTGCTTCGTCCCAGCCCAACCCAACCTTGGCGCGCGCGCTCCCAGCAGTGCCAGTTCGACACTCTAGTCGACCTTGGCGTGCGCCCTCCCAGTAAGACTAGCTTGACCACTACGGTTATGAGTTCAATCAGCTTCACCAGCTTGTCTCCCAGCTTGACCAGCTCGTCTCCCAGCTTGACTACACTGGCTCCACGGAAAACCAGTCTGACCAGTAAGGACTAGACTGGCTCCCAGCTACACCATATTGAATCTAAAACTGTAGTCCGTTGCAACCTAAGAACGAAGGGCAAGGATAAGACGGGCCGGGGAGGAGGAAGCAGACGGAACGCTGGAGAAGAGTGGGGGAAACCTCCTTCTCTCTTTAGCGTTCCGCCTCCCCCACCCATCTTACCCTCGCCCTTCATTCTTAGGTTGCAGCGGACTATAAATTATTCATAGACCATGCTGGTTTTTACTTAAACCAGACTAACCAGCTCAAATTCTAGCTTGGCCAGTTTAAACCAGCTTGATCGCCAGTTAAACCAGTTTGACTTCCACATTGACCAGTTTGACCAGCTTAGTTACCAGCTTGACCAGTTAGATTTTCATGATGGTTTTTCCAATAGGGCGGCGATTCCATCGTTCCGGAGGGAATGGTTCAATTGAAGATGCGGTACAACGGGCAAGTCATGTGTCATGAAATTTAAGTGTCAAGGATGGGGGACCTCCCATACTGGGAAGAACCTGACTTCAGAATTTTTAAGTGAACTGGGAGGAAATACACAACGTGCGTACTGCTTCATGCAGACCTCTATCGAGTACCTCGGACATGTCGTAGACAAGCAAGGAATCCACCCAAATCTTAAGAAGGTGGACGTGGTCCTACAAGCGAAGACGCCCAAAGACCAAAAGGAACTTGGAGCGTTTGTGGGACTTCTGAACTACTACGGAAAGTTAATCAGCAGTAGCAGCCAACATCCTGCGTCCGCTACATGAACTGCTACGAAAAGATAAAAGGTTGGAATGGTCGAAATCATGCCAGAGAGCCTTCAACGAAGCGAAGAAGCAACTTACCAAGCAGAGTCTGGAACTGCACTATGACCCTGCACTTTCTCTGGAACTGCACTGTGACGCATCGCGCCATAGCATTGGTGCAGTACTTCAACACGTATTACCCTACAAACAACGGAGGCCGATCGCCTTTATGTCAAGGGGTGATTTCAGATAAGATCGACCAAAGGATGGCTAGTCGACATTTTCAAATCAACTGATGTTTTTATATGTTATTGTCTAGTGTCTGGTATCAACGAATCCAAACTTAGTTTTGACTAGAAAAAATACTTGGGGACAGGAAAAATCGTAAGGCATGAGGTGGTGGACAGTTGCATTAACGCGCACTGATGGAGGGGGCCCGTTAGAGAGTGAATAACTAAAGCGATAACATTAGGAGAACTCTAATACGTTTTAGGCGCAAACTATGGGTATAGCTTGCTTGTAATATAAAGTAATCATATTTATTTAAAATTTATTTATTTTTCTAAAAATTGACAAACATGCCTGCTCGAACGACGAATGGCAAACTTTGGAGGTCTGTATCTCATGAAATAATTTAATCATTATGATATAATTTGCAGATATTATTCTACTAATATATAGCTAATATTTAAAAAATAACTAAGGTATCTGTGTGATACAATAGTTAGGATATATTTAGTCAAACATGGAAAAAAAATCAAACAGAGAAAAATTCCGATGCGAATAAAAAAAAAACACCACCCTCGATTTTTTTTAAATTTAGGTAACCTGTTATACTCTATTTCGGCATTCATTTCCATGAAAAACATGTTGCATCATTTTGTTGAGAAAGAAGATACAACTCCCCAAAGTAGGGTCCTTTTTCAAAGCCTACACTTAGCAGTGTTTTATACAAGAACTGACTCTGAGTTCCAGTTTCATGAAACCAACACACATCTTTTATATATTTTTATTCAGATGAGGCCAATGATAACTAAAGAAATCGTTCACACACTTAAATTAAGGAGAAACTACTGTGTACAAAGAGGTATCATATTACGGACTAGTGATCCGAGAAAAGATCATGCAGCCATCGGCCACTAGGAACTTTGTTTACTTTATCCTCCTGCGACACTATATGCTATTCCCTCTTCCGCTCTACCTTCATCTCTCTCTCTCTCTCTCATATATATCCCTGATATATATCCAGAACAAAAACATGTTCAAGCATTCCCTTTCTGCGTGGTAGTGTTCTGTGGCTAGCAAAAATCATTTCCTCGCTAAGCTCACGATTATGGCAAAATAGTTGCCGGAAACCGCAGACGACACTCGTCGCTAGTTCTGGCAAAACGGCCGATACAATCTTTTTTTCGCATTTCCCCGCTCGCTGTCAAGGACAAGGGGGTTCGTTTCAACCAGCAAAACATGGCCGCCGACGCCTGTTTACTGAGCAGTCATGCCTGTCGCCATCTCACTCGCTGGCGTCACGGGCGATAATATCAGGCACAAAGGGGCACACCAACCGGCAGCATTATCCCCAAATACTCGAGCGTCGCGTAAATACATAGAGTGTAAACGCTGTCGCCATGTTATCGTGTAAGACCGCCCCCCCCCCCCCCTCCCCCAACGGGGGACTGCAGTACGCGACGGCGTACTAACACAACGGCGACGATATCGACATCGCGGGCTCCGAATTTTCCCATAGTTCTACTCCACGGGCATTTCTCGAAACGCTTGATATTGTGTACGCCCGCCTGGAAGGATTTCAGGCGTGTAGTTAAGATAAGGCGGTTCTCCGCGGCAAAAGAAAGCAATTTCACAAAAGCTTAAAAGCGGCGGCGACGCGTGTGCGGTGAACGCTTGTAGTTTTGGTGTAGACAGGCTGTGTGTGTTCTCGTTGTTGACACCAGCCGGCGATAAGGCACTGCAGGCGGTAGCTCAGTACAGCAAGGGCTAATCCGAGTGACCATCAACGTAACCCCACCGCCAACCCCTCGCGAACCGGTCGCCGACATGGCTCAGGCTGTGTCATGAACCACGTGGTAGAAGCTCGGGTGCTTTCATATCAGCGCGTGGAGGGACAACAGTGCGATACCGGAAAGTCTTTTTCGAAGGCCGCTGACCACAATTTCTTGTCTGGAGACTTTCCCTCTTTCTTCCTTTGACGTGGATCAAGCTTTGCCGACAGCCTCAGTTGTGACCTCTCTTTTCAAATGTACGTTTGCAGTGAGTGGGCTCCTCAGCCTCGGACTTGTCACTTGTGCACCCAGTAGTTCTTTCACTTGGCAATTATATGCCATCAGTTGGGGTTTAATTTTTATTATTTATGTATACATTATGAAGACGTCCTGGAGCTCCGAACGAGTGTTTTGTGCAGATTACTTTTGCAAACACAAAAAGACTATACCAAAGCAGCGGAATTTTCGAAGTGTTGGCGAGTTGGACCTAAACTCGTTGAAGCAAATTCTTCCGCCTGACTGTTCCACCGAAGTGAGTGCGACGGACTACCTGTGCTACCATTGCTTCATGCACATCACAAAGGAGATCTCGATGCGAATCTCAGAGCAGTGCCCTGACATATTTGTGCCAGCTGAAGAAGCAATTGAAGATCTAAATCGCAGCATACTACTTACAGATGTGTCGCCGCTGAGACAACCAAGCGTCGTAAGAAGTCGGGACAGGCCTGCCTATGTCAAGAGAAAGCAGACAGAACTGGAGCAGGTTGCTGTCAAGAATATACGCTCAAGGCTACGTATTGCGTACGTCAGGGACGCACCATCGGGGTCGTCCGAACCAACATGCTCCACATGCACTGAGTGGGTGGACAACTTTCGGCAGGCCTTTGAAACCGCCACCTCTCTCCGGGAACGTTGTCAACTGCTTACACTCCTGCCGTCAACACTGACGAAGAATGAGGTTCAAAAGATGATTCCACAGGCCTCAATGTACCTCATCAGTAAATCCCGAAAACTCAAGGAAAAGCATGGCGTGTGGTATGAGCCGGATCCTTACACGAGGTGCAAGGTGAGCCCTGAGAACCTGTCTGCTGCCCTAGAGTACTTCACGAAAGACGAGCTACAATGTTCGCGCCAAAGTCCCAACCAGAAGGACGTCATCTCTGTCATGCTCAACGGAGAGAAAACGTTCGTGCCAAAGCGCTTCATGACACGCTCAATACGAGAGGCCTTCCGTATATACAAAGACAAGCATCCCGATTCCGGCGTTGGGCTAACGAAATTTTATTCGTTGCGCCCTAGATGGGTCCAATGTATTCCACACCAGGAAGTGTGCGTTTGTGTGCGCTGCGCCAATTATTATCTTTGTATTGCCGCTCTAGAGAACGTTACAGGCTCAACATTCAACACTGGTGAAATGAACTCGGCATTTCTGTGCGACCCAGCAACAGAACTGTGCCTTCAAGGAGACTGTGATCACTGCCCAAAAGGCCAGTTTCTTACACTCCAGGAACTTGATATCCCGGAGGATGAAGAGATTGTGCTTGCAACATGGGAGTCCGGCGACCTTGTGAAAAAAACTTTGGAACCTGAGACTTTCCTAAAAGTCATCCAAGTGACGGTTGGAAGTTGGGTACTTCACAACCATATCCGGCAAACGCAAGGTAAAGCGATCTACGATGAAAAACAGTGCATGCAACGCGGGAGCATTGTCTTTCATTTTGACTTTCTTGAAAACTGGACCATCGTGCTTCCTGACGAAGTGCAAGCATATCACTGAAAAAAAAAACAAGTTTCGATATTTACATGTGTAGTGACGACAAGAAAATCTACAAACAGCTTTGCCATCATCAGTGAGGACCTGTGTCACGACGCCGCTCACGCTTGCTTGGCTCTAGAAAAAGTGAAGGAGTGGGTTGAAGACAACGTTGCGGTACACTCGTACGTGACGTACGTAAGTGACGGCGCCGCCAGTCATTTCAAGAATCGCTACCAGCTTCACCAATTTGCAAAGGACGATTGCCCACAAGCCCAGTGGTTATTTTCTGCTTCTGGACATGGGAAAAATGCATGTGACGGAGTTGGCGGACTCGTGAAGCACCAGGCCACGCTGAACAACCTGAGAGAACGTTCAGTAAGCGCAATTCAGACGGCCAGGACAATGGTGAGCGTTCTATCAAAGAAACTGAAAGGCGTGCATCTTGTATATCTGGACGAAAATGAGGTTGTTCGGTATCGTGAACAAAAAAAAGAAGAGTGGCTGACGGTGCGCGCCTTCCCTGGCATTCAGTCTTGGCACGCGTGGCGGCTCAGCAAGTCATCAACAGAAGGGACCTGTGACGTATATGTAGCACGGACAGTCGGATCTGCTTGGAAGCAACTTTATTAAATGGGTACAGCGAGGAAAACCTTAGCGTAAAGTGCCGAATTTGATTTCCCAAGGACTGCTCATTTTGAATGCAGGGACATCTTATTTATCACATTTTTCTTCACGGGGTATTTAACCTACTTTTTTTGTTGGTGGTTACTAATAATTTTTATCTGATCACTATAAAAAAAATCCCAAAATGTTATCCTCGAGCAGGATAAAATATATCGGCTTGCCACGATTCATTCATACACCGAGAGCATCGAAGCTGCTCCAGTTAGGCACTATGGCATCCGTCACCTGAAATTGTTTGTAACCGTAAATACACAGCCAACCTAAATATCTTACTATTATATCTTTGTTTTTGTGTGTGGAAGTAAAGTTATTTATTTTACTCTAGATGTAAAATATACCGGAAGGTACAACTTCACAGTGCATCATCTTTTCTCAAATCATTAGTCTCTAATATGATACCACTTTGTACGCTTATGTAAAATGCTGTATATAGTTTCTCCTCCCTTTTACTGTGTGACCGATCGCTCTTTTTATCAATGACCTCATCTGAATAAATGTATATAAAAGATTTGTGCAAGTTTCATGAAACTGGAACTCAGAGTCACTTCTTGTATAGGACACTGCTAAGTGTAGGCTTTGAAAAAGGACCCTACTTTGGGGAGTTGTTTCTTCTTTCACAGTGCAATGATGCAACATGCTTTTAATAGAAATGAATGCCGAAATAGAGTATAACAGGGTACCCAAATTTTAAAAAAATCGAAGGTGGTGTTTTTTTTTATTCGCATTGGAATTTTTCTTTGTTTGATTTTTTCCCATGTTTGCCTAAATATATTGTAACTATTGTGTCACTCAGATACCTTAATTATTTTTTCAATAATAGCCATATATTAGTAAAATAATGTCTGCAAGTTATGTAATAATGATTAAATTATTTCATGAGATACAGATTTCCAAAGTTTGCCATTTGTCGTTCGAGCAGGCATGTTTGGCAATTTTTAGAAAACTAAATAAATTTTTAATAAATATTATTACTTTATATTACAAGCAAGTTGTACCCATAGTTTTTTGTAAAACGTTTTAAAATTCTCCTAATTTTATTGTTTTAATTATTCACTTTCAAACTTGCCCCCTCCATCTGTGCGCGTTATTGCAACTGTCCACCTCTCCCTGCCTTACGATTTTTCTTGTCTCCAAATTTTTTTTCTGGTCAAAACTAAGTGTGGATTCGTTTATACCAGACACTAGACAATGTCATATAAAAACATCAGTTGATTTAAAAATGTCGACCAGCCACCCTTTGGTCGATCTTATCTGAAATCACCCAAGAACGCTTTCGAAAGGTGAGTGAAACTACTCTCAGATCAACAAAGAAGCGTTGAGTCTAGTTGAAGGCGTAAAACAATTTCACCATTATTTGTTTGGACGCCACCTCATGCTGTGGACGTACTGCAAACCCCTGATGTCAATTTTCAATCGTGGTAAGGGAGTTCCAGGCACTGCTGCAGCAAGAATGCAACGATGGGCAACATCTTGTCAGGGTATGACTTCAACATAAAGTATGGGTCGACCGATAAGAACATAGTCGCAGACATGCTGTCAGGACAGGACCCCCAATGGCTGACACGGGTGCTACAAAATCAGAAACTACAATAATGGACGAAATCAAATGTCTCCATCTAGAAAAGTTTCAAGCACTTACATTGACACATAAGCAGATCAGCAGAGAGGCACGAAAAGACACCGTGTTGTCTAATGTTTCAAGACTCACCTTGGATGGATGGCCGGAACAAGTGAATTCCAATGACCTCTAGCCTTATTTCCGTAGCAAAATGGAATTAACCGTGGAGCTCAACTGCCTAATGTGGGGAACACGCGTCATCGTACCCTCGGCTTACTGAAAACAGGTTTTGAACAACTTGCATCAAGGTCATGCCGGTATGACAAAGATTGAGGGACCGGCATGACAGTACGTGTGGAGGCCACTTTTGGATCTAGACATCGAAACGATGGTTCGAAGTTGTCGGCCATGTCAGGAAGTGAGTAGCGAGGCACCTAAAGTTCCCATACACCCGTGGGAATACCGAAAACAGAAATGGTAACGTCTGCATGCAGACTTCGCCGGACCCTTTCAAGGAAGGAATTTCTTGCTGGTTATTGATGCATATCCGAAATGGCCCGAGGTAGTGCCCATGACCTCGACGACTTCGGCAGCCGCCATAAGAGTGTTTCTAACTTTCTTTGCAAGATATGAACATTCAGAAAGGATTTTGACATACAATTGCCCGCAAATCCGATCAAGCGAATTCCGGGATTTCATGACAAGAAACAGAGTCCAGCAATTATTCTCCCCCCCCCCCCCCCCCCCCCCCCCCGAACCATCCCGCAACAAACGGTGCGGCGAAATATTTTGTGGGAACATTCAAAAAGTCTGTAACCGCAAGCCATAACTTCTTCGTGGCATACCAGACGACTCCGCACACGACAACTGCCTCAACACCTGCCAAAATGATGACAAGAGGCGTATTTCGCACAAGGTTCGATGTCCTTAGACCATTAATAACTGATGTCGTGAGATCATGACAGGCGAAGCAGCACGCCTCGTGCAACACTAAAGAACGACACCTACATCAGAACGACCAGGCCCGGCCAAGAGACTGCAGGAACCGAAAAAAAATGGTCGAAAGGAGTCGTCGTCTGCGTTCTAGGAAACCGAACGTATGAGATTCGCAAGAACGATGGCAATAACTGGAAACGGCACATTGAACAGCTGAGACAAGTACCCAAGAAGGAAGAGGGAATATCTCCGAATTAAGACGATAGCTTAAGGCGCAAAAACATCGAGAAAGTTCGTCCCTTTCCGCGGCATGAGACAGCAAAACAGTTCACCGTCTCCAATTTGCAGTGACGACTTTCCAACCACGATTCAAGACAGTCAAAACGATCCTGCAACATCGGAGGCAGCCAAGCAGAACCCCTCTTCTCAGGAGATCAACACGGACGCGCCAGCCACCTACGCGTCTGGGCATTTAAAAACGTGTTTTTTTTTTTTTTTTAGGGGGAGATATTGCCGTGTATTATGTGCGTATTCGCCACGTATAGCAAACACGACCTATTGATCCCAAACGACGGTGAATGCAACCGGAGACGCCGTCGGGGGAGAGCGAGCCACGGAGAAGCACGGGACGCCTGGAAGCCACAGATTGGGAGCGGTCGGAGAGCAAACAAGACGCCTCTAATAAGTAACACACACCGATTGTAACCTAAACAGTTAAATAAATGTATCCTTGTATTATCCCAAATTAACCGGTACGTCACAGATATGTTATTAAGTTTTGATTGATGGCTTGATGGGTCGTTTTACAGCTGCAGTGCTGACGGAAATTACCATTAGTGAGGGGGATCGGTGGCCGAGTCCCATACAAAGATGGTCTATGGTCGTCTATGGAAAATTATATGGCAGGCTATCACCCCCTATGGCCCCTATGGTCGGCCTTAGGAATCCATAAATACAGCTAGAACCAGCTATATAAAAATCTATGGCCCTGTGGCTCAAGACGGAACCAATAAAATGTCTTTACCCGCCTATAGAAAATTATATGGCCCAATGTCTAAAGACTGGGAACTAATAAATGTTCTTTACCCGCCTATAAAAAAGTTTATGGCCCCGAGTCTAAAGACTGGGAACCAATAAATTTTGTTTACACGCCCAGAGAAAATCACTACCGGCACTTACTCTTTTTAGGAAAAACGCTCCAGGTTAGAAAATTAAAGCAATACTGAAGTTATGTAATACCGTTGAAAAATCATGACCCAAGATATGATCTCTGCTGTTGCAACGAGTCGTGAAAACCAGTAATGTTGCTTGTTTGAAAAATTCATTGAAATACTTGTGCAACAACTAAAATTAATTACTACCCCCCAAAATTGAAAATAGATTACACTGGCACCGAACACTGCAATCAAGCAATCACTTGATTGCAATCTTCAGCACCAGTGTATTGCATTTCATCACTGCATTGTCAACATGATTCATCAAACTTATTAAAATATATTTATTACATTTTAGTTAATTAGCCTAATGATCTACATTTGTTTTTTTCAGGGTGTTGAATTAAGAGATGGGGGCTCTTCCAAGAGGCAATTAAAATAATGTAGTAAGTACGAGTAATATTTGCTCCGCCTCTCCGTGTTTATACGAGAAATGACTGCAGTCACCGGCCAAGTACGATTCAAAAATAAGACTGCCATATATATAGAGATAGTGCGAACTTAGCGTACGTAGACATGGGTAGGGGTCCGGTGTCGCTGCGTTGTTGATGTTGTGTGTGGGATTTGTCTGCTTGTGTTTGTGTATTTTGTGTGTTCAGTGATGTATGTGTATTTACCATGTAGCGTTCAAAAGTCGGAAAAACTTGAAAATAATTTTTAGAGTGTGCTGAATAAAGAGAGCCATAGCAAAAACCCATACAGCCTTCTTTAGCAGACCAAATAGATGGCTAAAGTCACCAAAGGAAAAGCCGTAGGCAGATATAGCATGCTGGCTATAGAGGGCCAGCCATTACAAAAGCTAAAGAGCGCTATGGCTAGATAGTGATAGGGCCATAGCCAAAGCTAAAGAGGCCTATAAGGACGACCATACAGAATGCTAAAGACAGCCATAGAAAATCCTTTCGCTAATTGGGCCAAACAGTTAAAGCCGACCATACAAAGAATTTTCAATAGCCGACCATAGGACATTTTTGTATGGGGAGGGCTAGCTCACACCAGCTCGGAGCACGTGAAGTGAAAGCTCGCGCTACAGAACCCAGGATCCTGGGCTCAATCCCCACCTCTGCCTGTTTCGATCTGGATGAGCATCGTACCGGCGTACCGGAGGAAGGAGGTGTATCCATACTGAGTGACGCACGCTAAAGAACCCAGGCTAGCGGTTGTACTGCACTGGCTTAATTTCTCATCTACAGGTGGGAGACTCGTCACCCGTTGAGGCAGACCAGGTTGATGTGTAAACATACACAAACCCCGATTTGTTAGAGCGCAGCTCTTAGGCGCTTGTTTCGGGCTTGAGAGGCGTCGGCGTCGCCGTCGCTGTCGGCGTAACCGCGCGGTGTATTATGGGAAATGTCCCATAATGCACCGCGCGGGACCGTAGTGACGTCACGTGACCCTCGTGATGTCACACGTGACGCCTCGAGTCCCACGCATTGCATTATGGGACATTTTCCATAATGCACCGCGCCGGGAGGAGGAGGGGAAGGGCAAAGGGGGAGGGGCAAGAGGAGAAGGGAAGAGAGGAGTAGGAGGGATGAGGGAGGAGGAGAGAAGGAGGAAGAGGACGGAGGAGGGGAGGAGGGGTAGCAGGAAGGATGAGGAGGTGAGGAGGGGGAAGGAGGGGTATACCCTTCCCTAAGTACCCTCCCTCCTCCTCCTCAAAGCTGCGCTCTAATTCGGTGTTACAGGGTGTTGTAAACGTCTTTCATGTTTTCTTTTACTTTTAGTGAAAATTTCAATAGAACAAAAAGATTGCGAAGCGACAAAAGTATTAGGATATTAATCGATCATTTTTCACGTTTTTGTCGACAGATTTTGAGATTGGACGCAAAAATGGCACCGGCAGTCCTGCTTCTACTGAAGTCGAGTGAGATGGTCGTTCCAATTACTTCATCCTTATCTCGGCATATATTGTCCTTAGTGGATGCACTGACGGCGCGCTGCTGGGCTAGTGACGAGCGCCTGAGAAGAGTATGTCACCCTTCTGGGGCATAATTTTGGAAAGGGCTCAGGCGGTACTTTTTTAGATCAAGTTTCGGAGTCAATTGGCAAAACGGCAAAAATCGGTTCACGAATACATCGAAGCGCAAAAAAAAAAAATGACAGTCGGGAAAGCGTATGTACAAAATAGGACAGTACAGCCGCGGTCAACGCTAGATGCACCGACTCTTTTCTTACTGTAACTAAAGGGGCCCTGCAAGGACTTTTTTACTGGTTTTCAATTTGCACCGAACCTGAGCGCACTGAACGTAGTAACTTAATAAAATTTTTCTTCTATCAAATTTCGCTTTATTTTAAAAGTTATAGGCAAATTAAAATTACAAAAAACAAGCAAAAAATAACCTCCCTCATGACGTCTTCGGTTGCTTGAGTGGCCGTGTACTAGCGGAAGGGTGGTGAGCCCAGCGAGCGCCCACGGCTGCCATACTCCGTGTCCATGGCTCGAGAGGGCGCCACTAAAGCATGTTCTGGATAGGCCGTACGAAGCGGGCTGCCAGGGCGGCTCGCATTGCATTTGCTGCACGATCAAACACTAATTCGGCATGACACTTCATTGCCCAAAAACGACAGCAAACACGGGGTAAAGACCAGTTCAGAACGGGAGCCACTTCGCGCTAAAATGCCGCCAAAGGGCCAAACCGCAAGCCAAAGCCGCTCGCCGAAGGCCTTCGGAACGCCCGGAACCGGTCGGATCCTCGACTGCAGCGCCGCCGCGTACATCCGGGAGCTCCCTACTCTCGTCGCTCGTCGGCGCCTGATCCCACATGACCTTTCTAGTATGCGCCGCCTTTTCCACCGCTTGGTGGCGGGTATCTCGACGGGTCATTTCTTGTTTCCGTACTTTATAAACTGCATTTGTTTCTTTTCTGATCTAAAATACTATACAAAAAGTACTTTTAAAACTAATTGAAACGGCTCGCGCCACTTATATTTTGTAAAACGACTTTTGTTTGGGCTAGTTGGTTCTTACTAGACATGATTAAAATAGCGCAAACTTGACAAGGACAACAAAGAAGGCACACGTACAGCAGGACTGGCGCCTGTCCTGTTGTACGTGTGCCTTCTTTGTTGTCCTTGTCAAGTTTGCGCTATTTTAATCATGTATTTTGTATTTCGATTAAACAGAAGCTTTTAGCGGCTCTGGCCAGTAGAAAGGCCAGGACCTAAAACGTCACGATGTCGTCACATATTGCGCGCTTTAGGCACCGCGGGTCGCTCCCATATCTGGAGGAGGTTTTCGCATCGTCGCGTTCAAATATGACGCACTGATATTTAGTTGCTCTCTCCGTGCCCGCTGGCTTGCCCGAACCCCAAGAGACGTGGAAACCGCAAAAAAGGTAGACGCTTGAATATGATTGCAGGTCTCCTTTAATGAACAATAAAAAATATCAAGAAAACGGGTAAACTACACGAGGTGTGTTCCACCAGCAGTTCAGCGCTTCGTTTTGTTCTTACAGTCCCACTTTGCTTTGCTATACTCCGTTTCGGCATATCTTGGGAAGTGGCGTAGGCTACGACCCCAGCTGTTCAATAAGCGCTTGGGAGAAACACACGTCACAACGCAGCTGTGCCACTGTGTAGATTCTGACTCTCCTCTTGGCTGGCAGTGGCTTTTGACGAATGCCGATATATGCTGAAACGTAGCGTCCCGTCGGCCTTCATTTTTGCTTCATCTTGAGAAGTAATTTTTGCTTCATCTTGAAAAGAAAAGAAACGCGCTGCAGTCTACGCACAGTAACGCCTTCCAGCCGAGACTTGGTAATGTAAAAAAACTACTCTTTGAGCGGGTGGATAGTAACGGTTCTTGGTTATTATTTTTTTTTTCGCCTTTACCGCTTACGTGTCTGCTTCGCACCTTTTTAGACGACCATGAATCATCTGCGGGTTGTCATATTCTGGAGTACCATCAGTTGCCTCGCGTCCCCTTCCCCCTTAAACAATCGAAAGTGAAGTTGCAGGTTTGAACGTGCTGAGTCTGTGTGGCAAGACCCGCAGCTGTTCGGTCGAGTTTCCAAACTGCCAGTTACGAATAGGGGCAGCGTGTGTATCAGAGTGACACACGGTCCGGCCGTACAATTAATTATCCTAGAATAAGCTGAATTAACCGAGAACCTCTCATAATATACGGAAGTTTGCTTATTCAGCATTACCACCGCTCTATTCCAATTCAGGCTTCATAAGAGCTAGCAGCGAGTCGATGAATAACAGTCTTATTTTCTGGACGAAATTTCACAGTTCGTAAATGATCAGCGAGAGCTAATGCAAGTTGCCTTTTAAAGCACAGTACGACCATGCCACCAAGCTTACGCCCATAGCTACAACATGCAGGAAATACAAATAGATTTGTCGGTTACCTCCATTGAAAAGGCATTTTGTGACTACTTAACCCTCAATTAGGAGTCACAGTTATTTTAAGAATGGGTTTACGAACAACCTGTGCCTCTCTAATGCATAACGAAAAAGAAAAAACGGCAAAAAAAAAATTACGAAGGAAATTGAAGCTGGGAACATATAACTTGAAAAGATAATTCTCGTGCAAACCTCGGATTGATATCGGGCATTTTGCTGGGACTTAATTTCTCTGAGTCCCGGGAACCAGTAAGCTTGCAAAAAAAACTTCGACAGCCACTATGTTTTCCGATTCTTTTCAAGTATGACGGATGTTCTACCAAGCTTTCCTCGACTCCCAGCGTTGTCATTTTTTCGGGATACTCTTAAAGAGGCGCCGAGGTTTTTTTTATTGAACCGCGTATTTCTAGAAATATAAACTACACAATGTATTTCCTGTAAAAAAAAAAAATAATAATAAGTTGCTTGAATTAGACGCAAATACACAAACATAGTAAAATTAGTCAAAGAAAAGAACTTTGACTGAAGCCATTCAAGCTGGACGGTATACGGGTTAGGGGGAACAATATTAAACGGTCTTCTGAAAAATCCCTGTTTAATTTTGAAAGTAATAGGAGCGTATGGGTTGAACATACTGAAAGGTTTTTGAACGCAACTATACAGATGAAGGACACACAGTGTTTGTCGCCATTGTTTGTCCTTTGTCCATACTTGCGTTAAAAAACATTTCAATATGTTTAATTCCGTTGGTTGTCCTTAAAGTCATTAATGGGTCCAAGCGCCGATCTGTTTAAGTTCCTGTTTGCTCGATAGATTGATAAGTAGCATTTATGGGAGCAAATAAACAAATAAAGTACTAAAAAGATAAGGAGGTCATAAAGCGACAAACAGTGCTCTATTCTTGAAACAAAAATAGGAGACCTCACCAGAGAAAAACGAAAATAAAACGATGACAGCGTATTTTACATATATTGTCTACATAATCGAGCCTGTCCCTCGGATAGTTTCCCTGCGTCGGAAACACAGTCAGACCTAGAACATGTCTTAATTAAGCGGCGGCATCCCCCATTCCGGTTCATCGTCATCCCTCCCCCGATCCCCCCGCGACAATGGCGTCAGTTCCGCCTCGCCGCAACCCCGGGCGGCGAAGAACGCGCAACAACATCCCGCTTTGAAACAGCCGGGAGGGATACGGCATGCCGTGCCGGAATCGGACGTGCTCGTCTATAAAAGCGCGACTCCGTCAACTCCAAGAGAAACATCCCTCACCCGAGGATTCCGACGGCGCGTGAATTGTGTCAAGAGGGTCGTATAGCTGCAGCAGTTGTGGTGTTCGGCAGTGTCGAGGCGTTACAAGCGTCGACGTAGCACGTTAGATTTTCAGTGGCGTCCTCACGTACTCGGTATAATCAGGAGTAACTGGCGATCAAAGTATTTTTGTTACTATTTTAGGTATTGTGTATCAAATTGCGTACTCGTAAATTTTAATTAAAAATAGTCATAGTCACGTTTTCTGTCTCTTTAAAGGTCCAACGCGCTATCGGAACCTCACTTAATTCTACAAATTCGATAAACGAATGATAAAAATAAAGCGAAATCGTTTTGTAAGTATTTAATTGCTCACAACATTCGCAGCCGCGGCTCATTGCTGCCGAATTCCGAAATCGAAAGTAACGTAAAAGTAAAATTCGTTAGTCCTTGAAAGTGACGGTAACAATATTTTGTTACGTTTGCAGGACGATAACGAATCTCAGTAAGGCGTTAATTTTCGGTGAGCTAACGAGCAACGAACGGTTTTCTAGGCGTCGTAGCCAGCAGTCGTTAAGCGGCGCTGACCGTTTCGCCGAAACAGCGGAGCAGCGCCGGCGATCCCGACCGCGTCGACCGCAGCCTCCGTCGCTCTCGCCGTCGGCACAGTCACTCGGCGGAGCTCAGCTGCGGCGGAAGGGAGGACGCCGCTCGCCCGCCGCCGAAGGATACCCACGCTCTCGTTTCGCGGCCTCCGGCACCGACGGCAGCGGCATGTGGACGACCGGGTGCCCCGCACGCCTCCTCCGGGAACAGGGCTTCGGACCGCGGTGAGTGTCCGAACCAGAGTTCACTCTCTCTATCCGCGCTTGCCGCTTCGAATTCCACCCAACCTGGCGCGGGAGGGGGCGCTTTGTAGCGTGCCGAAAGAGGCGCCTTTCGCGACAGGGCATGACGTTTCAGCCGTTTTCGGCCGTTTGCCAACTTTTCCGACAAGGGGGAAACAAAAGAGCGCACTGCTTTCAGACAATGTAGTAAAGTTGGCCCCAGGGGCGTAGCCAGGGAGGGGGGGGGGGGGGGGGGGGGCTTGTAGAATGCCTGCCCCCCCCCCCCCCCCCCCCCGAAAAAAATTCCTGGCTACGCCACTGGCTGGCACCTCCCCTTCTCGATCTTGTGGAGTCCCTCCTTGTGTAAAATCTTATGATGTCTGTGTGTATAGTTTGATCCATTATTCATAGCGTACAGATTTCGTAATTGTAGTTCCTATCTAGTACGTCCATTCTATTCCTTTAGATTGCAGTAGGCGATCCCAGACAACAGGGACAAATTCCTCACTTCATCAAATTAACATTCGAATGTCGAATGCTCGAGGTGGTACGGCGAATTTGGCGGCAAGTCATAGAACGCTTCAGGCTCTTCCCGTCGTTTCTTAATTTTTTACGAGAAGCCAGTATGGGAGAAATGCTCGTGAAGCTTGTCTTAGCGTACGTCATTTTCCCGGAAAGTTATCGAAAGAAGTAACCAAGTATCGCTTAGTCGTTACGTGTCCATCTAGTACACAAACCGTCATCACTGTCATGTCATTTTTTATTATCATCAACAGCTAATTGCCTGAATTATCAAGCATTCGGGAGATCCCGCTCGGACGACTCGGGCCATAGAAAATATGTAATTACTATCGTGGGAAAAAAAAGAAAGAAAGAAAAGAAACGCGAGTTGCTGTCTGTGATTTTCCTCAGTTCAACTTCACTGAGTAATAAACGCATAAATGTCCATCTAACTAAAGGACAAGCCCGGCAATTGGTTCGACCAGGCGCTCGTTAATCCTCTTAATAATGCGGCCGTCTTTTGCGATACGATATCCATTGAATCGATTGTCCTTGTCTTGTGGGCAAACTGGGGATTCCAAGCATTTGGCCCAGGTTGCCCCTCCGACAATCATGGCTGGTCATCTTCACCACGAGGGGTCCAAGGGCAACTGGCCACGCGAGCGGCGCTCCGTCGCTGATAAAGGGCCGTCGCAGGCGATAGCGGTCATTATATGTCTACGTGTTGTTGAACCGGGGTGCTCTGTCATTCCCCGAGACGGGTAGCAGCAAGAGAAATGTGGCGTGCGCAGCCCAGACGTTCTTTCCCGGAGTTATGGTGAATTCCACTCGTAGATCTGGAGCGCTTTCCAAAATCCGCGAGGGAGGCAAAATTCCGCTCCGTGGGACCCGCTCCGTATCGACGAGGGGAAGATAAACTTGCATTTTTGGAGCGCGACCTCCCCCACACCCCTCCCCACCCCTTCTCCTTCCGCCGTTCAAAATGGCCGCTGCTCGAACTTGACCAGCCCACCAACGCCTCAGCCGGCTGATCTTTCCGACGACCAGTGACGACTGTCACTGCTTAGCTGCAGAAGTAACACGCGACACAGGCCGGGCGGAATTATACGTACCACGGCGCCCATGTCACAAATAGCGAAGACGTCCGCGTTCGGCACCGTCACATACCTTTCGGCCGCCTCGAAGCGGCGGGGCACGGACAGCGATTGCCAGCGGTGGAGTTCAGATTGCTAGTACGACTTTAATAAACACAGAGGTAACAAACCATCACTTGCGCGGTCGTTGCCTAGCCACATCTTGCTTTATTTCACGGGAAAACGCCGATGGAATGCAGTGTAAAAAGGTAAACAATCACTGGCTGCAGAATGAATAGGCCTAACCTTGCGTCTGCCTCCGGCTTTTCTGTCGTTCTTTTTTTCGTTCTTCCTCGGTGATCACAGATGTCAGCGCTTACGATTTGCCACGCTCCACATTCCCGGCTTTTTTTCCCTGATCTACGCGAGGTAGAAGCGTTCGAGCCGTCACAGTCCAGAGTAAACAACCGACGCACCCGAACAGATCCAACTCCACCGACCGGCCCGCCGATCTCTCCAACCTCGCCGCGCATGCGCACCGCCGATTTAGACGGAAATCACGTGGGCCGCTCTGTCAATTTCCGGAGAGATCTGTGAAATCCCGCAGAGCAAGTTCGGCGGAGTTTGGGGCGCTCCGTGGAGCGGGCGTTGCCAGAGATCTACGAGCGGAAGATGACCAGCTCGAGCCAGATCTGCGAGCGGAATATGCGCGCTCCAAATGGAGCGCTTTTGGAGCGCTCGAGATCTGCGAGCGGAATTCACCATTAGACGCAGACACCAGCATCTCCTCAGCTACCGGCTGCACCGACGTAACACACGGCCGGAACACACCGCCCTTGTTTGCCGGGCACGCCAAATATGCCCTTGAAAAGGGGTTTGCTCGCCCCTGTCCCCCAGCCCGCCCTAAGTGAATTACGGATCCACCCTGCAGTGTGTTTGTTTTGCTGACCCCCGGATACGCTGAGCCGGACGGGAAGAACCGCGAGTAACAACGCTGCCCTTCGGCGTCACTTTGTAGCTTGGACCGGCGGCGTGCTTCCCCACTTGCACCTGGCTGCTGCTCAGTCCTGCTACTTTCGATGTTCTCTTTCTTTTTTTTTCTTTTTTTTATCGCTGGGGGCGAATCCGGTTTTAAGGTTCCTTTCACGTTTCCGCGACTTACGCTGTTGGTGCTGGGTTCTTGCAGCTTACACGAGCGGCACGGTGTATTCGAAGTCGAAACATACCTCATTTGATCGTATCTATAGGGAAGGGAAAGAAAAGTTTCCACCCTAAAAAAAGCAAAAAACAAAGGCAGGATGCAATATTTTTGCTCTTGTTCCATGAGTCTCTTGTTTCGCATCTCGCACGACAAGCATTAGCTAGTGGAACTCTCGTCTCTTTTCTCAGTCGAAGGTTGCTCTCAAAATGCAGCTACCCTAGTGTAGAAAATTAGGCAGCCCGTCCGAGAGGAGGAAATAGTAAAACCTAACAAAATTAATATTGCTAAAGACTCTCTCGCGGTAGAAGTTTTAGCGCTGGGTACATTTTTGACTCAGCTCGCATTTAGAAAGGAAATTTGCCTTCCCTTTTGCTGTCGGAAGCAAACACTTATTCTTTTTCTCTCCATTTAATTTGACGTTCTCGTCAAAAATGATTGAACTGTCTAGTGTTACGAACATCTCACTTTCGGTAATTAATTGTAGTAATATATATATTAAAAAAAGCCGAGTGCATACGACTGATCTTGTATGTAACGAAAGTGAGCGGATGAAAGCAAAATGCAACTGGAATGCGATATGTTTTATTTATATTTTTTTTCGCTAATGATGTCGCGATAGGTTCATGATTCGCGGAGTCGGTCGACAGCCAATGAATGTCAAGGACAACTGCTCGGCGCCGCTTTAGCTATGCTAGCGATAAGCTCCGTGTTCCCTGTGTCGTGCTTTATCGATTACAACCGTTTCTGATAAGAGCCACTCCACATACACGGGGCTGAAAAAACTGGCAACTACAAGTCTTTTTCGGTGTGTGTGTGTGTGTTTAGTGCTGAAATTTTGTTCCTTAGACATTTTTCAGAAGCTCTACGAATACTCGATAATTAAAGTATCTGTTGCGCGACTTTATTTCAGTCATTTTTTTATGTTTTCTGACGCAATCGTCTCTCACGTTCTTCCCTCTCATTCGGCTGTCTATGTTTGGAAGTAGGCTAGATCTAAAGAACCACGGGCCGTTAATACACTCCAAACATACCCGCATGCACGCATATACCTTGTCTAAGGTTCGGCGCAACCGCTTTTAGCTGTTTTTTTTTTTTCATTTTTGTCATTTTTGTCATTGAGGGGTGAGGAATGTTTCCGCCAAGCCATGGTAAACGCTAGCACCGTCTGGATTCCGGTGTATCGGGTGACCTCTCCGCTCTCCGCGGTACAAGTGCCATGCGAGCGGGAAAGTCTTGTTTATGTTTGCACAAGGCTGCCTGTTATTTTATTGCATATACTTGTGGCAAAGAAGCCGAACTTTAGACCTGACGTCAGAGTCATAACATGAGAAGAGCCAAGACGAGCTGATGTTAGATTAAACGAATAGCGTTCGAGGAAAATGTGGTCAGCATCAAGCGTTATCTATGTGCTTTGTTTTCGAAACAAAGAGCTGCGCGAATGCCCGGCTATTTATACCGTAATGTCAAGTTTATTCCCATTAAATGGTCCAAATCTTGGCTCTACACCAATAGAGAGTGCGCAAGAGGGCACAAGGCCCAGAACGAGGTTTCCGAAAAATATTTTACAAATTCAGCATCTGATCAGACAGTGCGACAGTGATATTAGGCAGCTTTCTACTGTAATCGACAGGAGCAGTGGCAAAAACGTGAAAATATTTGTTCATGGACTAGCTATGGCAAGTTTGCAACTGCTATGTTACAAAGCGAGGCGATATCACATACAAAGTGACATACGTTTTTCTTCTATTTCACTGATGTTTTTTTTTTGTTTTTTTTATAGTCAAGCTTTCCCAACAAGACGAAAAAAAAAAAGAACCTTGTAAAGCAATATATCCGAAACGTTGAACTAAAAGCCAATGCTTCGCTGATGCGCTGAGAGATATAAGATCTTTGAGCTTTTGAGTATAGTTCCGAAATGCTCCGAGTCAACTTTCCAAGGGGGAAGGGCAGAGGGGGCCGGTCAGGATGGTGGCGACCGATGAGGACGTTGGCCCGATGCAAGTCCCCCGGGAAGTTGATAATAAAAAGAAATACTAAAAGTTGTTCGATCCCGCTGGACACATTGCGGCGTTGGTTGGTTTACGATGGCCAGTGTGGCCACGTTTATTTCAAAACAAAACGACAAGTCAACAATAATTTACAGAACTCCCAAAGTTAAAACCCATACTTCAGTCCCCCAGTCTCAAGAGCCAAATCTGCCTGATCTCAAAAGCCGAATCCCCGAGAATCCTCTCGGCAGCCCTTTTCTATACTGGTAGGGGACTCCTTTTCCTCCAGAGACGGACCAATCACTTCAAATTCCACCACTCACACCCGGTACACTGTTATCCAATGGTCGGCGAGCTGTCATCCTGGTGCTCCAACCGCCAAACCTAAATTCCTTGTAGAGTTGTTCTCTGCAAATTTCCCAGTCTGACTGGCGAAAACCGCTAAGTAATTGCATTGGGAAAAAAGCGACAATTTTACACTAAGCGGCAAAACCCTCTATATACAGGCACATTCGGCTAAAAGCCACAACCAGCTACAAGAAGGGATCTGTCCGATCAGACTCCCGAAACCCGAGATGTTTCTCAACGACCGCGGGGGAAACCGCTCCCACCTTTTGGCCGCTCTGCCCACGCAAATGCTCCCTCCAAAACGCCGACACCCGCAAAGAAAGCTGAAAAAAAAAAAAAAACGATGCCGACGCAACTGTAGAAAGATAGACTTTTCTAAAACAAATCTTACTTATTTCTAACAAAATCCTGTGTTACTTAACACCTCCCCACCAAGAATGTTGCAAGTACAGTTGCTGTTCGCGCAACATCTGTCCCCCTTTCCGAGACAGACGCGTAGCATACAAAAACAAAACAACAACAAAGGAGCTATACCCCCCGCCAAAAAAAAAAAATAACCTGTTGGGCGACAGAGGAAACCAAAAAAAAGAAAAATGCAAACACAGTCTGGTGAGACCCAAACCCGCACGTTCCAGATTCCAGGACCAGTATTTATAGCAAGCAAAAAAAAAAAAAAAAAAAAGGGGGAAAAACTGTTGCCGCAGGCAACCAACCCCAAACGCGAACAGAAAAAAAAAAAAAAGAGGTATGCTATACCTAGCCTATACCCGAATCTGTTTCTCCATGCCTGCGCGTCCCCGTCTTCTCAAGTGTCTCGCGTGACCGAGGCAAAGGTGTTACCCCCGCACCCAGACATGCGGAGGCCGGTTTGTTCCCGGAGTCCACGGCTCTATGCACTTTTCCAGGGCAGTTCTGCTTCAGGTGCTCTAGCCTCCCACACGAAAAGCACCCTGACGGTCGAGGTTTCTCAACCCTTCGCTGGTCGCCCCCAACTTCCGCAGGCCCACCCCGCAGGTTCACCTGTGGCCCCTCGGCCGACCTCTGGGGCTCCCAGTTTCGACCGTGCTGACTCTCTTCGAATTTCTCGGCAAGTTCCGCTACTTCCTTTGGCCTTAGCTATCTTTGGTTTCATTCCGAAGGACGCAGGCAAGGACATCATCCGACATGACATGCTTTAGCCGATCTGAAATGATCAGCTGCCTTAGATCATCTAGTGTCTCTACTTTGCGGCTCTCCATGTAGTACTCGAATTAGAACGGCGAGTTGGGCTAGTTGGTTGTACATGCTTGAAGTGAGGCGCAAAAACAACGAGGACACAAGGAGAGAAGCAGACAGGACGAGGCGCACTTTCAACTGAACTTTATTTTAGAAAAACAAAAGAAAAGCAACCTGTGCCCAATTTGTACACGTGGGCATGGGTAAGAAATAAGGATAGAACGAAGCCTAGCGCGGTTTTCTACGTGACACGTTCATTTTGAAGGAACGTATACTCCTTATCAGATAGAGATAAAGATGGGGCCCTTACACAGACATCGGTGCCACGAGATCTTATGGTGAAGGCCTCCAAGATTTCGCGAGCGATTTTTGTTGCGCCGCTTCCAACAATTCTTGTTTCGTCAAACTCTGGGTCACACTCGCATCGATCACAGTGTACTGCCAAGTGGCCAGACGGGGATCGCCTAGTTGACGCAGAGTGCTCCCTGATTCTATCATTAATGCACCTCCCCGTCTGGCCAACATACACTGTCCCGCAAGACAGGAGGGCGGCCGCCCTCCTTCTTGCGGACTTCCCGCAAGAAGGAGGGCGGCTAGACCTGCGGTCTTACCCTACATACACAGACTATCCCACAACCTGAAGAAGGTAGCCAATAGGTTTTGCATTCCAGTTGTCTTTTCTGCGCCAAATACACTTTCTGCATTGCGCAATAGGATCAATAGGAGCTCAGGTGAAGCCACTGCGAAGCCGCCTCGGTGGCTCCGAGGTGAGAGCGTCGGCCTATGGATCCCCATGGGGCGGGTTCGAATCCCGGCCGAGGTGCCCGCAATCTGACGGAGGCTTATTGCGGAGAAGACGCCGTGTAACCGAGCTTTCGGTTGCACGTCAAAAGATCCCCAGGTGGTCCAAATTAATCCTCAGTCCTCCGCTGGGGCGTGCGAGATGCCCGTCGTTGGTTTGGCACGTAAAACCCCCAAATTTGACTTTGAAGCCGCTTCGACAGAAAGGGATTGCAAAAAGAAACACGTGACGCAGTACCGCGATTGTGTCACTGAAGTCGTGTATGAGATACCCCTGTCTTGCGGGAGAGTAAATGTTGGCCAGACGGGGAGGTGCATTAATGATAGAATCAGGGAGCACTCTGTGTCAACTAGGCAATCCCCGTCTAGCCACTTGGCAGTACACCGTGATCGATGCGAGTGTGACCCAAAGTTTGACGAAACAAGAATTGTTGGAAGCGGCGCAACAAAAATCGCTCGCGAAATCTTGGAGGCCTTCACCATAAGATCTCGTGGCACCGATGTCTGTGTCAGCGCCCCATCTTTATCTCTATCAGATAAGGAGTATACGTTCCTTCAAAATGAACGTGTCACTTAGGAAAACGCGCTAGGCTTCGTTCTATCTTTATTTTTTACCCATGCGCACGTGTACATTTGGCACAGCCTGCTTTTCTGTGTTTTTCTAAAATAAATTTCAGTTGAAAGTGCGCCTCGTCCTGTCTGCTTCTCTCCTTGTGTCCTCGTTGTTCTGGCGCCTCACTTCAAGTAGTACCCGAACATGGTGTTTAGATCGGTAGAGAACTATGCCCACGACTCCTCCTCTTGTTTGCGTGCGATATGAAGCCTTCGCTTATACTCATCCGGAGTCATCCTGAGCTCGTCGAGGATAATGTCTCGTAGCTCCTTGTACTGCAATACCCGTCCCTCTGCTCTGTTTGCCACAACGGCGCTCGCTTTCTCGTTTAGAAAAGGCAGGATGAGTGCCCCGTGTAGGTCCTGTGGAACCTCACAACTCTCCAACATTGTTTCAGCACCTTTAAACCATGCAGGTACCAATGTGTCGGTCTCGGGCATTGGCGCCAGCACCGCACGTAGCTCCTTTGCATACCGTCCGACTCCCCCCGTACCACGAGTGTTCTCTTCATAAGGCTGCCCCGTTATTTTGAGCTGCTCTAGTTTTATTTTCTCGAGTTCTATCTTTAGTCTCATGAGTGTTATCTCAGCACTAAGGTCATTCGAATCTGTTGGCTGCCCTCTCTCACTGGTGCCAGCGTCTGGTTCCGAGTTGGCGCCACTGAGGGAAGACCCTGGGGTCTTTGATCTAGTCTCTCTGGTCATGGTGAGGCTCGGAGAAAGCGAGAATGGGACTCACCCACTATTGTTTGGCAAAATCCAATTAGCGGCTTCTCCAGTCGCCGCCACCCACTTGCCGCAGTGTCCCCACTCGGCCTGGCGATCGTGCCCGTCGTCTGGAAGTCTCAGGTCCTTCTTCGTTCACCAAAAAGAAGAAAAAAAACAACATCACAGACACAAAAAAAGGCACATTTTTCTGGCAGCACAAAGAAGTTCAGCACTGCAGCGACGATCTCGTCTCTCCTCTTGAGGCTTGCCCCGATATTCTGTCGCCGCTCGCTGAAGATGCTTCGCCGGTCCGCAGGTGAAGCCACAGGTCGTCCTGTTCTCCGACGTAGATGACGCCCAGGACCACCTGTCAGCTGCCGTACCTCCTTTTGGGTAACTGTACCCCCCCCCCCCCCCCCCCGCCCCCCGGACTTCTCGCGTAGATATTGCCATGGTCCTCACTCCGGCAGGAGCGAACCTTGTCCGCAGTCCAGCAGACGCCACGACTCTTTTGGGTAACTGTACCCCCCCGGGCTTCTCACGCAGATATTGCCACGGTCCTCACTCTGGCAGGAGCGAACCTTGTCCGCAGTCCAGCAGACGCCACGACTTCTTCGGGTAACTGTACCCCCCCGGGCGTCTCACGTAGATATTGCCACGGTCCTCACTCCCGCAGGAGCGACCCTTCTCCGCGGTCCAGCAGACGCGACCCTTGTCCGCAATCCAGCAGACGAAACACTTGTCGCATAGAGCCCAGGTACGCTCCGCCTGCCTCCATTGATGCCGTCGTTTTCGCTCACCGCCCGTCGCAGGAAGTCAGCAGGATCCTGTCGACTGCGCCAGTCAACTTTCCAAGGGGGAAGGGCAGAGGGGACCGGTCAGGATGGTGGCGACCGATGATGACGTTCGCCCGATGGAAGTCCCCCGGGAAGTTGATAATAAAAAAAATACTAAAAGTTGTTCGATCCCGCTGGACACATGGGACGTTGGTTGGCTTACGATGGCCAGTGTGGCCACGTTTATTTCAAAACAAAACGACAACGAGTCAACAATAATTTACAGAACTCCCAAAGTTAAAACCCATACTTTAGCCCCCCAGTCTCAAGAGCCGAATCTGCCTGATCTCAAAAGCCGAATCCCCGAGAATCCTCTCGGCAGCCCTTTTTTAGACTCGTAGGGGCCTCCTTTCCCTCCAGAGACGGACCAATCACTTCAAATTCACCACTCACACGTGGTACACTGTTATCCAATGGTCGGCGAGCTGTCATCCTGGCGCTCCAACCGCCAAACCTAAATTCCTTGTAGAGTTGTTCTCTGCAAATTTCCCAGTCTGACTGGCGCCAACCGCTAAGTTTTTGCATCGGGCAACAAACGACAATTTTACACTAAGCGGCAAAACCCTCTATATACAGGCACATTGGGCTAAAAGCCACAACCAGCTGCAAGAAGGGATCTGTCCGATCAGACTCCCGAAACCCGAGACGTTTCTTAACGACCGCGGGGGAAACCGCTCCCACCTCCCGGCCGCTCTGCCCACGCAAATGCTCCCTCCAAAACGCCGACACTCACAAAGAGAGCTAAAGACAAACGATGCCGACGCAACTGTAGAAAGATAGACTTTTCTAAAACAAATCTTACTTATTTTAAAAAAATCCTTCGTTACTTAACACTCCGCTCAAATTATTCTGCCGTCAAACGTTACCTCTAGAAATATTTTTCGGCAGTGTGCAGACAGGACAGCTTCAACAAACAAGCGGACTTCTGTATATGATTCTAACGAAGAAGTAAACATACGAGTAGTCACCATCCCTGGTGGTTTTCTGGGAAGTGCTCCTCAGTATATTTAACTTAGTGAGCAAAAGTTGATGGAATCGAGCAAAATAGAATTCAAAAACTATTTCCGGTGATGTGTCTGCATTAACTGCATTCAGCAGGGTTCGTACAAAAATTGCAGCCTGTCTTGTTCATGCCTGAGAAAAGTTTTGTGCCTAAATTTCTTATTAATATTCTGCACGCGGAGTCACCGATATCCGCCAGATTGTGTAAGCCACATGTCACCCGCCAAGCATAACGGTTCTCACGTGATTGAAGAATGTGTAACGTACGTTACGTTATTTCTTTACATGATCCGGGTGTAGACCAAAGTGGGGGAAACCCAAAAACGTATTCGACATAAAAGTACGTAAAAACAAAACATGACACCTGAATTTATATATCGATGTACATCCCCGGACATTATGAGCTGAAACCTCCGATCTCGACGGTCGCTACCCCTACCGTTCGCCCCACAAGCTCCGCTATCTCTGAAAGTATCAAAGAGGTCAAAGACCTAATTGCTTCGCTTTCCGATCTTTATAAAATCAATCTCCTTTTTTTGTTTTATTTCGTTTCTTTTTTTTACAGGCTGGCAAGGGGAATCGAAGGAACATTGAGGGTTTTTTCAGGTCATATTGTTCGCGGTAATACACATGCTTTCCGGTTTGAAGTTCAGATCACAGCTCGTATTTCAGAATTACGAAAACTCGGGGGTCATCAGACACAACACATTTTTCGAAACACGGAAAGAAGAGTTTGTATCCTAGGAATTTTCTTTTGAAGGCGTGGAGGGGGAGGGGAGGGGGAGCAAGAGAGTGTGCGACCGGGTCTCGTAATAATAGCGAGAGCAAGAAAATGTGCGAAGGTCAATGTGAAGTTCAGCGATTGCGGCGAAGCCCCCGTTCTTTCGGCACCCCGCCGCTTGCCCTCTCTACCGGCGCTTCGGTGCTCGAAATAACGAGTGGAGGGTGGGGACGTGTATAAAGGGAAGCGGTGACGAAGCACGGGGGCGTGACATATTGAGCTTCGGCTCAGCAACACTTCCTTTGATTTCCTTCCTCCCAAGACTCTGACTGAGCACGAGGGCTGTTCGGGGTGTTGGGACTGTGACGGAAACGTTTAAAGCCCTGCTCGGTATAGCAATTAGTCTTTACGGCCGCAGGATGGAGGAGAACTCGCGTGCGGGGGTGAGGACGGCTGGAGAATTTCAACAACTGTCCGTGGATGAAAACTAAAGTGCCTTGCGAGGACGCGGATGATGCCTAGAGAAAAAGTGCTTGATTGGGGACCAGTACAGGCTGTTTATTACGGTGCATATTCGTGTTCGAATTGAGTTAAGCTATGATTTGTTATGCTGAACATGTACAACTAAACGCCGGGCACACTATGCAACACAAAAAAAGACAAGTATTGAAGGTTATGCTGCATCACCCCCAAGGTTGCTCTTTAAGGGGGAGCGCAGTGTTTGGGATAACGAAGGACTTGAAAAGATTTGAAAAGCCATATTTTTTATTTGGTACAGGGACAGTTTTAATTATAGTTTGTGGGGCATGACGGATATCTCTAAACAAGTCAATTAAGAAAAAACATTATGACAGGTGCAGGTGTTTTTTTTATCACGCCTTAAAAATAATTAATCGCCGATTTTAAAAATTTGACCACATGCTCAGACAAACAAGAAATATTTAATTTTTATTATTATATATAAAAGATAACCAAAGCATATAAAATAATATTTTATTGGATTTCTAATTTTCTGGATATCTAGAAAAATAATAAAATTGTTCTCCCGTTTCAACTACAATTCTCGCATATAATTTAAATGCGTAATAACCCGAACATCGCGTACGAGTGTATACAGGGGGGAGAATAATAATCATTATGATTTAAATCGTGATTTAAATCGTGACTTAAATTGTGACCTTAATCAGACCAGTTTTACTACGATTTAAATCAAACCTCTTTTGCAAAAGGGATCACGGTAATATGTTTCTATTTACTGTTTGCCTGTTATTTGGTTCTTCTTATGGGCATCTGTTTTGTATTTAAATCGAAGAAGCGTCAAGCAAGATGTATATAAAACTAAACGCCAGGGAAAAAAATGCTCTTCTTGGTTGTAATAGAAGGTTACGCAGTTGCCGAACTCTGTTCGGCAGCTGCTTACCCTTCTATTACAACCAAGTCGGAACGCAAAAGAAAGCAAAGATACTAGAAAAAAAAAGAAGTTATATTACTATTCAGTCAAAATGTGGAAGAAAAAAAGTAAACAAATCTTTTAAAATATCTGAGAAGGTCAGACTGTTTTAGTTCTAATATGGCAGGAAGTATACCACTAAAAAATTGTCTATTAAACCATACCTTAAAGTTACAATTTCTTCTTCCGCATTATATTTAGTGACCAAACGAATGTATCAATCAATACGGCACGTCTAAAAATACATCTGGTGGTAAGAAATAATTATTTCTTGCTAGAGTAATTAAAAACATCAATCTAACTTAAATCAAAGAGTTTTGTGTTAACTGACTACAAAAAGTCTCGACTTTTGCCACCCTGAATTTTTGCCACCTGATGTTCAGAGTTTAATGTCGTGCTAATGTCACTTTGGTTAATCTAATTAAAAAAAAAAAAAAAAGAAAAGGGCTTTCCCGAAAAAAAATTTATCTCCACTAAACTCTAAAAAACGTAATTAGTAATTAGAAAACAACCGGCAGAGTGACCATTATTAGTTTGATCACTCAAAAATTAAGCACTTACGCTGTGAGGTGAAACACGGCGATAGCTGAGTTATGACGCCGGGGCCTCTAAGGTGTCATTTCGAAGCAGCTGGACCGAATGAACGGTGAAGGCCGGTTCTCACATGCAGCGAAGTGCTGATGTGGCGCTGCTCACGCGTCGTCAGTTACTTATCGTCTGCCATGAGCAACAGTCTCGGCGGTGCGATACAAAGCTGGTCAGCACGCGCTTAGATCGAGGTCAGCGCTTAAATCAGCGCTATGCTTGTAGCGCTCCGCCGCATGTGCGAACAGGCCTTAAAGGTGCGAGCGCGCAATTGAATCCCCCTCTGCCCGTTTCGATTTGGAGGAGCATCGTACCGGCGTGTGGTTGTGTGTAACTACTGCGTGGTGCACGTTAAAGACCCCAGGCTAGCGGTTCGACTGCACTGGCTAAATTGCTCATCCACAGCTGAGAGACAAGTCGCCCGTTGAGATAGACGTTGTGAAAGTATTACGTACCGTCATTTGCCGGGACCGGTGCTCGTATAGGGGTACCCGATGCAGTCCCACCGCGCAGGCGACGGCTACTAGCGAGGGTGGTCGCCGCCCCGGGTTCGCCAACGGGATGCCAACAACGATGATCCCGGTATCCAAAAGCGTTTATTGGGAAACAGGGGTCCCTAACAAAACACTGCGGTCAAGCGAGCCGTAGACGCAGGGCTCAGCGCCAGCCGACATGAGAGCCAAAGGGGTAATTGCGAGCGGAGTCATCGCGGGTGGGCCGAGCTAACGCCACTACCCGCCTTTTTTGGGCCAGAGCTCTCGGCAGACGAACGTCCACTCCGAGGAGGGGACGCCGACTGTCAGAGCCAGGGGAAACGCTAGCGTTGAGTCATCGCCGGTCGGACGAGCCCGCACGCCGCGACTCGACCCTTCGCCCGGAGTCCACTCCAGGACTTCTGGACCAGACGGCCATACACTCGGAGAAGGGAAGGCCCGACTGTCCCGCTCGATCTGGTCCCCCGATAACGGGAGACGCGCGGAGGAGTGCGAGAAGATAGACCAACATGGTGACGTTCTCTCCCCGATACGATACGGAGATACTAGGCTCGAAGCCTGGTAGCTCCGTATCGTCCGCGCCTTACGCTTTCTCGGGGGCGGGAAACCAGTGGCTCCCACAACGTTCAGGCTGTATTCGCGACTCCAAGTAACTATAGGTGGCGCCACTCATTTTCCAAAATGGCGGTTATAGTGAGGGTCGGAGATCCGTGCCGGCTGTTGAGCCAGTTGAGCCTGTGTAGTGTGCTGGCTTCACTGAGTGAAACAAATCATTTCTGGTAATACGAGGAAGCTACGGTGTTATGGGCGCAGGTCACCTCTTTATCCTGAAAACAAGAACGGTGTTTAGCGTAATATTTACGCAAGGATGTGCGTTTTAATTATGGAGCGAAACCGAAACTTACCTTTACTTTGTATTTAATTTCTCGATATAGGTCTTAATTTCGGATTCTTTCATAATTAAAGATGTGTCTCACATCGTAATTATTTACTTACAGAAGTTGTTCGCGGAAACTTTATCTTTTGTGACATACATGTCTGATCCAGGCTGATATTTGTAGTTGTTGAAAAAATCAGTGCTGATATTTGTGCTTTCTCGCTGCCTTTCTTGCTCAGATAATTGTCATGCGAAATAATTAACTGTGGGCCTTTTAATGGGTTTTTCGGTGTTTAGACGATTAATTGGTTTAACATCATTCCCAGCACAGGAATAATAGAACTTCAATGTTTACAAATGTCCACAAAACGTATAAATTAATCAACGCTGTTCTCACTTCGACAGCCCAAAGGCGGGATCCGAGTCAGACCTGAAGTTTGTGTGCTTTTTATAGCAACGCGTGACGCATAGGACTTTATATTACATCCAGTGTTTGACTGTTTGTCTATCTCTATAACGATGTCAGAGATTTTCGTATGCTAAAAAGAAAACAAAATTATACTTTCTGGATTGAGTAATAGGGTTAAATGGCGCATTTCCGTGATCTCGGCGTTAATTGGGGGCATACATTGCCGCGATTGGTATTAATAATAATAGTAAAATTCAGATATTGTAATACGTAATTTTTCAAGCGTTGCTCATGATCTAATTTCAAACGCGCCAACAAATATGACAAGCAAAATTCTGCTAATTATCATCACTGGTGCCAATTGCAGCATTTTTAATTACCGAGTAATAAAATAAAAAGAGTCCGAAGTCAATGAAAACATTCTATAGTCGGATGCAACCTGAGAACAATCTTTTAGCTCCACCCACAAGCTCATTGCGCCCATCTGAAGTGCCTCCGCCGTCGAGAAAGTAGTTCGCTAGCAACGTTGCTTTTTCTTCCTCCAGGAAACGTGTCTTAAACTACTACAATATTTATTTAATTCATTCAGGACATGTAAATAAGTTAGAATACGTTTTTGTCAACGAAATAGCTGTTTAGTAAAGAAAGAAAGTCATGTCCAATGTACCGTCTTCCCAATTCATTTTCTGTCCAAGATACTGTCTAACATACCGTCTTCCAGCGCCTTCGATTGAGGGAAAGCGAAGCACTTATAGTTCCTGCAAATGATAAATATTTAGTGATTTACTTAGTTTTGTGGGCTTTGCGCACGAAATGTGTGCCTTTATTTTATTGGATGAATAGAAAACAAGAATAATTATACTTTTCGGGTTTTGACAAATCGGCACCCTCCCAAGTCATCGACACCACCACCGCGCCCCGCTCTCTTTGTCTTCCGTCATGGATCCCACTGAGGTGACATCGGAAAGCGATTCCCCTGATTCTTCTTGGACGAAACAGCCTGGCGCAGCCTTACCGGCGACACCAAAGCGGTTCTTCAAGAAGCACAAGCGAGGTCGAGTTTTGAACAGCGGCCAGCGAGCAGTGCTAAGCCTCTCAGCAGTGCTAAGCCTCGCGCCCGCTTCGAAATTTTCGTTGGCGATAGCGTCGCTGGATTCTCACTTTGTCGCGCAAAACCTGCTGCAAACGCAAGCCGATACCATTAAGATTTCGTGGCGTAACCTCGGGCACGTAAAACACGGTGCAAAAAGCAGAATAATTGTCACGAGAAACTAGCGTCGCGTTGCTAAGGCCAGCAGCCATGTTGAGCTTTTTTTTTTTTTTTTTTTCAAAAGGATCGCGATTGGTCCACGGAATCGTGACGTCATGAAAACGATTGGCTGGCGTTTCTCGGCGTAGGATTACAGTTTCCTCTGAGAGGCATTTCCGGTTTTTTCTTAGCTTGCAACCGACTATAGCTATTGTGAGAAATCCATGTGAAATTACATTAATTCTGGTTAAAGTATATTTTTGTATCAAGGTCGCAACTTCTGACAATCAGCAAGACGTAAGTCGCCGCAAATATTCTTCCAAACCAAATGCCCAAAAGATTTTTAAATATATATATATATTAATATTTTTGTAACATTTAGTTACTTTCATGTTGGCGCTCCGTCGTTTTTTTCCAATGTCAGCCTTTCCAGTTTGAAGGAACGCCTACTTGCTTGCACGTCTGATAACTGCAGCACGTTTCGTTGGCGTTGGAAGCCGGTGAAACAGTAGTGAGTTTTAATATTGCGTACGAGCGAACGCAAGTGCTGTGTGTTTGTGTTAGCTTTGCGTGTCCCTCACTGCGCGTGCGCGGAGCCAAAAATTGCCGTCTTGAATGGCGCATGGCGACGAGGCGCACGCAGAACGTGGCACTTGCAACTCTAACGCAAACGCACACCGCTTGCGTTTGCTTCTATGCGTAATACATAAACTCTCCAGTAAGGTACAATCCCATACCGGCTGCAGCAGTACGTTGGGACAGTGAAAAGTGATGTTTGCATTCGGAAATGACATTTTGCGAGCCATGATCACGAGCAGTTCCATCGTGCCCGCTGAGCAGGAGAATCGGGGGACCCTCAATAGAGCGCTTCCCGTTTCCGCCGCGGGAGGGCGAGCTTCGAGCTGGAGACGCGAATACACGAACTCAGCTCTGTTACGTCACGGCGCGGTGGTGGCGCGTCGGGCGCACATCCAACCTGGGGCTGTGGGCGGAAGCCACCATGCGAGACATGCATTCCTGCGTCGTTTTTGAAGCAGTCAGACAAAAACCTGCCTTCTCGTCAAAACGCCGCGACTAGGACTGTGCCAAAAAAGTCGGGAAAGGTTCGAAGGTCGGTTTTCATGTGTTTTCTGCCTGTTGGGTTCGTCCGAGAGCGTGGATTGGGCCATAAAAAAGGAAATCCACGATTGCTTGTGCGGGAATCACTTTCGGTCGAATTCAGGGATACTTCTAGCCGTCCGATTTATTTGTTTTGTTCCAACATGAACGCGGGAAAACCGCAGAGTTGTACCGACCGCCTGCGAACTACGTTCAGTGCGTCTTCAGTTGGAACGCCCGCCTGATCGTTCGAACTGTCGTCTGCTCTCAAACGCCTCTGCTTGTTGTCGTCTGCTCGTTCAAACGACTGCGGCCCGTAGACCAAACGTCCGGTCATTGCGATAAGAAATAAGTGCTGGACTCAAAATAATTTTAATTTTAAAGCTTGGTTGGAATAAATAGGCCATCACCGACTTGTTATGCCTGATTCACTTAACCCGATTATACTTGTGATTTTCAGTATCGACGTCGACATCTCCGCTACGGTCCACGCTTTTGCAGCCCGA
Source organism: Ixodes scapularis (assembly GCF_016920785.2). Taxonomy (NCBI): domain Eukaryota; kingdom Metazoa; phylum Arthropoda; class Arachnida; order Ixodida; family Ixodidae; genus Ixodes; species Ixodes scapularis. Next base: position 5,171,645 of record NW_024609841.1, read on the forward strand.
GCGACGTCATGACTGAAAACAGCGAGCAGAATCTCAGCGTGCGAATCAGGCTTTAGCGTCCATTCTGCGGCCTGCACGCGGAATGAATCGCCGCATGTCACATTATTCACGAGAAGTTTTGCGGTTAACGAGCCTTGTTGATTTCGCTGAGGCCGTCAGAGTAGGCAGACATTGCCAGGAAGACTTAGAATGGAACATTCCAACCCGAAAAAGAGCACGGGGACTCACACCGACGCCGACAACATTGGGCGACGTGGAGCTTTTTCCCACACTCCATCGCGCATGCGCGGCGCCGGTGGCGCCCGCTAGGGGCGCTCTGGTTTGTTTGTAAACATAAATTAAACTAATTTTGTTTAATTTAGGGAAGGGGGGGGGGGGGCGGGCGCGCGTTGTTTGCGTAGGCCTTCCATAGTAAACCGAGTAACGCACCGGACGAAAATTTCATAGCGTTTTGGAACCAATGAAAGGGGCATTTCAGCTGTCTGCGTGAGAGGGGAGCGTGTTTTCGTACGTCTCTTCGGTACAAATTGTCACACGTGTTAAACGGGAAGCGCTTAATGAGGAAGAAGACGAGGCGGGGTGAATTCTCGAATGAAGGTTTATTGAAACGACCGCACACTACTAATGGAATTTTTATGGCGATTCGTTTAGAAAACAAAACTCCCTAACTGCCAGGGGCATTGACGGCCCACCAACGTGCTTGCTTTAAGCTTACTTTCTGATACAGAATGCATCGTAATATTCAGGACCGTATTATCTGCGTAATCCTGAGATTAATTGTTGTTTTGATAATTCAAGATCATATGGGCATCTATGGAGTGCACTGTCAGCACGAGGTTGAGTGGCTTAGAGCGATAAACTGGTATTCCGTTCACCAGGCGAAAGTGACCCCCACTTGGCTGCCGCCTTGTTGTACAGTTTTGACCACTAGAGACGTGACCGCACCGAATCCTCAGGCTTTTACGCAAAACTGAGCCGAGATTTGTATCGCGATCGGTGTAAAAAACACGATAAACTTTTTTTTGCAATACTGTTAGCCCCCCAGATCAGTGTCTAGCTCCGATAAAAACCCAAAATCCAGCACCGCGGCTGACGGCCTCTAGAGGAGGCGTTGCGAAGCTGCCCGAGTTTTTGTCGTAAAAGCACGTTTTAACTTAAAACAAACGAAACGTAACTTATCTCGTCGGTACTGCAATTAGAGATAAAAGCCATTATTTGTGCGCGGTACGTTGTTAAAATATTCGTTAAAAATGCGCGGTGTAAAATATTCGTTAAAACTATAAGGTCTCGTGTCTGTTGGTGAAAAATCTTGCAACATGGTGGCGGCCAATGAGTAGTCACTTTCAACTGCCAGTCTATCACTCCAAGGCCCTCTACCTCGTTGAGTGCCAGATTGCTTGACGGGGACTGTTTTACTGACCATGCATGTTATCTTGATTACTTGTTATCTTGCTATAAGCGGCCCGTGGAATGTTTTTGCGGAGTGCCGAAGATGGCCCGCGTCGATATGAAACGCCGTCGACGGCTCAAAAGCGCGGTGTCGCACTACCAGTTTTCGCTGTGATATTGCTGTAATAATATCGCTGTAAAAGTAAGATGCCTATTTTCATCTTCCTAAGTAGAAAAATAGATACACCAAATCTGTGAAACATTATTTAGAAAGCAATTGAATTAGAGTTACAGCTACGTGAGTTTTAATGTGCTTAGTTAAAAATAAATTTATAATTTTAGAAATATACCTAAATACGGGCTGGTTCATTCACCCCAGATTTTTTTACGTTGCGTTACTTACGTTGCGAAAGCTTACGTACAAGTCAACTTGACATCTGTGCTTCATATTAAGCGTGTCTACCAGTTCAAGGAGATAGCCTGGCTCGCAACATGTGAGACACACATGTTTCGGTGGCTTATAGTTCACGTAAGAAAACTCTGGTCTGCGAATTAAACTTTAGTGTAAGCCAGATTTTACACTCAAATAGTAGCCAAGGTACATTCCAGCAACTGTTAAAATACCACAAGATTTTCGAGGTGTGCCTCTGTCGCTCAGCAGCGGCACATATTTTAGAGCAACTCCGCTTTAATTTAGCACTTTGTTCGGGGCAGAGTTTTAGGCAATGAGAACACAGCTCATCAGGTTGAGCCTAAACAGAACTTGGAGTAACTGTGCTCGAACAAAGTTAGGTTACTAAAAAGCTTTCAGCCTTTCCAACCTGGGGAAGAAGGAAGACCAGCGAAGCTGTACTACTATGGTGGGAATGAAGGAATGGCCGGCCGCAAGTCGGCAAGCCAGAGTGGAAAGGCTGGAAAGGTTACGCCATCTATGAGCGATCGCGGCAACCAGACAACTGGTTGCCGCCGTCGCTCATGGGTGGCGGTAGCTGTCCAGAGTTTTATGTCATCATTTGTTCGCTGACGGACATGACACTCGGGAAACTAGCCCTTAACAGCTGCGCTGTAAAAAATTACAGTTGCTGACATTCGTTTCATCCTAACTTTAAAGGCATATCTAGTCACCATAACTGCGGAATCATACTGAGTTAAATTCTTACGACTACCTAAATTACGGCTCTGCGACTAGAGAACGTCTATTTGAGATAATGAGGGACGAGAAAGGTATGTCCCTCGTAAAATCGTCTCGGAATGGCGGGTCTGTTAGTGGCGTCTCAATGGCACACGTCCTTCGTTGAACAGTATCGGACTGTTTTTCGAATAACAAGCAGGGATATCTGGCGCGGGAGACCGGTCTTGAGCGTTTCTTTTCTTCCGGTGTGAACGAACCCCGCGCTGACCAGCGCGGAGCGAAGTCGTCTCGTCCTTTTTATTCATCATCGATCCGAGTCGTCTGACGACCCGGGGTGGACCTGGCAGGTGTTGCACATTCACGCGTACGTCCAACACCGCCTAGAAGACAAGGGCTGCGCATGACATCATCGTTAGTGGATCTCCGACCCTACGGCAAGCAAGCTGAAGCTCGACGAGAGACGCCGCAACGCGCCAGACGCGTTCTTCAATGCTGCTTTGCCGCGGGCTAGCGTCGCGTTCATTATGAGACAGTGGAGAGCTTTAGACTCACATATACGCAACGTGAGTCTAAAACTTGCATATACGCAGTGCGCATATTTAAGTCCGTAAATGAAATATTTCTTGTAAAAGCGCACCCTTCGAATCTGGCTTTACGGTTACGTTTGGGTGGAGAGGCACAGGCCCTGTCTTCTAAGTGGTATTGGTACCGCACCACTTTTTGTTTGCCTGTTTTTGTCAATATCCGGAAGCGCCACAGGGGAAAACGAGAAAATGCGTGCGTGCTATTGAGCATTGCAGAGTTTATTGTCGTTACTTGCAAGTCTGAGATCAAACCAATGAGCTTTCGTTATGCTGACAGTTGAATAACTTGCGTCACATCTGTAGTTTCTTGCGTAACGCTAGCCAGTGTTCACTCTACCTTAAACAATAAACAAAAACGTAAAGCATTCCTTCTAATAATCAGTGAAGGCACTTAGGCAATTCAGTCATAATTTGGATATTTATTGTTTTCTGATAATTTTTGGCACGCAAACATCCTGCATTTTATAACAAGCTTCGTATACAGCGCAGCCTACCAACCCTGCAAAATTGTCGATCACTCCCGTGATCGACCATCGGCTAGGCGACTCACAGCGCATTGTTGCCTTCTCGGTTCCAGAGCTTATTACATTATTGTTCGTAGCTAAGCTCACTGTGGTGTGCAGGGTGCAAGCCGTGTAACGCAAAGCAAATATTGTTGCATTGCATCCTTCGAGTGATGTCACCCGCTGCGTGCTGTGCGTGCGAGGGGTGCGCGGATCCAGGGGTTTATTGGTGATAGTTCATTGGTCCGACCAGTTGAGTTATAAACTAAGAAACTAATATGACTAGTTGACGAACCAAGTATTAATTTTGTGACAATAAAATGGCACCAACTTCAACTGTAACATACCAAGATTTTTGGAGGAATTTGTACATTTTATCACTTACATTATCTCTAAAAAAAAGGACGATATATACGCAAGGTGATTTATCTAAACATAGGATATTTTTATTGCAAAACTGAACCCTTGGTCAAATATCGCAGCACGCATCGACGTCATTAGATTGCATAACATGCACTTAGCGAGTAGAACTCTGTTATATATAGATGCATTTGTAAAACGAGTGTAACTACATGTATTTCGTAACTAATTTCATAACAGCTCAAGGGACTACGACGGTGTAATATGTATTTAGTAAAGGTAGGTTTTCCAGGTCTGCAGGCCCGCACCTATAGCCTCCGCTTCAATGTCAGGTGTGAGGACGAGGACACACGGCATGCAGATCAGGACATCTGGCCGACGTGACGGGCTTCACGAGTTGCTCACGTATTTTGCCGAGCAGGCCGCCGCGCATTTCAAAAAGGGGCCTCCTAAAGCAGAGGCTTCTTGTTTTGTCAAGAACCTGTTACCGAGAAAACGCACGATTCTGTCTCCATTCCAATGACTCGCAATATAGAAAGTAACAATTGTATTTACTAGGCTGCCGTAGGGCCGTATGTTCGAACTCAAGTCCCTGACGTGAGGCCACTACGGTGGCGCTGGTGTTGGCACTGCGCATGCGCAGACGATTTATCTCGAGCAAGGCTGGTTTCTGCGCACGCGCAGTGTCCCCACCTGGTGTGGGCAAGCGCCGACTTGTTTGTTGACAGCTTGGAGGAAGGAAGAAGAGGAGGCGACATACCAGCTCAAGTCAGCCAGAGAAGAAAATCCCGAGTGAAGCATGAAGTAGAGGTGGGGAATGCACCCCCAGGGGTGGCCAAAAAAGCATAGAAATGCTGTTGGCGCCACATCAGCTCTCCTTTCCGCCCAATGGTGTCTTTTGATTTTGGTCATCGTTGGGGCGTGTCCCTCCTAACCGGAAGTCTCCATCGGCTTCACATCTCATGGCGCCATGTCGCCTCCAGAAGCTTCTTACCTGTAGAGTTAAAGGGACACTGACACACCCTCCCTCACACCTCCCCCCAAAAAAATAAAAGTAATTTTTTTTCGGCATTTTAATATGGTCTCAGGAAACTACCCAATCAATATTTTTCTACGGCGTCACGTATACCCTTTATATAGTCAAAAAAGGCAACTGCTTGAAACCGAAACCGAAACCGGACTGAGAAGGAAGAAGAAATGTAGAGGAGAGCGCTGCCGGATGTCACGTGGCTCCACCCGACCACGTTTTTTTTATTTCTTTATTTTTTCCTTCGTTTTTCTGGCTGTGCGAGACAGATAAAAGATTCGCACGTCGCAAAAAAAAAAAAAGGACTTCAATGTCAGGCACTTCGTGCTTGACGTTTGCGCGTTTTTCAAGCTCTTATACCAATTCGTGTTCGTTAGATGAGCGATGTCTTCAGCCAGGAGAAGGAACGACGACTCGGCTACGTTTTCGGGCGAATCAACTCGGTGGTCGGGCGTGTCGCGCGGAGATACACTCTAATTGTTTTGGCCGGTAAATGATTTTTCTTTGCAAGCTAGACAGGTTCGCCAGTACCGCGAACTACAGTTCTGAAGCAGAGGACCCACGCCCGCCGTCTGCCGCCATCGCTTCGTCCGCTTCCTTTAGCCGTACATCCCCTGACTCCCGCCGCTCGCGGTACGACGCCATGTTGAGTATTACGCAGGGAATGCACTGAGCGCTTCCGGGTCTATGCGCAACTTTCTGTTTTAATCAACGTAATTTCAGCATTTAAAAAAACCAGAAAAAATATTATATTTTTTTGTTTCGTTTTAATATTGAGTGTGTGCCTTTGATGACCCACAACTTTGCTTAAATTTGGTGCGTGTGTCTACACCGTAGCAAACTGCGCGTGACCGCAAAGAAGAGAGTGAGCGCGACTCAAGCCGGCCAGAGGCTCTAATTTGACAATTTTAGGAAAAGCCACCGAGGAATTCCACCGCCGTGATTGGGCAGCGCCAAAGTCAAACGCTGCGCTGGCCGATCCCGGCCCCAGGATTCTTTGCCGACTTTTTCGCCAAGTGTCCAGGTTAGTGTCCCAGTTCTCGATGGGTGTTTTCGGGGCGGAAAGAAAGCGAATTTCGAGCCGTCAATAGTGTTCTTGGTAGTTGGGCTCTCATATCTCATGTACAAATAAAAATCTTGGCGAACATGTCAATGTCCCTTTAACAGCCGTGTTGCTCCATATACTATTCCTACGTACCGGAATTAAAGCGCCTTTTCGGTTCTGCTACGTAACTTTCTGAACACGCTGCTGAAAAGTTTCTGTCATTTTCCCTCTTCGCTTCGGTATAAGCGATCTTCGCTTGCCTAGAAACAATTTTGCGCTAGTCTTTCCTTTTTTTTCGTTCGAAAATTTCGGCGATAAAGCAAGTGCTTTCGCCGACGACGGAATTCAAGAGCCGCGATAGGGGACGTCTTTGGAGAAATTAAACGCTAGTTTACTGTTTTTGTTTATTTTGTACGGTTGCGTTGTGTCGTACACGCAGATGCTTGACTGCGAAGAGAGCGTTCATGCTACGCAGGGTCAATCAATTCCAGGTTTTATCTTTGACCGCTGCGCCTCACCTAAACACGATTGCACGCATATTCCGTTTGAGGTTCAAAACAATCCAGTTCGCCCTAGAAGCGTGGCGGCTCAGGGTGTGCGCTAACATTATAAAATATTCTTAAAATTAAACTTGAGGAAGAAAACGAGAAGGACGGACAAGCAACAAACTTCCAACTAGTAACACAGTTTGCTTAAATATAGAAAAAAGGAGAGGGTGAGAAAAAATTTTTCCATCGATAAAAAACAAAGATTCGACGCGGTAAAAAAAAATAAAAAAAAGAGAAATTTGGTGGGTGTGCTTTGTTTTCCTGGGTCCCGAAAATGCATCCAACTTCGACGCTCCTGAGCAGTTTTTCCGTCTATCATCCCCGGTTCCGCACCGCCAGCTTGGCGCCTCTAGCACATGTAGTAACTTTAGTGTACCACCGCTCCTCATGCTGTCTAAATTTTTCTAAGATTTACCTATTTATTGGTCTTCGAAGACGCTCAGCAAGTTTGTGATTGGAACCATATGTTTACTTTTCTTAACTAAGATGTTAATTAACGTGTATTAGTAATTATCCGAGCTATCATGACGATTAGCCTCCTACATTATGCCTTCCTGGCTGTATAACTCACGTGTAGAGACCGGAGTAATGCAGCTTTCAGGGCTTTGTTGAAACAAAAAAATAAATACTAGGAACAAACATACCTACATCAACTCTCGGTGTACCGAGTGCATTGCAGTGAAGCATACGCTCGGGAACTTGTGGGAGCCAACCAGCTTCGACTATGTACTTTCGAGGTTTGGTTGGTCTCGGAGCTTTAAAGTGTGCACTTATCTAAAGAGGCTTATAAGCATGCACACGCAGAATAAACACTTTTCAGAAGTATGCGGCATGTAATCTGGACACGAATTGGACATGAACCCTGCCTCTGCGCTCGCCGAGGACTCGGATCAGATCTTACGCATCGCGGTTAATTAAAAAACGGTGACCGCCAATGTGGCTTCACGGGGTTTTAAAAAGGATCCACCGAATGCAGACTACCGTGGCGGTTAATTCGCCCGTTCGTTCCGTTTGGCGATCTCATTATGGAAGCCAGGGAGAAACCGACAATGAGCGCTCACTACACAAGGCCCCGGCACGACCTGCCGGCCGTCTGCAAGGCGTGGGTACCATGCGAGTCGTGCTCCTGTTCCTTCCTAATCGAGGATCACGCGTGCTCGATGCGGCGGCGATAAGCTTTATTGGCGTCCGTAACCGCTCTCAGTGGGCGGGGGGTCGGCCGACGTTTACGAAGGGCGACGGCTCTCGCCGCCGGGGGGACGGCGACAGGTGTTCGGCGTTTCCGAATCTTTGAGCAAGAGCGTTCGTTCGATCGGGAGGGCGAAGCGAAAGCTGGTTTATTTCTTTTGTTTTTGGGGATGGCGCATTACGGCATTTTCGAAGTCCCTTTTGGTTTCGGCGAAGGTCATCGAACCGCGTCGACCGCTTGAAAAGCGCGCTGAAAGCGATTTTTGAATTTGGATGTTGACGATGGTGCCTTTATTGTAGGCATCGAGTGTACCCCCTTTTTGTGAAGTGGATACAGTTATGCCGGCCGTTGACGACTTGTAGGTATGAGAAAAGAATAAAAGCAGGCCCAGTAAATATAAAATCTACGCCCAAAATCGACAAAAGAGAGTGCCGAAAAAAAAATAACATTAATATTTTTCTTGCCAGCTGTTTCATCCCCTCTATTCTCCATCTCATAAACATCTGCATTGCAGCAGTGCCGATAAAGGCACGGGGGCGAGCGCTTACACTTCCGAGAGTTTCTTTTATTCGAGGGTTTTTGTACACGTAACGCTCTGCTGAGCCAGGCCCATGCACATGCGCGAACACTGTTCCGGTAATTTTGTCTGCAATGCAGACATTTATTAGATGCAGCATAATTGAGGAAAGAAAACAAACTCAAAACACAAAAACAACTTTGTTTTAACGAATAAAAATTCTCACATTTTAGTTGGGAATACCATTGCCGCACGGCAAATTTGATGACGTTTTCATTGAATGGCATTACGTTATCGGCGAATCGGCCCGCGATAATGATTACGCGCGTTACGAGTGCAGGGAGTCGCCTGCACTGATTGACTGAGCGCACAATGTCATTCGATGGGAATGACATTAGCTATGCCGTTGAGCAGGGCTAGTGGATAGAATAGTGAAAATATTTTGCGTAACTATACCTTTCCGGTTTGTTTCCTACCAAACCAAACGCTGGCACCTGTCCCCGCTTGAACGGGTCAGACCGACAGAAACGGCGCTGTTGCCGGTTAATGACAACCGAACCGCGGCAATCAGAATCGCGCCAATATTTTCGGCACAGTAGCCTCATGAAACTAACTGTCAAAGTAATACTGAGCATACGCTCGTATGGCCATGTTTTCTTGTAAATACCAGCATGAAACAGAAGGGAGTTACAGCAAAATGTTTTCGCGGACCCGATATTCCTGCTTCCGTCCGCTAAGCGTGCTTCGGAGAAGTTATGACCAACACCAATATTGTTCTAAATTACGACCTGCTGAAACTCTCTTAGCGTCCCTCGTTCGCGTCCTTCCTGATAGGGTGCTCAGCGCAAATGCAATGATACCGGTAACCGTGAAGATGCCGATTATTGCCGTTCTAATTACTTCGAGCGAGCCGGCCCAATTGCTATACGGTCTTCTCTGAAGGTGGGAACAAACAAAATTATAGCCGTGAACGTTGCAACGTTATTGCACTCGCGTAGTCGTACATTATTGCGACGAGGCAAGTTAACGTTGCCCAGAAGATACCAAGTACACTCTATCGTATACTGTTTACCTAGAGTCGCTTCTATCTGTACAATGTCAACAAGTTTTATCATTTATGCTCGCGGGGGATCGTCACGCAAGCACTCAAGACTTATAAAGCCAACTTAAGTAAGAGTCCTGTCACGGTAATCGAATAATAATGAAAAAAAAAAATTGTAAAAACAAAATTATGCAAGTTTTACAGTCAGAAAAGCTGTGACGCTTGATAAGCATATTGAGTATTGTACAAAATTATATATATATAAAAAAAAACATTATATCCGTAACGATATGTGTTGGAAGAAGTTTACTTCTAGCAGAAGGTAACAGAACGGAAAAAGGACGAGACATATTCGCGCCTGTGTCTCACCTTCTTTCTGTTTTTGTACTTTGTGAAAGAAGTAAAAAAAAATTATTACACTGCTTTTATTCGCGCGACCTCCCCTAGTAATACCTTTTATATATAGTTAATGTAGTCGTTTACGATTTTAGAAAAATGTGAGTACCTTAGAATTTTTTTATTTTTCCTCAACCGAAACTCATAACGCAAAAGCGCTTCTTAATCGCAACCGGACAGATTTCATTCGTTTCCCCGTAAGTGACCCAAGTCGCGGTACGGTGCGCCGATGCATATTCCGAAGACAGGAGTGGAGCGCCGGTCGGTTGGCGAGGGTGAATAGATTTACGGTCGCGAGTGCGCTTTCGAGTGTGACGAAGCACACGAGAAGAATTTATCAAAAGACACGTCCACTTTCTGTTGCTCGCTGTATCTGCCCTGATCATGGTGCAAGAAACACATTTAGGTGATGACTCTGGCCGCTCTTCCCGCGGGGAGCGAGCGACCCGATCGTGTTCGGAGCTAGCCTCGAACCAGGAGTAGTTAGTTCCGCGCCGCCGCGGAGGGCGCTGTGGTATGAGGTCCCTCCTGGGCGGCCACGGTGTCGGCGGCGTAGCGTGCTCGCCTTTTTTCGCGGTGCGGTGGTGTGGTGGTGGTGTGCGGCCAATGGCTGGCCTCGTGTTTTGCTTTGGTGCTCTGTCGATCACAGGTGCCACCGTTGTGCACGAAGGTGAGCCTTAACCCGAAGAAGAAGAAAGAGAACATAGATTTACGGACTCTGGCGACTTGGTGGCGGCGTGGTGGCGATGAGGTACAACAAGAAGCGGGGAATGAGGGAATGCTGGAGTACCGCTGGGAGAAACAACTGGAGCGGTCGGTTTGGGAGAGATCCCTTACTTGGGTGCCATCTATCGCCGTGCGAACGAAGCGCTCGGTGCGCCGAACATAACGTGGCCGCCACGTAGGACAGAGAGTCATCACCTAAATGTTTCTTACCACCGTAGCCCTGAGTGGCTGCATCAGAACTCCGTTGTGATACGTTTCCAAACTGGTAGCTTAAAAATGTGTGCACGGGGCTTGCCAAGGTTACATAGAATTAAGAATCAAGAATAATTTTTATTAGGTGTCCAGGAACGACCATGCGGTCTTGGTACTGGCACACCGAAACTTACACACTACAAAAAAGTAGGAAAAAAATAAAAAAATAAAAAATAACATAAAAATTTCAAAATATTGAGTAAAAGATATGATACGTATAACGCATGCTCACACAAACATACGATATACATAACAAGGAAAGTACAGAAGACAGGGTCCGAACGCAGAGAAGACTACTACAAAACCGAATATACCTTATTAAAATATTATATCATAACATCACAATCACGACAGGTTCAGCGAGAGTCATGCAAGACTCTCAGAGATCTGACAAATTCAGGCACACGAAAAATATCAAGATCACTTGCAATGCCATTATATGCCCGACACATGCGAAACATGGGGTCCAGGAAACGTAATGTCCGATGAGAGTAAAAAGACGTTGTCAAACGGGTCGCTGTCCGAGGAACTCGTAAAGATATTGGTGAGAGCAGTTCTGAACGGTCGGCCATGCCATCAAGTACTTTGAAAAGAAAAACCGAATTTGCCTTTTCTCGATGGTGATATAAGCTGTTCATTTGTAGGACGTGCATTTCATTGTTACTCTTTGATAGAGATAGTTCATAGCGCAGATATCGATATCGATAAATAGATAAAAATTTGTTTTGCACTCGTTCCAACCTTAGGAGAGTAGTTTTTCAACTACCATTCCATACAGGAGATGCCTATTCGAGTTGAGACCTTGTCAAAGAGCGGTACAGGGTTACAAACGTTGTGGGGTTTTTAAATGCTCTAGTCGTTCGACACGACAAACAGTACCGAGCGTGCGCAAGGCGCAGGTACTGACACGAGCCACGTGGTTATAAAATCTCAAAGGAGGAGTCAAAAAGCACCCCCAAGTCACGCACTTCACTAGAACGGCAGTATACGTCTGAGCGAACACTGTAAGGGAAACACGTTATTTGCATTTTGCGACTATAGGACATGACCTTGGTTTTCGAGCTATTTAATAGGAGGCGTTCAGTGAACACCATTTGCTAAATGAGTTTATGTCCTCTTGTAAAAACTTGCAATCTGAGATAGTTTCAATAAATATATTAATATCACCATCATATTGCAAACAAATACGACTTTACAACCTACCTACACACATCGTTCACAAAAATAGAAAAAAGAAGCGGGCCCAGAACTGATCCCTGAGGTACCCAGACGTGGCCGTGTACGTAGAAGAATACGCGCCGTTCGCACGAGCAACGCATGTTCTATTAGACAAATAATTCTGAAACCAGTAGTGTAGCCCCCCGCAGACACCAATACCACAGCGTTTTGATAAAAGAATGCCAGGGTTAACTACATTAAAGGCCTTACTCAGATCAAAGTACACCACGTCAAGCTGGCCTCTGTGGCACACAGCTTTGGATCCAATGGACATAAATGAAATCAAATTTGCCGTTGTCGAGCGTCCTGATACAAATCCGTGTTGGTTGGAACTTAAGACATTTTTTTAAAGGAAAGGACAATGTTTTGTGGACTACCATTTCGAAAAGCTTCAAAAATGTACAGAGCAGAGACAGTGGCTTGTAGTTTGACGCAGTGGTACGACTTCCAGACTTGTAGGCTGGGACTACAACTGACTTCCTCGACATGTTAGGAAACACTCCTGCTCTTAAGGAGTTGAATAATAATAATAATAATAATAATAATAATAATACATTTATTGTATGGAGCACAACACTGTTTGCGTGACGGGCGCATCAAAGCCAAAACAAGGCTTGTGTATGCTACCCTAGAATTAACACTTTAAACATTGCTACCCGGTATACAAAAGGAAATAAGACAGATTGACATACACACGTCCTTAGAATGTCCCAAGGTCAAAGTCAGCAGTTGGGTGCATGCAACACACAAAATCACGCCTCCAAATACTGATTCAAGTACATAGATAAGGTTTAAAAGAACTTAATATAAAAAATAATGATAATCACGAAGACCAAAGTGTCGCGCCTGATGTGTAAAAGAAAAAGAAAAAATAGTCAGGCGAAAAACGAAATTGCAGTACACGGCGTCCAACGAGCGATCGTCCAGGACGTCCAGGCTAAACAAGTGAAACCCACACTGGAAAACACTAAACAAAGTAAAACAGAGGTCATCAAAAACTCATACTTCTAAGTGATTTCTTAAGTTTACGGAGCGAAGTAAGGCCTAGAAGCTCGGGCGGCAGCTGTGAGAAAAGCTTTGGAACGTAATATGCTCGCGTACTTTCACCGTATCGGGTATGCACAAGAGGTATTTGGAAAGGCTGCACGTGTCGGAGGGCACGAGATGATGAGCTTAAAGTTTTGAATTCAGAGCTCCAGAAATGTCTCAAAATAACTGTGTGAACATAGAGGGTGTGAAAGTCAGGCAGTTGAAGAAGGTCGAAAAGAGTGGTGTCCTCGGGTATTTGCATGTTATAGGAGACACTCTTTAGGATTCCTTTAAGGATGCTGTCAATTCTAGCTCTCCAGAAAGCGGAACAATTACCAAAAACTGTTATGCCATACCGAAGGATACTGTACCCTGGAGTATGAGCAATAACCTTACGAACAGAAAGAGGCATGAGACATTTGGATCTATATAAGATGCAGCTGGCGCTCCTTAATTTTTTGCAAATATATGCTAAATGGGCATGCCATTTTAGGCCACTATCGAAAAAAATACCAAGGTACTTAACACTACTAGCGTACTCTAAGGGGACACAGGCGCACTGATTACAAGCAGATGAGTGTAAAATAAAAGGAATGCTGAGATTGATTGTTTTATGTGGATTGTAGAAACACATTAGTTTTGTTTTCTTTACATTGATAGCGATTAGGTTTTTCTCAAACCAGTCCATGACCGCAGTCGCATGGTGCTGTAACTGGCGAATCGAGTCTACGCAATTAATATGTTGGGACATGATTACAGTGTCATCTGCATACTGATAGATATTGCATCCTGGTACATAGCTGGCGATGTCATTGACAAAGATGTTAAACAAAAGTGGTGACAAAATTGAACCTTGTGGTACACCTGCTTTTAGTTTGGTTCGTGAGCTTTGAAAACCTCCAGCAGATACCAGCTGGGAGCGATTGTCAAGATAGCTCTCAAAAAAAGAAAAAAAAAGTGCCACGGAAGCCTATGCTGTGAAGTTTACGTAAAAGTAACGAGTGACTAACGGTGTCGAACGCTTTAGATACGTCCAAGAATAGTGTTGACGTGACAACGTTGTTATCAAAACCAGAGTAAAGATAATCAGAAAAATCTTCCAGAAGGGGCTGTGTGCCCTTCCCATGCACGAATCCAAACTGAGTAGGTGACAATATATTAAATTTATCTAAAAAAGACGTCATTACCTGAAACACATGCTTTTCGAGTATCTGCACGATTATCGGTAGAATAGAAATCGGTCGATAATTCTCGATGTTATTTTTGGCACCACCTTTGTATAGAGGACGCACTATTGATGTTTTAAGGTCGTCGGGAATCGATTTAGCCTCAATAAAGCCGTTTAACATAAAAAGAAGGACCGCTTTGAGACTGACATAATTTCTGCGAAGATCGGAGAGACGAATGTTGTCAATTCCAGGCGACTTGCTTGGCTTAAAGCTAAACAAGATCGAGTGCAGATCCGTCTCTTGGAGCGGGAAAAGCAATCTTATTATTTATGGGCATCTAGCCCATAAAGCATTTTTATCGCTAATTGCTGTCAAAATATTTGTATTTAGCCATAAAAGGTCAGGGTTACGTTTCTTTATGTACACCTCTTTCCGACAGGTATTATAGAATTTATCAAACAAAAGAACGAAGTTTTTATATACGTCACTGTGGTGGACGGACTCCAGAAATCCGATCCAGTCATATGACGAGACTAGCTTATCAAAGGCACGATTGTCTATGCTGGTTATTTTAATACGGCCCGGTAGTTGGCGCGATGCCAAGTTACCAAAAGAACAATGACAGGCCACAAAGTAGTGGTCAGCGAGTTTTTCTGTAATAATGGCCGATTTAACGATCGACGCAGATGTTCTGATGTTGATATGGTCAATGCAGGAGCAAACTAGTCTGTCTAATAGAAACTCTTCACGAGTTGGAGCATTAATAGTGCACTCTATCCCATGCGTTGACAAGATGGTTAAGTATTTGCACACTGTAGATTTGGTCGTGCTTAAAATGTCAATATTAAAATCTCCTACAAGGCATAACTGGTCATGCATGGTGAGACTACTTATGTAAGATTCAAGTTCTTCCAGAAAAGATCCAACGTTCGTGGAAGGCGGTCTGTAGACTGCCAAAAAACATACCGAGGTTGCCGCGTTTCCTAGAGAAAGGGCGACACACTCTGCGTGATTGAAGTACAAAGAAATATTAGTAATGGACCACTTCTCATTCACGAAAACCGCGATGCCACCTCCATGACCGGAACACCGCGTGTAGAATTTACCTATATATCCTGGTAAAGAAAATTGATCTGTAGCAACCGAGGAAATGCTTATTTCTGTTAAAACAAAGACATCTACCAGCGAACTAATATCCCTTGAAATTATCTCGAATTCATTCCAATGCTTTCGTATGCTCCTTATATTAACATCTAAAACAGAAAAAGAGTGGTCATGAGAGACTCCAAGAAACTTTCTTAAAGACGAAAAATCTGAAACCTGAGCGAAGTTTGTCATGCAACTAGATAATCTTTTCAAGGTCTACCTTATGGTTGATCCTCACAGGGAGAGAACCCTCCATCTTTCTGGCGTATATCTTAGCCCTTGTCACCCACACGAATTTGTAGCCTCGCTCCTTGCCTCTCTGTCTAGCCTGCCAAAACAGCTCCTTGTTCGCACGAGTCAGGTTGTCGTTTAAGTACAATTTGGGGAAAGGACCAACCTGACTGAGTGAGAGAAGCTTTCCCCGCGCTTCCATCCACGATTCCTTCATGCTGACCGAAGCAAATCGAATTAGAATCGGCGGGGCCTTTTCACGTTTGGCAGGCAAGCGATGTATAGCGAGTATATCGGTTTTATGGAAGTGAGAGATGTTCAGCTTTTCCGCGAGAGACTCAATAAAGGATAATAGGTCTTCTTTAGGCGAGACAGGAAGTCCGTGCACTTCGAGGTTGGAGAGACGACTGTGCTGCTCGTTGTCGTTGAGCGCGCCCCGGATCTCCTGGATTTCGGCTGCTTGTATCTGCACAGTTGACTTTAGCTGCGACAGTTCGTCCTGGAGACCTTTGCCAGTTTGCTCGTTGGCTGTTGCCAGCTTGAGAAGACGATCATAGTCAGCGGAGAAGAAGTCCATGGACTGTTGAATTTCGCTGACTGTCTCTCTCAGGCTCTCAACCAGTGGCTTTACCAATAAGAGTTCGTTGAGCTGCGCCGACAGAGACAGGAGGGAATCTACACTTCCTTTCAGGGTGAGCAGCCCATCCAGCTTCTCAGTCATGGCAGCCAGCTGAGCAGATAGACTCTCCACACCCTGCGAGGCTTCGATCCCATCAGGTGGTCCCGCTTGACTCTCTTTCCCACGGCACGTCCGGCATCTCCACTTGTCACGCTTAGACTGACCCATAGTGGTGAACGTCTTGTCGGCGATACCGGAAGAAGTCTGGCCCAAATGGTAAGCACCTTTGCAGTCTGCGCACGACATGTGCCTTCCATCGGCCTCCACTGACTTGGTACACGCCACACACTCGATGGTTGGGGTCATAGTTGAATCGACGCTCAGAAAGGTGGCGAAATACGTGTACTGCCGTTAGGCTCGAGAAAAGCGCAGCGAAGTAATGACCCAAGCCAACGAGGCAGGTAGCTAGTCAGGATGGCTGCCGGTCTCTGCACACTGACGGCACGACGGGCGTTGAGAGCAGAATAAGGGAAGCTGGATACCCAATACAGTAAACCTACCGGCGGATCTAAAAAGCCGAGTCAGACCGCAGCTGGGAAGGGTGGGAGAAGGCATGAGACGCCACGATACCTGGTCATAGATGGTCGCGCGGGCATTTCCTGGAGCGTCAGAGTGGCTAGGCCTCACGGTGACAGAAAGCCGCAGCCAGCTCTTTTGAAGATATCCCGTCGAGGATGATCATGGCAAGGTCAGCACAACTCCAGGCATCAAGTCTTCGTCCGCAGGAGTATGCCAGATCACGTTTTTCTTGCTTTCGAGGGAAATCCTCGGACGGTGAGAACGATCACCGGGTCATGCAAACATCAATAATAATAATCATAATAGTCAAATAATGATAATGATAGTTACAATGAGAAGTAATAATAAAAGAAGATAATAATAGTAAAAGGTAACAATAAGAAAGGAACAATCATATTAATAAAAAAGTAACAAAAAGTAAAACTAATGAATAAATAAAAATGATAGAAACAATAATAAAAATAAATAATAAATAATATTAATAGTTAATAATAGAAAAAAAATTAACGCAAACAGGCGATATAAAAATGACTAACCACATCTGTTTCGACTTGTCAGTTGTAAGATTGGAGCAGGGTCGGCGTTAAGCAATCCCGGCCATGGACAAAAGTTAAAAAAAAAAGGGAACTTAAGCTAAAAAGAATGTTTTATTTTCATGCAACGGTTTCAGAGGTAAAACACAAGTGCGCCCTGTTATTCTCCCTGCGCATATCTCGTGCACTCCTGGCGTACATATATGAGGCTCCGCACTTGATCCTCGCGAGCAACGTTCTGTGGCAATGTGGTTGAAGATAAGGGAACGCGCGCTCTTGCCCACTTTACATACGCTGATTACAGAGCTGCAGTGTTGGCTGTGCGTGCCCTCTCCTTCTTTTTTTTTTTCGGAAACACCACAGAAAGTTCTACCTGAGTATATTACGCCCGCACTAGTATAAAAATAACCTATTTTCGCTGTTTTGAAAACGAAAACACTGTGACTCGGTGAAACCCGTTCTTGATCATTTGGGTTTCCAAATGGAAGTAGGTTGCTCTCGCTGCATGTTAACAGCGCTTTGCACAATCAACATACCGTTAAGCCGATTTAGGTGGTATTCTGTAATCCTCTCAATGCGGCATCGGACTATTTGCATTTCGTAGATATGTCCTTGATACGGAACGGCGTGCTTCAAAGGCCGACTCACCTAGTCGATAATATTGAAAACTCTTTTGGGAATCAGTAGCGTTCTCTTTCTAGCTGTTATCGACGACTGGATTGCCGGTTGATATCACCGAGCCATGCGCCAATTGACAAACGATAAAAAAGTTGATGGTATCGTTAGATGCCCACGCTAAAACTGACACATATACGAGAACAATGCAGCGGTAGTGCGCAAAGTAATATCACGATTAACTTTTTTTTTGTTGCGATTTATGAATACGATGTTTTTACAGATTACACCAAACTCTGGTGGGTTCACATCACGATTCCACTAGCAGCTCAAATCAACTTGTGCACACGGGTGGCTGTTTCTAAACGAGGTATCCCGCTTATCTTTGTTTATTTTTGTCGATGCGTGGCTTTTACTAGCGTTAAAGTGCATCCCATCAAACTGCATTGCAGCGATGTACACGTCACCTCTCGCAACTGATGTACCGTTCTCGACACGGAAAAAGAAATTCTTGCACCTGTGCTACATTTTTTATCAAAATCACGATGGCCCAGTCTAAGAGTTTCGTCCAGCATGATGCTATCATCGGATGAAGGCAAGAGCGCGCCTGGCTCGTAATTCCAAGGGCCCGCCCTGCAAAGCGTTTCCGGACATTTTTTTAACTTGCATGGCGTTCGCTCGGACTAGTCTGTGGGACTTTTGAAAGAAAATAAATATATAATAAAGAAGAAATCTGATGGACTTTGAACAATATAGATCAAAGAAGTTCAAAAGCTTGAGCACATTTCCTATTGCTGATGACGTCATTGGTCTGAACCAATAGAGAACCGAAACAACAAGAGCGTGCAACCCGATGCACGATCTTCCTAATTCTTGGAATTAACATCCATATAAAGATGTGACACCCCACCCATTTACTGGTGTTCTAAGCAAAGGAGCACGCGCTTGAAAGGATCAGAAGGGGTCACGTGCTCCGATTCAGCCAGTCTTACCTCTAGAATTCTATGTCTTCATTATCCGACGCTCTAGACCAATGTCGTCACTGAACGCTCCCTCTTTGACACTGATAGGCACGCCCTTCGAAGCAGCATCTGGTTTTCTTCGTCCCTTTGTAGTGCCCCTTCAAGTGTGCTGGTTTCTATTCCTTCAAGAAGATATTCGGCGCGCGCTGCAATATTTTGGGAAACACACCGCACGCGGTGTTTGAAACAGGCTACGTTTATATCGTAGCCTTTTTCGTAGCGCATCAAGCCGAGCAGGGACGAATCGCTCGCAGCCTCTCTTCCTATGCTTCTTCCTCTTCTACCCATCCGCTACCATGGTTGCGGTCGCAACCATGTAAATGCAGCCTACAGACCTTTTTCGCATTACCTGATACCAGCGCGCAACTCACGTACCCTCGACCCGTTGCATTTTTTTATTGGCCCGCTGAGACAGGTATATGTAACCGCCAAGAGTATGGGCGAAACTGCTTAGAAACGGACGTCGTGCCTGAGTTAGTTCCGAGGGCTTCTTTATACCGTGTTACAATCTCCGAAAATGTACGGTTGTCTGGATATCACTGTGCCGTCGTCGGGTGCTCAAATAATTTGAATACGGAGAGGTACAATCGCGAGAAATGTGCGATGAGCGCAAGACTCTGCAGCGCCAGTGTGGGCCTTGTATTGCTATTGAGCCTTGTATGTTCTCCAGTGATCCTCATTTATGATGTCAGTCGCTTGCGAGCGTGAATCACAAGGGCTTTCTACCAGATTCATCGTCACATTTATGCGCACAAGTACTTCGCCTGCGGCAAGGGGACCGATTCCAACTGCGTGGAGGTTTTCACTGCAAAGCATGCTATTACTCCAGTGCATGAGAGAGGTATGAAACCGTCTACGTGCCACCGCTGCAGATGCAGTTATCGAATGCCTAGAGCTTATTTTTGAAAACTACATTGCTCTGCTCGTATGTATACTTCATTGTGTAAACTCAATCAAAACACCCCACCGTCTTCGGCCTCGTTCTTTCGAGGAAGCAAGGTTCTGGCCTGTCATTAGCCAGCACGATTCAGCCGGCCAGGTTGCAGCCAAGTTATTGTAGCCCACGATAGCCAAATCTAGCCAAGTGCCTCCGCCCCCCCCCCCCCCCCCCCCTTAACCATACCGATGCGTACACCCAGATAGCTGTGCTGCCAGAACAGGCAGGCATTTCAAGTTTTATGCCGCTAGACGGCGCCGTCGGCACTGGAATTCTCAATATGTCGGCTCCCTAAAAAAGAAGAAAGATCTATATTGTTTACGTTAAAAAATATTTACGCAAACATAAAGCGAATCGCTGCTTGTGGATTTGCCCCTTATGTTTGTTCCTCCAATAGGATACATCGCAGAAGCCATAGAATTCCAATTTCGTTTCCAGAAATATTTTAAAAATTAAAAAAAAATGTAGCAATGCGTTTCTTAC
Source organism: Ixodes scapularis (assembly GCF_016920785.2). Classification (NCBI taxonomy): domain Eukaryota; kingdom Metazoa; phylum Arthropoda; class Arachnida; order Ixodida; family Ixodidae; genus Ixodes; species Ixodes scapularis. The sequence continues at coordinate 5,191,936 of NW_024609841.1, forward strand.
GTGACTGAATACAAAAACACGCTCGTTGAGTCCAGTGGCACATCTCAACGGGCTTTGTGTGGGCTGGACTTCAAAAATTGATATTATTAGAAAGAACAAACCGCTGTTTAGTTGCCGTCAAATATATGCCCACAATTAGAAATTGCCACCCAGTCCTGCAGATAGTACGGGGTTCCCATACTGTGTCTAATTTTCTTATAGGACACGTGGAGACCTATCATCGCCATTTACGTGAAGAGAGCAGCGAATGATGAGGCGCCGAGGGCATTCTTGCTCAGAAATGCGATTTGCGTTGGGATCTAATTGCTACCGGTCCCTTGATATTTGCAGAAGTCTTTCTGTAAATCGCCGTGATTTTCTGTTCCTCCGCTTTGCTGTACAATCGAAGCGCGGCCGGGCCCTGTTCACAAAAATATTCGAACGATTTCCGATAGATGAAGGTTAATAAGAAATTTTTCAGTATTTTCTTTATTTTTTTATATTGAGAGACCTACTGGGCCTTATTGTACCTAAAATGAAACATAATTGAAAGAAATCTGTTCTCTCCTTCAATAACTCTGTCTGAAGCGGGCATTTAAAGGGTAACTGCAAAGAAAAAAAAGTTTTTTTTTTAAACAGCCTAATTGGGACAAGCATGTCACAAAACAAATGTTCCGCGAAAAAAATGATTTTTTTTATCAATATTTACGCCACAGTACGTAATTTAGTAGAGTCAGAACCTCTCCACATTTGAAACTCCCGCTCTTTCGACCCCCGCGGAAGAGGAGTACGCCCCGCCCCTCACTCTCCTTGCGTTGCGGAGTTGAACGACGCAGCGTCTCGACTTCCGGCAAGATCTGGCAACTACGCCAGGCCGCGGTTTGGTTTGACGCGGTTTGCGAGCACATGTAGCGAAGACGTGACCGGAGAAGTGCCCCTGTGATGTTCCCGGAAGACGGAAAGTATCGTTCGTAATCGTCGTGCGCGCTTTGAAAGCAAAGGGAGTCACAGAATCCACGAGTGCGCAACCACAAGCCAAGGTTCACGACAGCGCTGCGTTGGTTTCGGCGATCTCGTTCTGTTTAGTGCAACACGGCGATGCGACAGAGCTGAAACGTTCGTGGTGTGTGTAATGCGGTGCTAACACGGAGCGCAAATTGGTTGTTGTGGGGTTAGCGTTCAACCAGTTAAGTCCCGTCGTCGTCAGCTGATCCAGTCAAACTGGTCCGGGAGGACGCTGGGAGCGTTTTTAAAAGTAAATCTGCCTCGTTCTGTTTCAAAATGTGGAAGTTTCCCGACGCATACCGTGAGTAAAAAGCTGCGGGCGTTTTCAACGAAATTACGTCGTTTTAATTGAACAATGGACTCCGAATTGTTGTCCTAAATCTGCCGTTTTTATGCTTCGTGTTGGACTGCGTTTGTACAGCGACGTGTTGCATCGTGCGGTGTGAATAAATTTGGGAACGATTTCGTACCTGCCTACAGATGCATGAACTGAGACCGTTTTTACGTAGTGGACAAGTGCTTTTTTATTTTCTGTCTGGTCGCGGACGTTAGGTACACACGGGGCGAATCTCGACGGCATCCAGAGCGATATGACGAGAACGTAACTAGACACGTTGGTCGCTACGCGAACGCCCGATTGCCTCCAGCCAAATAGCATTCCTTTCGGGGCGACATGGCTGCTGGAAGGCTCACTGTCGGGATCACACATCTGACATCTCCGAAAAGTCAGCATTTGCACGCGCAAACAAGCAAACAAGCAAAAAAAAAAAAAGAAAAAAAGCACGCTAAGCAAGCAAAGAGGAAAACGAAAGAACCGCGCTATGAAAGCCAAAACACCGCGTCGCTTCCTATCACTAACACCTGCGACAGCTGCTAAACACACACTACTTCACTTCAAGAAGTCTCACTCAAGCACCTGGGTCAGCACGAAACGACGAAACACTGATCACTTCGGTGAAACGATTAGTCGAGGTAGGCGAGACAGACGGGAGCAGAGACTTCGGCGGCCATGAAAGAATGGCGAAGCTTTTGTTTGTATGAATCCAAACGAAAGTGCCCGTCTTGTAAACCTTTTGTAAAGAATAATAACTCTCATCACATGTGTTATTCTTTAAACGTAAAAATATGCCGCTCAAAAGGAAATTGCAACATATAACAAAGGTTTAACAACCGGATCTAAGCTGTCAATCAAACTCTTAGCCAATGAGAACCTTTTGGGATTGACGTCACATAATCACAACTTCGTGGCGCGCGATTTAAAACGGACGAAATAGCCGCAAACTAAAATGAGTCTCACGTAATAAATATTGCTGTAAAAAATGTTTTTTCTCGCGGAAAAATTGTTTTTTGATATGCTTGTCCCAATTAGGCTATTTAAAAAAAAACCTTTTTTTTCTTTGCAGTTACCCTTTAAAGAAGAAAGCAATTCTTCAAAGGAGTAGGGGGCGATGATTACAACGCCTTAAAACCTGAAATTTGATTTACCCAGTGAGAAATGAAAACCCGAACGTGCGCACATTTGTGTTGGTTTTTGTAAAAATAATATACAATCATATAATTTTAGGTTTTTATACTTATGCCGCCAAGAAAAGCGTACGGATTAAGCGATTTCCACGAGAAGGGCGCTCTCGTCAGTATGGGCGCGCCGACGACCCGATCGAGAGCGCGCCCTCTAATGAGATTCTTTTCAAACTTGTGCTGCAACGGTCGAGGGGAGGATCATGTGGAGTGGTTTGTGCCAAACCGTACTCTTCGTAAGCGAGTTGCGGATAGTACGCAAATGCCGAGGTTTCGAGGACTTTTTGTCGACTCGTTGGCTCTCCCAAGAGCGGACTGCGTCGGGGGACACTGCGTCTGCCCCCGGATGCTCCGAAGGAGACCAAGACCGGAAGTGGAATCCTCTCGCTCGCATTTCGTCCAGACGCACGGCTAGAATTTCTACCCACTTGAGCCAATTGCGGGGCACTTAATAAATCGCGGACCTCGCGTACAGACCCTCAATAAGAGAAAAAAAAGAAAGAAAAAAGAGGCCCGCATGCTTTGCGCGCGGGCTTCTTCGGGGCTCGACAACGCTTGAGGGTAATGTTCTGCTCGTCCTAACTGCATGTTCGAGTGGAAAAATGAGCCAACTGAGTGCTGCCTCCTCTTAATGAATCGACGAGAAGTAAGTTTAATTTCCGTTTGATTTTTTAGTTTTTATTTTGGGCGGGAGTGTATCCGAGCAATGCTCTTTCTCCGCGGCTTGGTTGGTAGTGTTATAGTTGATGAGAGCGTCTGACAGCGTCTTGTCGGCACTTGCAAGTAAGTTAAGCAAGTTACTTCGAGTGATTTCACACTTTGTTTTGCGGGAGACCGTTGGGGTATCCCGCGAAACAGTAGTTGCTACTAGTCTAGGTTAATGCATATTCGCTGCAACCCGGCCCAAACTCGGTTGGAACCAAAGGAACGTCTACTTGAAGCGTTACAGCCCAATCACCAACCACGTGGGAAATGTTTCACGGGCTTTGTTCGCGCGGGCGTCACCTCCCGTCGGCGCAAGTCGCACCGTGCCGATATCTGCCCCGGACAGATCTCGTCGTCGGCCCGCGCGTTGCATTGTTCTGGCTTTACTAGAGCGACGAATGCTAATAATGGCACAAACAAAACGCAAAAGAAAAAAAAAACAAAAACGCCATGTGTATTTGGGCGTTTTATGTAGCTCGGTACTTTTTCGGTAATAATGCAATTACTTTCTTAGTTCTTTATGCTTCGGGAACAGGAAGAACTAACATAATTTAGTTAATTTTTTTTAATCGAGTAATTTTGACACTATATTTAGGCATTGTACTCTGGACAAACATGTGTAGCACCATCGTTGTTTTCACTCAAACGTCTGGCGTATTTGCGTCACAATCTGGAAGCGCCGAGAAACAACAACAAAAAAGCGTAGGCACAACAGTAGAGAATACGCCGCACATTTTGCTGAACTCATTAGTTCTATCTGTGTGTTCCTAGTTGTTGTATCGAATTGAGGACCAACAGAATTAGCTATATTTCCTTCAGTTGACCCTTCAGCAATATATCTTGCTTTTTTCAACCGCGTCTCTATTTTCTAGTTTTATGTTGACCACAGCCTGTTACCCAATTTGCTAAAAAACGAGAAGTTTACCGTGTTACTCTTTAAAGTGAAGTAATTTCTTTATTGAAACTGGGTAATAACCTACGCTACATACATAGTTACTAACACCGAGCAGTAAGTGAAGGTACCTCGTTGTTTTTTTTGTTTTTTTTTGTTTTGTGAAGCGCAGAGATGTTAGGTTGCTCATCCGAACTCTGAAGTATCGCGAGCTTAAAACGAGGGTATAAGAGGCTGCGATTCACGGACACAAAAAACAGACAAAAGGTTTTCGTTTTTTTTTTTTTTTTTTCTCAACATTGCCGATAAAGCATTTTTTTTTTTGCATGGCGTCTTTATTTTAGGTAAAAACACGATTATATTCATAGTTCCTGCGGTTTCATGCCAAGGTTTCCGATGTTAAACTCGCTGCAGCCCACCTGCGTTTTAAATCGTTCTTATATTTCAGATGTCTTTCATTTATTGCGCAAGTAGTGCTGTGGTGAAGGGCTGTTCTGATTAATTCAAACATTTTAATACATTACTCGGAGGAGTTGCTAAAATAATGCCTCCAAATGTTTTTCTTGAGCAATAAGTAGGCCGAACCACTTTTAACAACCAGAGCTACCCTGAGTATTATTTTTCGTTTGGAGTAGCATATCTCTTCTTTCATTTTTTTTTTCGCGGTCGCGCGCGTTTTCGATTCCCAGCGGGCGGAATTCCAATCTCCCCAGAAGGTGTCATTTGTATTTCACCGAGGAAACGTGCCCCCGCTTTTCTCTACGTTAACGCATTACCTCTTGTCATTAAGTTGTCACGGACACGCATATCTAGTCAGGCGCGTAGAAACTGGGACAGATCGGAATTAAGTTAGGGCTAATTAGCTATCGGAGGTATTCACGGGCGCCGTATCGTTGAAAATTGTTATCAATGGGTGCTAGGAACTATGCCCATTTATCATCTGCGAAGAACAACTATCTTGATTGGGAGGAATGCACGGTTATGCGCGTTTAGCGAGCATTGCGACCCAATTGGGATCTTTGTTCCAGGAAGGCAGCAAGCGTGAGCTAGTTCGGAGCCTGCGTTGCAAACAACGACCACCAATATGGCGTCTGGTGTATACCCCTATACGAACCTGCGTAATTTTCGACCAGCTGCCATTGTTGTTTTAATGCTGTGCATGTATACCTTTTGCAGCGCCCATTTTGCATCGCTGAATTTGTCTTTCTTTGCAAGAACGAGTAGTGCGAGGAGTTTCGCGTGCGGGCTTTGTGTGCTGCACAGTGGGCCGGCACTATAGGGGTGGGCGGTCTGGGCGGCCGCCCAGGGCGCTGCCAAAAGGAAAGCGCCACCAAGTCCATCAGCTTTAATTCCGCTTTAGTTGTTGGGTTTATTTTGAACATTGCTCGTTTTTGGAATTCGGCTGTCGTGCTGGGCCACAACTCACACGTTTACTGACAACCTGATGTCGTACCTAGTAGATAGGGGCGTACAAAAAAGGGCGGGGGGGGGGGGGGGGTGCCCTGTCCAGGGTTCGCCCAGGGTGCCATGATGCTGTGGGGCTGGTCCCGATTGCACAGCGCACTGTTGTTTCGTTAGGTTACGGCTTTCCCTCGCTCGTGAGGATGACCAACGCTTACGATTTAATCGAAATATGTAATTATTATGCTTCCTGTTTCTTTAGTCAGAACAGCTGACATATTTGTGCACATTGCCTTTTTCCTAAAAATTACAATGAATAACTTGCTTTTTTTCTGTTAGAGATAGTCGGACTGACAGGACACTTAAAACACTGACTAATGAGAGTTCACTTTAATTCCTTATACAAATGAACCACGGTACAAAAATTTAAGTATTTAATATTTTTTAATCTTATTATATGTATAACATGCTTCTTTACCATAATTCTGATGGAATCATCGGGTCAACTTTTAATTAGAAAGTATGCAATGTTCCCTCATTAGTGGAAGGATAAGGCAGCTAGTACAACGGAAGCAGCAGAACATTGCAGAACTTTCATTTCATTTATTATCCCTTAAAGGCCCCGCCAGGGGCATTACATAAAAGGGGTGGGGGGCAATACAAAGAAGCACACAAGTAGATCTTTTACACAATAAAAACAAAAACAAAAGATAGAAACAAGATGTGGCTGAGCACTGGCCATAGGTAGGAGCATCGCACTGATTACATATTAAATATAGACGATACAGCATATCTGAAGAGGTCGGGGTCACTGATGAGCACTACATGGTCCGGGAGATTGTTCGACTCTATTATGATTAGGGGAAGAAATGAGCTGTTAAAGGTGACAGTGGAACCATAGATGCGACGTACACTAAGGGAGTTAAAAAGTCGTCTGGATGAACGATGCGGTTCTAACAGTAGAGACTGTCTGAGTAGAGGGTGGTAATAAATAATCTTCTGGAAAAGACAGATGCGTGATATTCTTTGGCGAGAAATGAGAGTGGGGAGGCATAAGGAAGGCCTTCATGGCCGACACACTGGCAGTGCGTTCATAATTAGAAAGAATGAAAGGGGCAGCACGATTCTTAATAGATTCTAAGGTGTTAGTGAGCTAAATCTGGTTTTTGGGACCAAATGGCAGCAGCATACTCAATATTCGGACGCACAAAAATTTCCTAGGCCAGCTGGCGCAAAGCTGGAGGGGCTGAGTGCAGACAACGTCGAATGTAACCAAGCGTTCTGGAAGCTTCGGCATGTATGGTAAAGTAATGACTAGTATTCTAGAAGTCATAGCTTGACGTATAAAATGCGGTAACCAATACATGAAGAAAACATATGCTCACTCAACCGCCATGTAACATTTTTACTCTTTTTTGCATTGCTGAAAGACCTTCATAGAAAGGTCACGTTTTGAAACTGAAATGACAACGCAGGGCTAAATAGCTTACCACGATTTTTTTAAACCGAGACTGGGGCAGAAGGAGGAAAATGTTTTTACAGTGGTAGAAAGAACAAATACGGGCAAGCACGTCTCTATAAGGACGTGTTTGTCCCTGTTTCTTCTTCTACTACTGTAAAAAGTTTTCGTCCTCCTGGTCCCTCTCGGGTTAAAGTCATCATGCTAAACTTCCGCCAGCTCGCCTTTGCACTGACTCTGTCTAAATATATAGCTTCTCCGGTTCTAATTACATTAAATACGTAAATTATTATTACTGTGAAAAGTTAACTAGCGTCCCTTGTGCGTCATCCTTACAATCTCGACCTTTTTGCAAGGACAATCTTCTCAACTTCCGATATTGGCCCCCAACAAACCCGCCTTTTTTTTTTTAATAATCCAACGGTTTTATTGCGTTTCGTTGAAGAAATCGCACGCACGAGCGTCGGGAAATCGCTACCTTGGAGAGTATCGGCGAGCGTGTGCGGTCGGATCGTTAAGCCGTGATGGAGGTGTGGCCCCCGGACATCGCTGCTCCAGTAATCAGCGACATCGTATAGACGCCCACGGATATTTGTGCACGTGGGAAGCGAAGGCCTCAGAAGGAGGCTGGGGTAAGGACTACAAGGAAGTCGTCGCAGAGAGTCAAGCAGAGGAAGGCTAGGTTCTCTGCGCTGATTTTGAACCCGGTTAACAAACTGAGCCACAGGTTTTATAATCAGGGGTCACCGGTAAAATGTATATGCGTAATACAGGAGAATTATACCTTAGAAGCTACTCCTCGAATCGTTTAGTTAATAGTATAGGTGGGACGCCCAACGATTGTGAGATACTGTTTCCCATTAATATTAATTTTTGCGTTGTTTGCTCGAGGCAATTCTGGTGCTACTTCTGAAGCTGAAGAAAGGGCCAAGCTAATTGTCGGTTGGCTGGGTCTTGCGAAACGCTTCACTTTGTCCTGCTTACGTTCTTGACTATAGAAATACCGTGATTATGTGGGTTTTACTTTTCTTTCTAATATATGAGAGGAAGAAAGAAAGAAAAATGGGTCTAAGTAATCTTCTCTTCATGACAGGACATGTGCAATGTTGACATGTTCAGCGCACTTGCACCATTTGTAACGGTTATGCAGCCATTGCAAAAGGGACGCGGCTTGTGGAGAAAGCCACGTCCACACTAGTAAGTTTGAGACATTGGGGTGAACCCATAATTCCATTTATATTTACCAATTCCTTCTGAAAAATAGCAATGGACGCTGAAGAAGTGCCTATATGATCAAAACACGGCTTCGAGTTTCCGTTACGTGTGTGCTGTCTCTATAAAACTTGTTTGATATTTTGTCAAGCCTATTTTGTTAGAGTTGCTGGTTCAATAGATTGACCTCGTAATTTGCACTCGTTTTTTTTAAAATTTAACTCTACGGCTGTTGAAAAGAAGAATATGTTGGTTTTAATCTTTGACGTGAGCTCCTATAAAAATATGCTTACTCGTATTTTGTACTAAATAAAAAATTCTGTCGACACAAGAAAAAAAAAAAAAAAAGATACCAAGTTATAGCTACAGGGCACCGTTGAAACCAGTATCGCAATGACTGATTTGTGAGCAACATATTTCCCATCTTAATACACAGTTCTTTGGCAAACATATGTTCCCTTTGCTAGCACCGGTTTCCGCCCTATGGGGCTCAAGAGTTGCCCTGTATCAGGGGACAGCCTCTGCCCTTCCGTCATCGAGTCTAACATGATTGCCCACATAATGCCGATTTCGGTGAGGGACTGCGGCACTTCGACGCTCGTTTAGACCAGGAGAATGCGACTGATCTTCGCCCTTCCGACAATTCGCTCGACAGAAGCAACTATATATGCTCGTAATGATGTCACGTCAGGGGTCATGCCGCAGCACAGATTTCGCAGAAATGCATTTGTTTTTCTCAACAAGGACAAGTAGGAATGATCCAGAATGACCGTTAGCGCAGCGTGAAGACGTCAAGTGCATGTCATGTATAAAGACTAAGGCAGGGGAAGCGTATCCTAGTATTTTTTATATATATTCGCGAGTTATAGTACTAAAATCTGGCTCCCAAAGATTGTTGACAAAGAAAGAAAGAAAACCGAGTGCTCGATGATACGCTTCGTTTATTAGCATTAGGGAGATTTAGTAGATCGTCCCGATAACTCCGATAACGATACCCCATACTATTCTGGCCCACTTTCCCATGCACCTTATTGTAATGAAAAAAACTTGAATGGTTTCTCTTTTTTTTAATTAAATCGCTTTGATAAAAATATATCTGGCTATTCAGAAAAGTCTACAAAACCTTTTTTGCAACTCAAAGCTCAAAATGCAAGCCTTTCACTCTTGTTCGTGTTAGACTGGTGGCAGCTGGTAATACCTGTTTGCTCTTCAGACATGTAATCCTTGGTTAGCTCACTTTGTAGAGCGCTCCACTTGAAATGGGGATACCCAGACCAGGAGGAATGTTTCGGCCGCGCACCAGTCACCTAGCTTGGTTTAGAGATTTGTGTTAGTCCTTTGTCCCCTTGTTCCCCTTCTCGAGGGATTATTTTCGACAATAGACAATCGGACAATAAGCTTTTTGGGGGAGTATACTCCTATCTCTGGTGACTTCATCTGCCGTCCTCTTCGATCACACCTCCAGCGGGTGCTGCGACCACAGCACAACAAGACAGACAGGAATCCACACAAAGGCGGGCGAGCCAAAATCCTCCACGGCCATAAGGGGTCGCAAGTTTCTGAGTTACCGGGCGGAAGACTCTACAGCCCAAGGTGGTCGGACGTGCAGGGAGGCCTCCACTGCCACAGTGACGATCAAAAGCTTAGCGGTGGCTTATATCGACTTTAGCAGTATTCGGGGGCAATCTATAGGCAACCATTTTTTTTCTTAGCAGCAAAAGGGCTTGTACTACAAAGCAAACATGGGCATCCCAAAATCAAAAGCCCACGCAAGACAATAAACATCGAACAATGTTCTGAAAAGTGGCTATAAAAAATGCAAAAGACATTCAAAGCCAGCATCACAAAATGGACGCAGGAAAAAACTAAAACTAGCCCCCAAGTGGAGATCTCACAAGCAGACATGTACAAGACAAAACTCCGACGTGGGTCTCTTTAATAAGTGTACCGTTACAGCGTTCACGTTCGCCGGGGCCTCCCGACTCTCACCCCCAATTGGAGCCTCCAGACTGCGGTAGAAACCATGCGCCGTGCCGTAAAGACGATTATCATCGGCCAAAGAAACCCTCGCAAACCCACGAGCAAAAATGCAAAGAAGTTTAATTAAACACGCGCGCAAGCACGGCTTCGCGACAGTATTATTATCGGGTATCGTTTTCGGAGGTAATGGAACAATCTGCTAACTCCCGGATTATTAGTGAATTCTGATAATGACTGATAACAATAAGATACCGGTCAATCTTTGGGGGAATATTTTTGAAAGACGAAATTAGTCATTTTATTTACGGATGAGAGATTGAGAGATTTCCTGGTCGGCCTTTCAGAGAGGAAACATTTATAGCGCTTCACCAGTGGAGAGCCAAATAACGTTGGACTCCTCTTGTGCGTATGTAGGCTTAAACGCTTCAGGCACACATGCAGTCGGGGTAGTTGTCGTAGATGCGGGGAACTTCGAAAGTATCTTCCTCTTCGTAACGAAGGTCGTAATTTATGAGAAAGCAGTTGCTTATGCGTTTGACTTGTATAACAAGATTACAGCGTTTACTTTATAGCACGACGCTTAATTTATGTCCCTGTCATAAACGAATACTTTTACTTCGGTTTTCGCATCTAGCGATGCGCTTCCTTTTCATCGCGGCAAGATTTACGGCGTCGCTCATTCATTTAGTGAAGGCGGTACGGGGCCCTGCTTGGAGAAAAATTTGGAAGGTTTAGAAAACTGCCCCGGCTCGCCGAAGAGGGGTTCGATAAATCTTTACGATGTTTGGAACAAAGCTAGTATGACGTCTCAAAGAAGCTGTCTTCTTGTCAGTAGAGACTGCATTCCTCGACATTCATGCCCGGGGAAGCGGCGTTTGACTGCCGTCAGAAAGGCCCCCGAGAAAAGTTAAAAGGCAAGACAGTTTTCATTGCAAATAATAAAATGAGGCTGACGGGGTAGAACACGGACTTACTCGAGATATGAAATGACGTGTGGGTGGAGCGATGCAAGTTTCAAAGGCAAATTTACGTTAAATTGTTTTCACAATCTTGAAACTCTTCTTTACGTGCAGTACAGTATTCCCCAGTAAAATATAATACAAAAACAATTTGAACATATGATAGCGAATGAAACTGGCGCGACAGAGATAAAGAACACTTCAATCGTGTCTGAACTTTGCAGGGAATGTGTTTGGGTACGTGTTCATTCTTGGTACCTTCGAACAAAATATTTGATAGGGCTTTACAGGAATTTTGTGTCGAAGTGACAGCCCATCGACACCAGATGATTCGAAAACGTTTGAAGTTTCTTTGAATAAATTGCTAGGGGCGGATTCGAACGTCAACCTTACTCTTTCCTTTCAGAAGCTCCTTGGTGTGCACTAGCACGCCATTCGATCAAAACACCAGCAGACGTATGCAGCAGACGTCACCATACCCTGTTGTAGGTTAAGAAAAGCAGGGCAAGCTCCCCCTGCTCAGCTCTTAACCCTTCCCCCCTCTAACTGAGCGAACGCTGGAGAAAAGGGTTGAGCGGAGGCGAGACGAGGCGAGGAGGGACTAGCCTCCTCTCCGGCGTTTGCTCCACTAAGTGGAAAGGGGGAAGACGTCGAAGGAGGAGCTTGTCACCGCCGACTGAATACGTAATCGACAAAAACGATAGCATAGCGGGAGGTACTCTAAGTACTCGGTATTTACCACCCGTGTCCCGAGCGCCTTAAGGCCAGAGTCGCTTATGTAGAGAGTGTGGTCATAAATTGGAAAGAATAAGGACACATCATTGACTAAAATTTTTAAACAAGCTTGGGCGCGTTAATTGATAGCTCTTCTGACCAACCACTTAGCCACGAATATTTCCGTAGTGGAAGCAGTGAGCTTAACTTATATCGTCCAATCACAATTTCTAGGTAAGGATGTAATCAAGTATTTCATTTCAACACACTAGAGTTGAAGGTTGCGACCCTCTGTAACTGAAAGGGCAACGCGCGTGACGTTGTCGTCACGGCGACGTTCAGAATGCGCTCAATCTTTCTCTTGATTGCAGTCGCACCCGCGGCCACGACCGAGTGGAGGATAATAACCGTGGACACTGCTCCCTGGGAATTTTGACCATAACAGAGAACGCGCACCCCATATTAACCTATGACTTCGGAGCACGTAGCACTTGAGACATAGGGACGGGGCTCGCAGTCGCGTCCCAGAGTGTCGCGGTCCGCGCGTTTGAGACCCCTGTTATGGATATAGTACGTACATTTGATCTCGCAAATATCGCGATACCTTCGCTCTAGTGAAATGCAGTTCCAGGGCCACCTCATAGATAACCGCTCACTCTTTTCGGGAGAGATCCCAAGAGCTCGGTTCTGAGCAAAGGCAAGTGTAAGAACGGGCCCCCTTTAGAATGTGACTAACAAATCGTAGTGAAAGAGTAGGGCTAGTTTAGCCGCTGTTTAGTGGGTGCCTAGCGCTCAGCGCCGTGTCGTACTCCTATCACCGCCAACCGTCATCTTGAACGAAGCAAATATTGCCTCAAAACGCCGATGGACAACTCCAGTAGGAAATGTAGCAACATACTCTAAGAAATGCCTGCGCGTCTACTTACCAGCAAAACACTCGAAGAGCCAATTTCAGCGATCTACGAAATCAGCTTCAGCGAATGATGAGGTGGAACATCCGTTTAGACCTAAAAATGAAGTCCGCGCTGTGGCATTACGCAATGCAACGCGTCATGCTTGCATTCCGTAATGCCAGAGCGCATACTTCATTTTGAGGTCTAAGCAGATGTTCCGCCTCATCATTCGTTGAGCCGATTTCGTAGATCGGAGAGGTTGACTCTTCGAGTGTTTTGCGAGTATGTAGACGCGTAGGGCATTTCTTAGAGTGCAAATGTTCTGGATATCACCTCTGGTAGAGGACAGAGCTGCCGCTAAAATGATCTCAACAGGTCACTGAACGACGAGAGAGGCCGCAGTTTAAGAGTACTTCCATCTTCATTACGTCGCTTACAATCCGGCTTTCTTCATGTCGTCTTTCGATGTTCAATTTTTCCTTTAATAAGATCTGTATGCAACAAATCCCTATGGCTGTAACGTTTCCTTTTACCTAATTAATGTCTACGTTTTACGCGATAAACGTTTCGTTCACGTAGTAGCATTTTCTGAGTACACGCCGGCGTAACCTTTATTTTCCAGTCACTGTTCGCTTGTTACTCCTGAGCAGTAACCCACTTGCGGCGATTAAGTTTTCTCCGAGGAATACTCCCTGTCCTAGCCGTTCTTTCGTCGCTGGTTAGTCACGCCTGGTGAATACGGCTGCAGTTGTTGGTATTCCATTAATTAATTCACACAACGAGAAAGTTGTTCAGCCATTCGTCATGCGGTCACAGCGGCAAAACTTCTCCAGCCACGGAGACTGATCGTTGGTGTATACTGTGCCCTTTATCATTCTGTTCGGTTAATCCAATTAAAGGAATACCGATGATTTATGTTTGGAGCAGTGTTGTACGAAACGGCGTTCCAAGGAACGGCGTTCCTGGAACGCGTTCCCTGTTAGGAGGAACGAAAGGACGCAGCCGTTTCATTTTGCATCGGTGGAAGTGGAACGAGAACTCGTTACAATTTTACTAGAACGGAAATGGGAGCGGCGTTTCTTTTTTTCGTCCAGTGGAGTAATTTTTATTTTATTTCCAAGAGGGAAATGCAAAAAGTATGAAAACAATATTTTTACGAAGAGCAGGGTCTCGTTAACTGTTTGGTTACTTATCTTAGGGTTTATTCCTTTTATCTTAGGGTTTATTCCTTTGGTTACTTATTTTAGTGTGCAACACTCCTCCCCGTCGCAACACGCCGGGGAGGAGTGTTGCGACGAGGCGAGGAGGGACTCGCCTCCTCTCCGATGTTTGCTCCACCAAGTGGAAAAGGTGAAGGGCATTGAGGAAAGGGAGCTTGTACCACCGACTGATTACGTCATCGACAACATGACCATTTAGCGGGAGGTACTGTAAGCACTCGGTATTTACCACCTGTATCCCGAGCGCCCCAAGGCCAGAGCCGTATATGGGGATAGTGCGGTCATTAATTGGTAAGAATAAAGACGGGTCACTGACCGAAATTTTTTCGATGACCTTTGGCTCGTTGATTGATAGCTCTTGCGTTTCGAGAGCATTGTGGGGAAGCGTACGCTTAGGGACTTCTGAGAGCGTATATACAATTATATCTAAAATATTACATGAATATACTGCACTCGACACTGATCTAAACAAAGAATCATCATTAATTCTACATTACCTTATAAACTGTACTGTATCCGCAGTTTTACTTATCGAGTTTATTGGATAATCACGTTAAGCTCACAGTTTCTCCAATTTTCTTTTGGTTTAGGTATCTCAAGCTCTTCCTAATCTTCCTCACGGCAACATTCCAAGCGGGAGCGTCAGAAGCCGAGGACCTCGTACCCAACCTCTGCAATCTCATCGACCAAGCGCTATACTGCCGCTGCGACACGGACGATATCACTGATGACGCGACCGAAGTGACTTGCTACGTGGTGAAAGACATCGCCGAAGCCGACATCGTCTTCAAAGCCTTCGCGAAGCAGCCGTCCATCGTCTCGATTGTGTTCAGTTCGCTCAGTGAGGACCATCACTTAAAGTTTGTTCCTTCCGACGTCCTGCCACATGCTCCCGTCTTGGAGCGTCTTAAGTTCTCCCAGGCGGAGTTGGGTGTTTTGAAGACACACGCCTTCTACAACCTGACGAAACTGGCGGTGCTGTCCCTCGACTCCAACGAGATAACGGAACTGGAGACGGACTGCATCTCGCATCTGCCTCGCCTGAAGAAGCTGGAACTGGCGGACAACAAGCTAAAGAAGATGCCTGCGCGAGCCCTGTCTCACCTACCGTCGCTGACGCAATTGTTCCTGGAGCGGAACAAGATGACGGTCATAGAGGACTTTGCCTTCGCGGGCCTCGGCAAGGTTAAAGAGCTAGACCTCAGCGACAACTCCATCGAGGCCCTCACCGAGCATAGCTTCAAGGGCCTGTCGCGGGTCCTCAGGCTCGACATGTTTCGAAACAAGCTGAAGAGGCTGGAAGCCCGGGTCTTCGGCGGCTTGTCGTCCCTGGTGGAGCTCGATCTCAAGTACAACGAGATCTCCGAGGTCGATCCGCTGGCCTTCGACGGTCTGCCGCACCTGACCATCGTTTACCTCTCGTTCAACCGGCTCCGCGTCCTGCCGGCGCACATGTTCATGGGAGCTCCCAACCTTGTGACCGTGGACCTGTCGCAGAACCAGCTGGTCACGCTTACCTGGAGGACTGTCCAGGACTTGAGGAAGATTGACGCTGAGTCCTTCGACATGAGCCTCACTGGTCAGTGTTTTGTTTTGTTTTATTTCTGTTCCCTTGTACTCGAGAAGCTTCTGCATAGATATTGCCCCATGGTATCTTCGCCACGTTCTTTCGAACACACTGCGCCGTCGTGCTAGTCGACGCTACGAGGTAATGGTACCGATCAAGTAGCGTTAAAAGTGCAAGTCACTAGTGTTTTTCTGTTTATGATTGGTTCAAAAATTAGATAGCACGTAAAAAACGTGACGAACGCTAAGATGGTCGCTTTAGAAGTTGTCTGAATGGTCCCACCAGCTCGTAGCGTCCGCTGCGTTGGGACGTAAGATGAAATGAAGTATAGTAAGAAGCACGGAGGAGTGCTCCACTTATCTAGACAATTTTAGTAGTCGAGTGCCATCAATCGAACACCTAATATTGAACTATTTCCGCTCAACAATAAAAGCAAAAAACGAAGAGAAGCAGACGTCGTTATTTTGATTCGTCTTCGGTGCACTTTCATAGCAGCAGAGTGCATTAGTTCACAACTGTAGAAAAAAAATCAGTATGGCTAAATTAAAATAAGCAATAGATGTAGCGAAATATTTTAATAGAAATGGCATAAAATAATTTCTGGCATTTATTAATAAAAAGACTCGAGGAAAACAATTTTGAATAAATAAAAGAGAACCCGTAGGGAGCGTTGAACCTTTAGTACCTAAAGGCATGGCCTGCATATGACGTCCTTGTTCGGAAATCTTCTACCTGCACCAGGCGGCAAACCTGCTGAATCTATAGAGTCACCACATGGCGGCAGGCGCGTCCGTCTTTGTGTAGCAGCGTGCAAGCGTCGCGCTTGTTGCGAGACGCTGCGAGACGCTCTGGCGGCGATGGTGATGCTAGCTAGGTGGCGCTGCGTGGATCCTGACGTTCTGAGAGGAAGGGCGCAGGCCTTCTCTTCTATAGGTGGTATTAAAATTTGCTCCAATTCCCCGAGCAGAACGGTTTCCGGTCGCGCAGGGAGCTTTAGGTGCTATACTCCGTTTATGACCAAGCTGGGACAGCAGTGGGAGCTACGTGCCCGCCGAACCAATCAGCCGCCTCCCTCTTATCACCTGACCGGGCTCTCTGCGCGTGGGTAAGGGCGGGAGCGTGATGACGTGCCTAAAGAGAGGCGTATGACTGGTGTAACGAGGACGTAGCCTCCACCGCAGTCTCAGCTTTGGCGTGAACGGAGTATGGTTGCCGCACGTGCTTACGTCCTGATAAGTCTAGCGGCTGAACCTGAGTTTTGTCGGGATACTTTTGCGGGGGGGGGGGGGGGGGGGGGGGGCGGCGGCGGGGGGGCGCGGTGTGGAGCGGAGGGGAAACACTTAGGGGTATACACCAACTGATCTCTGTGACGTCACCGCGCGGTGGTGGCGCGTCGGTCGCACTTCCGGTCTGGGGCTGTGGGCAGAAGTCCCATGCCAGACGTGTATTCCTGCGTTGTTTTGATAGGAACTAGACAAAAACATGCCTTAGCGTCAAAATGCCGTGACTGGGCTCATACCAAAACTGTCGAGAAAGCTCTCAAGGTCAGTTTCCACGTGCTCGGTTCGTCAGAGAATCTGGATATGTGCCGTAAAAAGGGAAAAGCAGACGCCGTCGGACGACGATTCCTTGGGCGGGAAGCACTTTGGGTTGAATTCACGGATACTTTTCGTCATTAAATTTATTTGTTTTGTTCCAACATGAACGCCAGAAAACTGTCAAGTTGGGCGGACCACCTGCGGACTACGTTCAGTGCGTCTTCAAGTTGAAATGGCCGCCTGATCGTTCGAGCTCTCGTCTGCTCTTTCAAACGTTTCTGCTTGTCGTCTGCTCTCTTAGACGACGCTGGCTCGTAGACCAAACGTTGCCCCAGTACTTGCGATAAGAAGTAAGTGCAGGCCTCAAAAGACTTAAATTTAAAGGTTGGTAAGCAGGCTCGATGTAAACAGTAGACACAAGGAGATGTCGATCATTGTTACCAGTGACCATCACCGACTTGTTATGCCTAACTCACTTGGTCCGATTCTGCTTGCGATTTTCAGGATCGACGTCGACCATCTCATCTACGGTTCACGCTTTTGCAACCCGAGCGGCGTCGCGACTGAAAATAGCGAGCGAAATCGCATCATGCGAAACAGGCTTCAGCGTACATACTGCGGCGTCCACGCGGAATGAATCGCCACATGTCACATTATTCACGCGAAGTTTTGCGGTGTAACGAGCCGCGGTAATTTCGCTGACGCCGCTCAAGTAGTCAGACATCGCGAGGAAGACGTAGAATCAACAATTCGAGCGCGAAAAAGGACGGGGGGACTCACACGGACGCCGACAACATCGCATTCCAATGGTTTGTTTATTGGCGACGGCGAGCTTCTTGCCCACACCCCCATCGCGCATGCGCGGCGCCGATGGCGTCCGCTAGGGGCGCTCCGTTTTGTTTGTAAACATAAGTTGGTGTATACTCTACGTTAATAACTACGAGTTCTAATAAGAGTCGGAATTGATTCCCTTCCGATAGACGCTACAAACGTTTGGCAGGGGCCTAAGCAGGCAATTAGCCAGGGGGGAGGCCCATGGGGCCCGGGCCCTCTCGAAATCTTCCATTTTGCTGGGACCTCCTCTCCCCCTTCTCCCTCATACACATTTTGCCATGGTTGCCCCCCCCCCCCCCCCCCCCCCCCCCCCCCGAAACAAAATCTTGGCTACGTGCCTGGGCCTAAGCCAATGTAGGTGTGCTCTACTTAGTGGTACTGAGCCACGTACGAGTTACAAAACGTAACCGAGTGCCGTTTCTTATACTTTGTCATATAATCACAAAGTGCGTGACTCTTTACGTACTTTGTTACTAAAAAAGGAACTATCTCAAAAGTAAAGCGCTGCTTTTTTAATTTGGAGTAGCATGTGGTCCACGTAAAGTCGGGAAACACAGATACCATACGAGAGTAGAGCAAACTGCTTAAAGGTTAACCAAACAAACTCCGATAATTTTCGTTTTGTTCTCAGTGTTATGAGCGACAATTAGGTGAAGCGTTTGCACGAATTTGACGCTTATGGCACTATGTGCGGCGATGTACTCGGAAACTTCGTAAACGTTGCCACCGTTTTTACAGCGATGCTGTACATCACTGACAGGCAGGATTTCTGGAAGTTTTTCGTGTCGTCGTCCTCACGGAAAAGAAAATCTTCAGCGATTAAAGCGAAAAGAGCATATCACGCATACGAAGTACAGCACAGCGTTCGTTTCGATAAGGTGCAAGGACAAAACAAGCGTCCGAAACCAGATAGTTGATAATATTACGCTCCTGGTAACAATGCGAAGAACGCAGCGCTTACCGCATACGTTTCTCGGTAAAGATTACTGTTGCGGAAGCTGCCGCGGCGACGGCAGCACGTAAATTAGAATAATAATTTAAAAAAAAATATTTAAAAAATGTGCAGACAAGTAACTCAATTGTGTTTCTGGTTTTTTTTCCGCACAACAAAATTTAACGCAGATAGTTACCTGATTACAGAAGACGGAACAAGCTACAAGTAACGCGTTACGCTGGCTCTCGCTGTGTCTTCCATATACAAGCCGAAGGTCAGGCATGAATCTTTGGGGTAGCGAGGACTCGGATAGGAATAGGTATGAAGTATTTCCATATATAACTTCGACGCGGCGCCACGCAAATCAACTCTGCCTACTCGGCTTAACCGTCGCCGTCAGCCGGCGATTAGCACGCCTTCGAGTGAGCTCTAAAAAATGGCATTTGGCGTTTCGTAAGAGAGGCTGAGAACAGCTTTGAAGGCGGATGCGCATCGCATTGCGAGTGACCTTGGACGCTCTTAACGATGGGCTCGAATGAGCACAATGCTCCCGAGTGTGCACATGGCACCTAATCTCCCGAAGCGAGAGACGACGCGAACGTCGTTTTAGATTACTGCCGGGCCGAACAACTTGCCTTGTTTTTCTAGCTGAAATTAGAGAAGCGACGGGTACTCCCGCGGTATAGTGGCTTCCTGAGAAAGAATAGGAAAATAAATATTGAGAGGCGTGTTACACTCGCCTCGTCTTAACATGGACAAAGCGGAAAGGCTACAATTGCGAGTTCCATGCATTGGAACGCGCCTCGGCTGCAGGAGCCCTCACGCAGCGGGAGCACCTGTCAAAGCTACACTCTCGCGCTTGTAGCCTTTGCGATTTGTCCATGTTCAGGTTAGACGAAGGATAGAGCTTTTCTGATTAACAGCTCTGGGTGTATTTTAGAATACACCAGTTCATGTTCCGCGCGTTATGCCAAGGGGGTGGCGCCGGCTGTAAAACCGAACATGGCCAAGTGCTTTGGTTCTCTGAAAGTGGGTTATTACGCAGGCGTCGCTCTACACTTTCCGTACAGAAACGGGCTTATCTACAAAATATAACTCGGTGTATATAAGTGATGAAGCTGTTTCCCAGTAGGTGAGCACGTACTGGGAACGTGTACATAAAAGATGGCAAGATAAGTCAAAGGGATTAAACTGTGTGAACACCTAATATGAATGCCAAAGAACAACACGTCTGAGATTCGTTAAAAATGCAGGAATATTTTTTCTTTTAAATATCAAGGATGTATATTAAAACAAAACGAAATATTCGAATGTGTCCAGTCTCACTTGGAACTTTATTACACAAACATTCCTCTCGAGGTCTTCTGTTTAGTGGACCTGGAAACATGATGCGTTTTATAGTGTGGAGTTTTATCTGTGCATAAGAAAATAAATTCTTCGATTAATTTATTGGCATTAATTTGTTTCTCGACGCGAGCACATTGGGTGAACGTAATAATGCCCAAGGAGAGCTTAAGGTATCATATTTGTTGTATATGAGCCACAAAATGTGTACATATTCTCTAGCTTGTTTATTGAACAAATCCCAGGCAACATGTTTATAATTTAAAATTTGCTCGAATAAAGTTTCACGAAGAGCGATAGTTTTAGTTTGAAGAAGGGTACATCGGAAGAGGCATTTTAAAACCAGTATGTCGTTATCTCATAAATTTAATACGAATATTTATCCCCGTGCATGTTTACTCAAAACTTTCGAACCATTTAGGCATCAATGTGATATGAGAAATTCGCCCTACACGTTTTGCGTAATAGCACATTTCACCGTTTTGAGTTTATTTAATTCATTTGCCATTTCCGACACCTGGTAAGCTTTTTTTTTTTGTTTCTTATCTTTTTAACATAATTCTGTTTCTCGTAGGATTTAGCTTCGTTCTACAAAACATAATCGTCCATAAATACAATATATTTGATATCTATATTTTTAATATCGGTAATGAAAACTAGAAAAGTCATGTGCCCAATGAAAAACACCTGGGGCACCCTGGGATCAACAGGCATATAGTAAGATTTATGGCTTTTGGTACATGCTGTTCTCCCTCTTGTAAATACGAAAGACAATTTTAATAATTTATTTCTGTTAAAGATAGCATTTCGTTTCCGAAGAAGCTTATTCTCAGAAACTTTGTGTAATGGGCTTTGTATAGATCTATGGGGAAAATAATAATCTTATTCCTGCTAGTTATTAACTTACCCAAAGCATGCCTTACTTTTAATGTCCTCTTGAAACAAAAGTTCTTTTTCCTGGAGCTGTAACGCCTTCGTTACGCCTTTGGGCTGTGCGGGGTAATCTTTCAATAATGAACAAATACTGAATTTAAAGACTTATATTTCAAGTCTATGCATACAAGCGGCGAAGACAAGTAAAAGCTTGGTCTGCTGAACAAGTTGGTAACTGACATTCATATTATAAATAGTGCAACAAATACGTCATTTTGGGCGATTTTTAATTTGAATGTCAAGAAGACAATTCTACTGCGTAACAATAAATAAATCTCTAATTTTTATTTTCTAATAACTTTCAACAAAGACTGGCTATCAATATCTGCCTAATATTCGCATATGTTTGTTGTCTGATTTAAGAATAGGTATTAGTTATTTTTTCTGCATTTCGGAACAGCACCTCACTTCAGTGATAATTCTGGAGATCATCAAAATTTATTTCGATATTCATTGAGAAGAACACTTCAAGAATGTGTTAATGACTGTTAACAAGTATTTATCCGCGCCCCTTTCCCCATTTTAGATAACGCACCAAGAAAACGCCTTCGACTAAATCCGGCTCAGTTAAACTTCCGAAATCAATAATACTAAGCAAATGACAGATGCATTTTTCTATTGTAACTAGACCAGTAAACACCGGGAAAGTTAGATCAACGGTGCTGTTTACATTATCTGTAGCACAACCAAATATAAAGTGTTGAATAAACTGTTAACAAATTTTTCCTTCTAATTCCTCTGTAATCAATTTTTCTATAGTTAATGCAATCCACAATTTCAGTGGACCGATAATTTGCCGGGGAGACGACCTCGGGAATCTCTCTTTAGTAAAGCAATAACAACAAAATTGCGTGCGTATAATAAACTTAAAGTTACATTTTTTTGTGTTTATTTTTGAACCAGTCGCTTTGACTTCGAATAGCTGGAAGATGTCCGCTTCAACTCTGAGGGCTTGCGCTTAACGACTTCAATTTTATACGGAACGAAATTAGTTATGCGCAGATTTATGTGACTTTAAGAACATGCGAAACTCATGTATGGTGGCGTCACAAGTTTATTAATAAAAAAAAAAAAAAAAAAAAAAAGGTCGGCGAACTTATTAAGTGACTAACCTGACAAATATATTACATAGACGGCGTCTCCAGCGGTAAAAGATAGCGCCTGAGTTGTCTCGTCTTAGGTGCACAGGTTGTGGGAGTGTTGGGTAACACCAACAACTCTAGCGTTCGACACATTTCCGCTTCGGTCTTCTAAGAAAGCTGATAATGTCCGAAAGACTAATAGGGGGTTTGAATACAGAAGCTGCATTTGCTGGAGCTTTGTTCAGTGTGATATAAACATTGAGTTTTAGGATAGCGTATGCAAAACCTTTGCGTATGAAGAAATAGCGTCGTCGCCACGCGACAACGCTATTTTTTTACGTGCGCTATGCTTTTGCGTACGCCTAAAACTCGCTATGTCACAGCTGGAAGCCCGCACATATCTGTCATTGTTCCTTTTTGTGTTTTGCGTTCATTTTCTAGAGAAAGCACGTAAACACGCTCGTCGAAATACTCTTTGGTGGGTTCAGTATTTTGTTTTTTCGTAATTATGTAAAGACACTGGGACAGGTACGTGCATATGTGTATTTTCCTAACCTGCGAAACTCTCATTGCGTTAAACCCACTTACAAGCTTATTCTTACTCACACTTCTTTTCTAATAAGGTTCTGGCTACCTTTCTATTTATGGCACAATGCGCAACATTAGAAAACCAAATAAAACGTACATCCTACTCTCTTGGATTGAACCATTCTCTCGCTAACAGAATGTTTTGTACCGCAACGCCGCTGAAATGTTCCCAAGTGGGAAGAGCGCTACACATCGGAATGGTCGTGTTCAGGTAATGGGAGGAACTTGCTCTTTTCGGCTCTTTTAACCAGCGACTGTTAAAAACAAAAGGAGGAGATAAAAAGGCAGGAAGGAAGAGAAAATGAAACAACTACATTTCTGTCAATGCATGACGTAGAAAGCGATTTGCTAAGATTCCCTTTAGTTTTTCTTTGTTCTTTTTGGGGCTCCAAATGACGCGGTCTCTACTAATAAAAGAAACAACAAAAAAAAAGTGGAAGGAGAGATAGATCTTAAGCGCGTATAAAAAATCAAAATGAGAAGATGGCAGGTGAAAAAAAAATAGAAGGAAACGAACGGTAAAGTTGCTGTGTTTTGGGAAAGGTCGCTATTCCCTTTCCTATTTGTCGTATTGTTTTGTTGTTTTCGCACCCAGCTCCCTCTAAAGTTGAAGTCGGGAGGCATGTCTTTTAGCAGCAGCCGTTTGACGAGTTGGGGAGGGAGACCTCCCCAGCGAAGAAAGGATCTGAAAATGAATAAGAACAAAAACGGGCACTACTACCGAGTAAAAAAAAAAACGAATGGAGGAGTGTGGGTGTGTCCCACTGAGATGGGGAATCAGGAAAGCAGAAGTTTGGGGGGGGGGGGGGGGGGGGGGGGAATCAAAAATACGCGTGCTGAGCCGAGTTAACTTCTTCTCCCGTTTCAGCCTCCCCAGTGTTGCCCGCGAGCCTCCTGCTCGAGTTCTCTTGTCACGGCAGTGGCGGAATGCCCCGAGCGAGCTGCGATTGACTTCGATTTTACGCCAACGACGATTTTGAAACAAGTCTGCTAGTGTTTTTTATTCCGTCTTCTTTTTTGTATCGACAAATCGAATCGCAAACACGCGAATTTAAGCGTTTCTTGACATGAAGTGAAGAGACGGAAATCGAACCGAAGTTTTGCTTCGTTTTGTTCTTGGCTTTTGTTTTGTTTTGTTTTGCGAGTTCAACTGCGATGCATTTATTTTGGGGTAGCTTTCTAGATATATCGCTTTCGCTATAGATTATAAGCGTTGCTTGCCATGTTTGCGAAGGTTATTGTGACACTCGTGCAAATTCGTTATCTCGAGGTAAATTCTTTCTTGAGTAATGCATATTTATTTTACCTCACTGTACGATCGAAGGCCCGCCTGTGACGTCACGCTTCAAGCGCTGGCGCCGCTGACGCCGCAGCGCATGCACAGACGGATCACATGTCGCGTATCTGGTTTCTAAACACGCGCACTGTCGACACCCGGTGTAGACAAAAGCGCATTTATTTGTAAACACCCGTGCACAATTACCTCTCAACCTAATAACAGTCTTCAAACTTGCGTCTTCTTTTATCTGCAGTACGCAAAAAGAAGTTGATTCTAATGAGCCCGACAACACCGCTAGGTTAGGGAACATTAATGTGTTTGCCGCTGAATAAGCTTCCTACGAGTGACCTTACCGCTGCCTGTCACTGCTGTGGCCATTGACGACGAGCCTGGGTTAATTACGACGACGTTCGTAAGTCAATGACTGATTTCGCCTCGTACAAGGCGAGACGCAACCATCTGATTCTCTGCCTAATGGCAATGAGGTGACAAATGCTAGGCACAGACTGCCGCTTTTAGGTATTCAACAATGAGAAGAGATGTATGCCGCGCTACGATCGACTCTTTCATCGGTCGTCCCTCGATAAGATCAACCAATCACGAAGGCGCATGCTATCGCTCCCCAATAGTTATGCAGTCCCAGCCAGTAAACGAAGATGTCCGCCCCTGTCACTGCATGACCGTGTGGCTATTGGACTCGGACACGGGTTGCTTCCTTCGTACTGTTTGACCCGAATACACAGAGGCACATACGATTGGTACTACAAGTACGTGGAGGTGCAGCAAATCAATTCCGCCCTAAAGATGACGCACGCCCAGCAGAGATCGTTAGCGGATCTCCGACCCATCTGAAGGGAGGAATATGTTAGAGCTCGACGAGACACAGCAGACGCGCCAAACAACTTGCCAGCGCTTGTCACTCGGGCAAGAAATGCCCAGTCACCGGGCTGCGGGCCCATGTGCGGTGTCTCCGCAGTAGTGTGATAATGCGCGTGCTCAGAACAAGGATCACGAATCACACGCAGTAACGTCCGAGAGTTTCCAATCAGGTGTATGCACTTCGAAAGCGGAAACTTTGCTAGAGAACTCTCTTTTCATTCCCACCTGGGTAAGCGAAATTGTAATCTGCGGAAGAATGAAACGCAGCAAGGGCCGTCTACTAACTGTTCTTTCCAGTGAATCCTGCAGAGCTTTCTTCAATATAAGAACTTTTTTTTTTCTTCGACGGACGTCCTTGTTGTAATCAAGTTCCTGACGTTTCTGAAGTTCCTGGAAGTGTCCGAGGCACATGAAGCTCCGCTTCGTCTGCCATTCCTATACCCAGTCTCGGACAATTCTGGCCGGGACGCTTACGGCTTGTCCCACCGGCTCCCTTTTGGCTGCCGCTGCTATCAGCGCCGTCCCTCTCAATAACGCGCCCGCTTTATTTACTCCTTTGCGGACGACACAGGCGAGTCCCATGCCTTGTTTTGTTAAGTCTTAGAGGAGCCTCTCGGATGTACAAGCGGTGCGTGTCTCGTTAACAATTACGCGTTACTCGTAACTCGTCGGCTTTTTCTTTTCCTTTATGTGACGAAGTAAGGATTTTGTTACCTCGTGTGAACAGCAGCGATAACATGTTTCCCAAGAAGCGAAACCATGCAGACGAGCTGATTAGGAAACACCACATCTAAACCTCCCCTTGTCCTTTTGCCAGGCCACTCGTCTGATGACTTAAATGATGAGAATATACTATAGTTTTTTCTTCCTGACAGCGCAAAGAGCGTAAATATTTGTTGAATATGTTATTTTTTTCCGGGGAACGTTTACACACTATCTTCCTTATCTTCCCCCCCCCCCCCCCCCCCCCCCCCCCGCCCCCGTATTCGGGCAGAATTTGCGAGTAACTATACAGTAGCGGCTGGCGTACCCTCCAATATCGGACTTGAAAGCCACGGGTTGCTCAAGATGGGAGCGTTTAGTCGATTGTCCCAATCTCTCTCTCTCTCGCTCTCTTTCTCCCTCTAGTAACCCCGAGTTGGTGGGAAAGATACAGTGTTCGCGTTGTTTAGGCGATGGCGACAGCGGGGCGGGGGTTTGAGGCTCAGTGTTTGGAGGAGGATGTTGGAGGTTGGCTGGAGACGTTTATTCTAGGAAGCTTGTTTGGACAGAGCGGGGAGCATGGCTGGGAAAATAAGCCAGACGAGGGTCAAGGACATCGCGAAGAGCGCACGATCACCTACAACGACGAATTAATATTCGGGCTGAGCTTATGGCAAAACCGAAGTTCCCCGCTAGTCTGAATTGCAAGTGTTGTGCTTATTGACCTTCCCCCCCCCCCCCCCCCCCTCACACCCCCACCCTATCTCAACAGATCCCCGCCCAATTAAGTCACCGAGCTACTTGAGTGCACCGTTCTTATGAACCCGTCAAGCACATAGGCGTTTGCCATATTTTTGTTTATAGTTGTTGCCGGCAATTTGCAGACCTGAACACAGAAGCAGACGACGGTATGGAGTCGATAGTGGAGTCATCTGAGAGAGACCGCAGCCAAAAAGGGCCACTGCGCCTGGTTCTGTTGTATAACGGAGTACTATCCTAGTCAGAATGTGGTTTTCGCAGTTCAATGTTCATTCCAGAACAATAAGTTTGGGAGCTTTGGTATTTCCTTCCAACTACTACACTTCGTCTCACCCTACGATGGACTAAAGGCGAAAGCTTCCGACCGCCGGATCCAATCACGAGCCACTTAGAAATTGTGCGGCATTTCGCTTCGATGCAGGTATCGGTGCCCGCGTCTCAGATCACTGATAAGGGGACGGGTGGACAGTGGTTCGAATGGAAAGCACTGGATGACTCAACAATTTTACATCGCAAAGAAAGCCACGACATATAGGCTCTTTGCAGCGTCGGAGCTATAGAAATGATGCGGCGCTTTTGGATTCGAGCGTTATTCGTCCACCCCTGATCAATGTTACGAGTGTCATAGCGTGGAACGTGATTGGACCTGGCGGCCCGTGGCGTTGGCCTTTAGCCCATCGTAGGATGAGACAAAGTATAGGGCTACACTCACGTTTTTTTTTTTTTTTTTTTCCAATGGTAGTTTATTGTTTTAGCATCGGCATTTCTTCTAACTCCTAGGGCTACATTCAGGTGAAGTTGGGCTATTGACAAAGATCGTTAAATTTTTTCAGAGGTAAACGCAGCTTTTTTACGTACACCCTCTGAGACGTCCTTATTTTGCCTGAAAAAATAAAAATAAATACGAATCTGGGCATTACCTATAGATATATACTAGCGAGTGACCTTACCCTGGCCGGCCAAATTTGCCTAAACTTTAAAGGGACACTGACAGGGTACTTATGCATGCCGATGTTTTTATGTGAAGATGACTTATGCGAACCCAACTATACCCAGAGTACAATTTGCGGCTTAAAATTCGTGTTCTTTCTGTCAGAAAAACGCCGGCCGAAAATTGGCCGATTCCAGGCGCTGACCCTTTTTTCTATACTCGCGTGCCGTTCAAACTAATGCGTGCCAAATATATTCAGAGTCGTGGGTCATCTAACCATGAATTCAACATTAAAAATTAAAAATATAAAAGATTATCAACCCCAATTTTTGTGACTTCCAAAAAACTGTAAGTAGGTTGATCGAGAAAAAAAAATGTTGCACAGAACACAGGAAGTACATGTACTCGTCATTGTCAATATGGCGACGTGCGGCGGGCTTGACGACGCGATGGCGCCACACGACGGACCAATATTGCGACGGACGTGGGTCCGCTAATTGGGAACTGTCGTTCATGGCACCGGCCAATCGATCTTCAAACGTAGAACATCGAGGGGAAGGAATATAAGTATGAAACAGTCGCACGGCAGACGGTTCAGGCAACGTCCTCGTCGTCGTCGTCTGCCTAACACGCCCGAGAAACGCAGGAACGAGAAAAACTGGGTAGGAAGCGATAGTCACGTGACTTCCGGCAACTCTCTCCTCCGAGCCTCCGTGCACAGGTTTCAGTTTGAGTTTCTATCAGTTGAATGTTTTGACTTTACTAAAAATACACGTGACTCTCTAGCAAAAGATTGATTGAGTACTCTCGTGACATCCTATTCGATAGACCCTCTCACACAAACCCAGCGACAAAACCAAAAGATGCATTTGCCACCTACTCTACACTGCCTTTGTCCCGACAAAAAGAAACAAATTTAGGAAAACTTGCGTTTCTGCGCGAGCGTGTCCCATCTGATGTTCGAATTTCGAGGTTCGCCCGCTTCCTAGAACCTCCAAAGCGGATGGAAACATTTGAGAGTTTCGATTTCTCAGACAGTGTTGCCCGAGTTCGACAAAGCATTTCTAAATGTGGGGGACAATTATTCGCACAATATCGTGTTTCATGAATTTTATAGAATAGTTACTAACGTTTGCACCATATAGAAGCTGACATTTCAACTTTTAATTATTTAGTATGTTCGTTAAAATGGCGGGCGCACAGTTCTCTTCGACGTCAGCTAATTTACGCGCGTTCTCTCAACAGCTGAACTTATGTAAGACGTTTGGTAGAACTTTGAGTTAGAAAGCTGAAACATGTAAAACCTAGTCGAATTCCAGCTTCGGCAGTTTCGCTACGTCTCTACCACAGCGCATGAAGCTACCCTTACAAAAATCTGTAGTTAAATTCTTTTGAATTTTTGTTGAAAATTTTCTGGAGTCGTATTGAATTTCTTTTTAAACTTTTTTGATGTTGTTTAGACTTTGTTTTGACAACTTATTTAACTCCTAGTTAAAATTGGCCACTTAAATTTTTTAGAATTCCTTCTTACATAAATTCTTTTGAATTCCTTCTTACATAAATTCTTTTGAATTCCTTCTTACATAAATTCTTTTGAATTCCTCTTACATAAATTTTGTTGAATTCCTTTTGGCAAAACCGCAAATTCACGTTTAAAAAAAAACACTAAATTTTTTAATATATTTTTTTTAAATTTCGTTAGGAAATAGTGTATTTTTAATACATACACATCCCACATATAAGCTATGTAAACAAACACAAACACCATCAAGCACTCAACACCAGAAACACAGTCCTGTTGACAGCACCAGAGCCTTATATAGCCTACATATCGTAGGTAATCATTTGGCCGGTGACCACCTGAGCACTTACTAAGTTTCCAAGTCTCCGGTCTCTTTCTCGAAAGCCTGTCAAAGGAAAGACGGTGTTTCGAAGTTCGTGGACTCTATCTCTTACTAAAAAGCATTGGTACAACTAATAATAATTTCGTGTAGTCGCTAAAACAATATCCACAAAAACGACTCATAGAACAAATGTTATCGCTTCTCTGCATAGCACCACTCGGGACGAAGCCAGTCAAGGCGGTTGCTCCGCTTTAAAATAGTTATTTTGCTCTTCTTTACTAGTTGAATAGGGTCAATAATGCAACGATAGTCATTTACAAAGTGAGAACGGCAGGGCGTGTTTTTCGAACGCCTGGCCTCCAGCACGCGCCCCATGCCTTCCGTCGTGCTTTGACTGCGCAGTCGAGCTCGAGGGGCGCGAGACGTCGAAGAGTTGTCAAGGATAGAAGGCTCGCGCTGGAGGCAGAAGAACGGAAGCTCCTCCCTACGGTTCTCAACTTGTCAGAGACTATTGAGAAACTTAGTGACTTTTGACATTTTTTTAAGATGTATTATGTTCAATAAAAAGTCAACAGAAAGTCTGTAGCTTTTCTTTTGACACTGGCTACAGAAAGTCAACTGAATAATTTAAACACCATGTAAATAGAACGTCTGCAGTATTTCTGATAACACTTGCAACAGGAAGTGAACAGTAAAAGATACAACGTAGAGTTAATAGAAAGTCAATAGCTTTTCTTTTGCGGACTCAGGCAGA